>NC_080833.1:1524685-1861352 GCF_030435755.1 Ochotona princeps | reverse complement strand
ATCAACATCATCATCATCACCATCACCATCATCACCATCACCACCATCACCACCATCATCACCAGCATCACCATCACCATCACCATCACCATCACCACCATCACCACCATCATCACCATCATAATCATCACCGTCACCTTCATCATCACCATCATCACCATCATCACCATCTGCACCATCGTCTCTATTGCTGTCTTCATTGTCACCACCACCACCATGATAAATTGAGAAGTGAAATCTCTCCCACACAGCAGTGGGAATTGGCTGCATGGCATCCCTCGTGTCCCCTTCTCCCTCTCTCAGTTGCCCACACCCAACTCTCTCAGGATCTGCCTCTGGGGGCAACCTCACCCTGGAGGGCCCTCCCAGGCTGTTGTGACTTTACCCAAGCACAGCCTTGACCCAAGCATGCAGTATGTAGAAGCATCATTGTCCTCCAAAACAAGTTCTTTCCCTTAAGGAAATGATGGGTGTGGCCATGTGTTCTGTTTTCAGTGACGAGGCTGGGCTCCAGCTGGCTGACCTGTGCCTGCATTCACAGCAGCGAGGCCTGCAGCCTCCTGTCCTCCAAACACTGACACCTCCAAAGACTGAGAAAGACGCCCTAGCTCAGGACATCATGTCAGGGTCCCTGTGGGGTCGGGAGCACAGCTGACTTCTCCGGCCTCCAGGCACTGCTCCCTCCCCAACACTGTCATGACACGGTCCCATGGCCTCTGTGGTCTAGGATGAGGAGATGGACTGAAGACGCCTGGCAGAGAGCCGAGGACCAGCACACACACCCACTGGACAAACGCCAACCCTCTTCATTTCCCTGACAAGCTTGTTGGTCTCGCAGTGGCTGCCTCGTTTGAACACTGGGTTCCTGCCTCTAGCCCCTACACTCCAGCCATGACTTGGGGGCAGCAGGCAGACAGTGAGGGAGCCTTCATCACAAAGCCACAAGCGCCAGAGTCACCCCAACTTATGGAATCGGGGTACTACAGCAGGGCCGGCACACAGCTGCCAAGCACTCCTTTCCACTGAAACTCCAAGTGATCTTTGTCTCATTGGCAAACTGGCTCCCACAGTTCAGGGAGAAGCCCGGGAGAAGCTTGCCCCCGCCCCACCCCACTTCCCTCACCCGCTCACCGGAGAAGCAGAGCACAGAGGCCACAGGGATGGCTGCCACGGAGCTGCTCCCTGGAGAGGTGTCTCCAGACAGAAGCCAGCCCCGGCAGCGGTTCCCCCAGGCAACGCCTCTCGCTCCACAGGCTCCGTGGGCAGAGCTCCAGCAGCATCGGCAGAGAACAGACAGGAAATGCCGGGGACCCTGGGGCAGGAGCAGAGCGTCTGTGCAGACCCTGGCAGTCTTCGTGCCCCCCGCCCCCGCAGCTCAGAGCGTTTCAAATGAGACATTCACCCCCACCTTTCCACCTAGCCAGCTCCGTGACCTTGGGCATATTGTACCACTTCTGTGAGCTGCGACTTTCTTATTTGCAAGGTGTTAGTAATAATGCCGTCCTGGAGGCGACCACAGAAGGAGCACCCCTCAGCTGAGACCCAGTAAAGTCAGAGAGTGGAGGCAGAAGTCCTGGGCCGCCGGGATGGTTCTTCTCTCTTCTCCTCCACATCGTTATCGTGACCCCAAGATGGCAGCTGTGTATCCGGCCGCCACAAGAGCCGGGAGACCTGGGAAGACGAATGGCAAACATCCACTTTTCGGAAAGTTTTCGCAATTTTGTTTGAGAAAGGCTGTCTTTCCCAACAATGTCTACTGGATCTCATTGGCCAGAACTTGGAGGCTTGGTTGTGGTTTGTCTCAGGGGAGTCTAGGGCAGTCAGCTAAACACCAAACCAAGGTTCTGGGGCTAGCACTGCCAAATAGATGCCAGTTCAAGCCCCGGCCACTCCACTTCCAACCTAACTTGCTGCTAATATGCCTGGCAAAGCAAGGGAAGGTAACCTAAGAACTTGAGCCCCTGAGCCCATGTGGCAGACCCAGAAGAAGCTCCCGGCTCCTGGGGCTTGCCTGGCCCGATCTCAGCCACTTGGGGAGTGAACCAGATAAAAGATCTCGGTCCCTTTCTGTATATAACTTGAATCAATCAATCATTCTTTAGTAAAACAAAAAAAGAAAGAAAATGCAAGGTGTTGCTAATGAAGAAAAGGGTAGGAGCAGACATGGGGTCAGCCACTGACCTGCAGGTATACAGGAGGCAGCAAATTTTGGTCTCAGTGCCGCCATGTCCCTTCCTAGATCTGCTCCTTCTGTGTGGCACACAATATTCCAGAAACAGGGAGCCACTCAGACACCTCCCAGGGCACCCTACCTGCTTGATGTCCTTGGCAGGAAACCACTCCGTGACAATAGGAACATACAAGCCTCCTGCCCGGCGGGCTCCTGAACTGCCGCCCGCTCCCCGGCACCTGCTGCTCCATTTCCTCATATCCCACACCTGCAGTGCCAGTGCCTCTTAAGACAGAGATGCCAGGCCTCGTGGGATCTGCAGCCTGCCCAGGACACCACACACCCCACAGTCCCTGTTGAAATCAAAGAAGCCAGGCAGCTGCTGGGCCGTGTACAAGGCTGGGCAGGCAGGTCAGCTCCCTGATGCTGGCCATGTGCTGCGATGCGGCTTCCTTCTTCCTCAAGTGTGTAAACTTCAGCCAGAGGAGGACAGGGAGGCACAGAAATGAAAGCAAGGACGATGGAGGAAGCTGCGCTCCCTGGGGGCCACGCCACAGCTCAGACACACAGGACAGAATCCTGACTCAGCCCATCCTGCTGCAGCCGGGCGACTCGGTCTAGCCTCCCCCTCACTGGCAGCAGCAGGGACAGCCATGCAGTGGCCTCTGGGGACACGCACAGCCTTCAGCAGAGCGTGCACTGTGCCTCAAGCTCCCCTCCAATGCAGCTTCCTGCTACTGACCACCCTGGGGGGCTGCAGCTTGGTTCAAGTACTTGGGTGCCTGCTGCCCAGATGGGAAACCAGCCTGGATATCCACACCCGTGGCCTTGACCTGGCCCAGCTCTGCCTGTTGCAGGCATTGAGGGAGTGAACCAAGAACAGGGATCACACAGATTGACAGATGGCCGTGTGACGCCATAAGTAACATCCCATACAGGAGCTGGTTCAAGTCCCGGCTGCTCCGCTTCTGGTCCAGCTCCCTGCTAATGGCCTGGGAAGGCAGTGGAGGACGGCTGAAGTCCTTGGGCCTCTGTGAGAGACGTGGATGAAGCTCCTGGCTCTCCTAGCTCAGCTCTGGCCATTTGAAGAGTGAACCAGCAGGTAAAAGATCTCTTCCCCTCCCCCTCCTTCTCTCTCTCTCCTTCTCTTTATCTTTCCTTCTCTCTGTATAACTCTGTCTTTCAAACAAAATAAGTCTTTTTGGAAGAGGTTGGAAGAACATTTTCTTCTCTATCTCCCTTCTTTTCAAATGAAATTATTTTAAAAATAAGCAAGCAAGCAGACAGGTTTTCAATGAGAGGAAGCAGCAGTGCCAGCCCCTGGCTCTCAGGGCTAGGGCACACATAGGTAACTGTGACAGGGACATCTTTGGCTCTTGTTCGCCCGTGCCCATGGGACGCCTCCAGGTGACCACCACCCCAGGTGTAGAAAGGCTGCAGCCGGCCTCTGCCCAGTGGACAAATGTGCCAAAGTGAATGATGTCATATCATGAACGAGGTCCCCATCAGAGGGCAGTCAGGTGGTGAATCCACCAACGGGGACACGGGCCTGTCGTGCTAAGAGGGACAAGGACCCTGGCTGGGTCTGAGGTGTCCTCGGGCAGGGGCTCCCTGCACCCCTGCACCGCCACAGGCCCTCCCAGCCTCAGGAGGTGGAGAAGGAGGAACACGTTCTGGTATTCCTCCAGCCCCAGCTGCTGCCAGCCCACGTGCCCTCAGGGGGCTGCCCACCCCTGCATCCCCGGCTGCTGCCAGCCCTGTTCCAGGGTCCTCAGCCCTCAGCAGTGTGCCGCAGAAACCCATGCAGCTCCATCCAGCCTCTCCTAGAGCCTGCTCACCAACCCCAGACCCCGCGGGCACCAAGTCAGAGCATCGGCTGTTTCCACAGTCAGAACAACTCAACAGCTCCTAAAGCAGCCTGCTGCTAATGAGCCCCCGGGCCCCGCTCCCCCAGCCCAACTTTGTTGCACAGCAACAAAAGACACATGTTTACCAACTTTCAAATTGTTTGCTCATTAAAATGTCTTTAATGCTCATTAAAATATGCATTCCAGATGCAGGTTCCTCACAAGTCATTTCAGGAACCCACACGAATTTCTCGCTCTAAGAGAGTTTGGCATCTCTTCAGAAATTATTTTCTGTTCCTCTAGGATTCTGCAGCTGCTTTTCTCATTATCTGCCGCATAAAACTTCCTTCCAAATGCGATTGCCTGGAGGAGAATTAGTTCGGGTGGAATCGTTCCCGAACCCCACAGCGAAGCCCAGCGTCCCAAGCAGGCGGGCATGAGCTCAGTGCACGGCCGGCTTCCTCGCTGCAGGACAGGGGGCTGGACCAGATGCAAGGAAGCCCACGACTTCTGGACTGCCAAGCCTTCTCTGGAATCTTCTCATTCAGGGCTACACTGTTGAAAGCAGCTCCTCACATCTCTTCATGAAGATTTGTTTTAAAGGTTCATTTATCTAAAAGAATTATGGAGAAGGAAAGAGAGAGGAAGAAGGATGGAGAGGGAAGGGAAGGGACAGAGAGCGCTTCCATCTGTTGGCTCTCTCCCCACGTGGCCACAATGTCCAGGGCTGAGCCAGGCTGAATCCGGGAGCCGGGAGCTTCATCTGAGTCTCCTCCACGGGTGCAGAGACTCATGCACTTGAGACACATTGCTCAGCTCTTCCCAGACACGTTAACAGGGAGCTGGATCAGAAGTGGAGCAGCCAGGACAGAAAACAGTGGCCATATGGAAGTCACCAGTGACGCCTTAAAGCCAGCCCTCCCTGAAGATTTTCAAATCTTCCCAAATTTCCAAACTTTGGAAACATAACTTCATAGTTCCATTACTACAGTGGATTACTCACTATCAGATCAGTTCCGGTCACCCAGCTAGGTTAGAGAAAATGGATCAGAAAGTAAGTTTAATATAAAGATGTGGATAAACATTCATGGTGCCCCTGCAAGGAAAGGACTCAAATCTCAAATTTGCTCAGGTGTGGCTTTTCTTCCAGTTCTGTAGCTCCAGAGCAGAGAGAGAGAAAGAGAGAGAGAGAGAGAGAGGAGATCCTGGCCTCTTTGTCCCTTAACCAAGTGGAGCAGCCAAAGCTGCAGCATGAGACATATGCATAGTCTCCAGGATGGCAAGGCAGTAGATTTCTGAATCCCAGCACAACCCAAGACTGACCAAGCACTTCTTCTGTATCTGGTCCTGGACCAGCACCTGTGGAGGATCAAACAGAAGAGGAAGGCAGAGTCCTGGCTTCATGAGTGCCTCCACCACCCACTGACCAAGCAGCTCTGCTGAACAAGCCCCCGGAGTGCCCTGCCTTTCTGTTGTGGTCTAGGCTCTTGCTTTTTACTTAAAAAGCATTGTAAGCCCAAGCCCAGGCATCAACAGCATAAACTAGTGGTGAAGTTTACTCAGAGGGTGAGACATAGAAACTAGCCATGTAAGGGGGAAGGGGGGGAATGAGAGAGTTGGATACTTCGTGTCCGAAGGGAAGGGAATCACTACCTTTTTCTGAGTCTGCCAACAGAATAGACAGAGCTGGGAAGAGAGAGGAAAAACCCCAAAACCCAAGCTGCACCCCAGCAACCAAAGGCAGAAGGGCCAAAAGCATGAGTCCCTCCTCACACAGGCTTGAGAGGAAAGTGACCAATCACAGTGCAGCCACACCCCCTCAAGCCCCAGGTAATGATGGGTACACATGGGTGGGTGAAAAAGATTACACAGGCAAAGGAAGTGTGGCTTTTAGACTGGGGGCTGGGGGACAAAATATTATACAAAAAATTATACAGGCAGTGGGAGTGTGGTTTCTAGACTCATGACCCTAAACTACCACCTGCCCAGACCATATCACTTCCAGGGAGCCGCCACTGCTGCCCCGTCTCTGGAGGTCTAGCTGATGGGTGGCTCCCGCTGCTGCTCAGCCACCAGGCACTCACCGTCTCGGCAGCCAGGAGCCGCCCCAGAGCTGTGCTTCCCTAGTCGGACTGAGCCAGGAGATTCCTGTTGCTGGGCCCCCGCAGACCACATCTGTGTGACTCTGAAGACACCAGCAGGGACAGGGAACCACAGGGACAGGCCACACACACAGAGGCAGTCACAGGTGGCCAGGAGGACCCCATGGAAGCCACCTCCCAGCTCCCAGTCTTGTCCAGAAACATGCACCCTGATTGGAGCCAATAGGCCAACAGCGCTGTCAGGAGCTCCCTGCTGACAGGGAGGCCCTGGCAAAGCTCAGAGCTGCAGGGCCCAAGGCTGTGGTTGGCGTCGGCTCCGGCACACATGAGGAGCTATTTCCTGTCAGCAGGGGAAAACAAACAAAAAGCTGGGAGCAGAACTGGATCAGGCCAAAAAAGTATTCAGGAATTGAAAGACACTATTAAAAGCCGCCAAAAGAAGAGTTATGGGAGTCCCAGAAGGTGCAGAAAAAGAAACTGGGTTTACAAATGTATTTAATAAAATAGTAAATGAAAAAAATTCCCTAATCTGGAGAAAGAATTGGGAAACAAGATCCAGGAAGGGCACAGAATTCCCAACAGGCTTGATCAAAAGCAATCTTCACCATGACACATGATCATCAAGCTCTCTTCAGTCGAACATAAGGAAAAGATCCTTAAATGTGCACGTGAAAAAAAATCAATTGGCATATAAAGGAATGCCAATTAAGCTCACAGGAGACCTCTCACAGGAAACTCTACAGGCCAGGAGAGAATGGAGTGACATATTCCAGATCCTAAAAGCAAAAAAAAAATGTTGGCCCTGGATAACACACCCAGCAGAACTTTCCTTTGTCTTTGAAAATGAAATAAAACTCTTCCACAGTCAAGAAAAGTTAAAAGAATATACCTCTCCCAAACCTGCCCTACAAATGATACTTCAAGATGTTCTCTTGACAGAGAAGAGGAATAGTGCCCACCAAAACCAAAGGCAAATGTGAAGAACATCCCAGTAAAATAACAACAGAAGACTAAATCAATAAACAACCCATTCCTAAAATGACAGAGCCAAATCACCACCCATCCATATTAACCCTGAATGTAAATGGCTTAAACGCATCAATCAAACGTCACAGATTAGTAGACTGGATTAAAAAACAAAACCCATCTCATTGTTGCCTACAGGAGACATATCTCACCAACAAAGATCAGCAGAAACTGTATCTCATGAATTTTGATTTTTGTGTTAATTTCATCTCTTCAAAACACTTTCTTCTGATTAAATTCTTCAGTGACTCATAGATCACACAGCAGCATCATTTTCTTCAAGAAGGTTCTTGATTTTCTTTTTCATTTCTTCAGCAACACATTAGTCATTTAGTATCATGTTATTTAACTTCATGGTGTTGTTAATTTCATTTTTTCTCCCTGCTGTTGATTTTGTTTTGTGGTTTTTCACTTAAGGGGATGTACAGTAACTTTGTGATGGAGACTACCATATCCAGATGTGAGGATACAGTGCAGTATACATCTCTACTTCCAGACTAAAAATGGACTCCCAATGAAACTATTTACTGTATCTTTACAATAGGATGCTGGGCTCTCTGCCATTGTCCATGCGCGCAGTGATGGACATATGACTGTGTATGAAGAACTATACTATAGTAATAATATAGAGGAACTCAGTGGGGGGGGAGAGTAGGGGGGGAGGATAAGGGAAATCCCAGGGCCTATGGAACTGTATCATAAAATGATAATAATAAAAATAATTAAATTTTTAAAAAATCAGTTGTGCAGGGATCTAGGTACCGGAAGGAGGGAGGAAGAGAGAGTGACCAGCCCTGGCTCCCTGGGCATCTGTCCAGGAACAGGGCAGGTTGGGGGGTGGGGGCAGGGCTCTCACTGTGGCAGGTGAGCCCCTGGTGGACGCTCCTGCATCCAGACCCAGCTGCCCGCTAACAGAGAGCATCCATGGTCGGTGGTGTGGGGTTGGATCTCAATAAGGGAAAAAGCCGGTTCCTGCCTGGCCTCCCCGGGATCCCGTAGCCCTATCGTCCAGCGAGGGGAGGGTAGTTCTCACAGGACCCCGGAGCCCTGGCCAGCGAGGGGGCAGCTGTGGGGGAGGGAGCGAGGAAGAGGCTCTGTACTTGCAGCTTTTTTACAGCTGTGTCTGTTGCTGCTTTGTTAACTACAATTGGCAGAGGCCCCGCACTTCGGGCAGGGAGAGGCAGCTGCCGTCTTAGCCAGGGATCAGCTGCCCTGAGAGAGCCAGAGTTGGGCTGCCCAGCCTTTTGCCCTACCTGAGAAGCACCCCCCCCCCCCACACACACACACACAACTTGCAAGGTTCTGGGACGGGATCCTGCTGCATTCAGCTTGCTTTTGTCTCTGGGAGTTTATTGGTTTGAAAACCAGAGAGAGGGTGAGAAATATCTCGCCCATTCACTGATTCACTCACAAATGGCTGCCAGCCAGCCTGGACCAGATGGGAGCCAGGAGCCTGGGACTCGATCCAGGACTCCCGGCTGGATGCAGGGGCCAGAGCACGTGGGCCTCCCTCTGCTGCTTTCCCGGGCACTGTACCTGACCCTGTGTCTAAGGTCCCTACAGCTGCTGCTGTAACTAAGGAAGCCTGCCTCTGGGCCTTGCACTGGCACTGCCCCGGGAGCACCCTCCCTGTGATGGGAGAGTGAAGAGACGTGGGTGCAGCCAGGCATGGGTGCAGACCCGCAGGCCCACCTCAGCTCCCAGCTTGCCTCGCTGAGAGCATGAGGGACTCTGCGCCACGGTTCTGCTCACTGTGTTGTGCTGTAGGTTTGGGGCCAGATGTTTATTTCCTAGGTTCTTTTCTCTATTTTAAATAAAAACAAAACAACCTAGCTGCCCATTAAAGGAGAACTAAACAGACAGTGTGGTCCATCTACATTATGGAATATGACTCAGCCATTAAAAAGAATAAAATTTTACTGTTTACAACCAAATGGGCTCAACTGGAGACCGTTATGCTAAGTGAAAAGAGCCGATCCCAAAAGTACAGATATCACATATTTGCTCTAATATGAGATAACCCCCATCAAAAACACAAAAGAAACAATAAAGCTAGACACACGCCCGTAACCTCCCATACAAAAGATATAATGGAAACCAGGGTGCCAGGAATGGAGAGCATTAACAGAAGGCAGCCCCACTGTGGGGTGAAAGCAGACCCGCGATGAAACTTCCAAATAAAGCTGGACAGCGCGATGTTGGAGTTTCTGCTCTGCTGCGTGCCGGCCGTGTCGGCGCCCACACAAACAGCGGAGAGTTGAGTCACCTCTTTGTCATCTCTACTTTGAATTGCTTTTTCCCTCGTGCAGAAAAGTTTTTCTTTCTCATCTTTTTTTTTTTTTAAAGTCTCTTCTTGCAATTCGTAGTTTTTAGTTTCGTTCGGTTTATTTTCGCTGTGAATGTTATCATTTCTCACTTCCTATTTATTTTTTCTTCTTTACCAAGTCCCTGAGATGCAATAATAGATCATTTATGTGAGACATTTTGAGTGGTTGTAAGCATTGATCTTGTAAATGTCCCTTTCAATGCTGTTTTTGCTACAGCATATGGGTTTTGATATTTTGTTTGTATTGTCATTTCTTCAAAAAAGGGGTTTTTTTGTTTTCTCTTATTAATTTCTTCAGTGAAACATAGGTCATAGAGGAGCATCACTTTCTTCAAGAAGGTTTTTTATTTCCTTTCTCATTTCTTTAGCGACTCATAGATCATTCTGTAGCGTGGCGTTCAACTTCCTGTCGCTGCGGATTTTCTTTCTTCCTGCTGTCGATTTTGTGGTGTGACTTTTCGTTTAAGGGGATGCGTAGTAACATGTAACAGAGACTATCACATCCAGATGTGAGGATACAATGCAGTGTGCGTCTCCACTTCCAAATCAAAGATGGGCTCCCAGTGAAACTGCTCAATATACCTCCACGTAGGATCCTGGACTACGCCATTGTCCATGCCCGCAGTATCAGGATGCACTTGAACGGCGGAATGATGGGCTTAGGACTGTTGCATTCTAATAACAGAGGGGAAGTCGATGGCGGGGGATCTGAGGAGGAGGGCAAGTTCCCAAAGCCTGTGGAACTGTCTCATAAAACAATAAAATATAAAATAGTAAAAAAAAAAAAAAACATTTTAAGCACAGGCACCAACACAGCTTTAAAAAGTGGTGAAGTTTATTGAGAGGCTGAGGAATATGCAGACCATGTTCAGGGGAATGAGCCAGAAAGACAAAAGGGGGGCAGATTGAGACGCTTTCTGTTCTTAAGGGAAAGAGATTGCCACCTTTCGTTCTTAGAGTCTGCAAGCAGAAAACAAGAGAATGTGGGTAGAGAGGGAGGTGGAGAGAGAGGCAGAGAGAGCCCAACCATGCCCAAAGCTAGCCAAAGCTGCCCAAAAGGCGAGCCCTCCTCACAGCTTGAGGACATTGGCCAGTACCAGTGCACCCCCAGCCCCAAGTCCCAGACACTGATGGGCATGCACTAACAGCTGAGGCATGGGTGGGCAAAAACAATTCCATAGGCAGGGAGGTGTGGCTTTCAGACTCCCCAAACAAGCTGCCTGCCTGGACCACGTCAACCTGATGTTCCCAGGAACCAGAGAAGCAACATCCTGTAAGCAGAACCAGGCAAGTAAGGCAGGCACGAATGAGAGCCCAGGACACAGCTGTCCAGTTCTGGAGGCCCCTGGGGCGTCTAGCCCGGATGGACTGACCCACGGGGCTGCTTTTATGCTTTCCCAACAAGGAACCCCAAAGGCAGGAGATGGGGCGACCACAGTCAGTGGGGAGTCCCAAGCTCACACCCCGGGCAGCCTTCAGCAGGGCCTGGGAAGATGCTTGGGGGAGATGCTATGATGCCAACCCGAGCCCTCCACAGCTGCACCGGAGGCTGAGGACATGGGCAGTGACCATGGCCTTGTTCACAGGCGGGGCGTGGACCGGACGCGTCCCCACTAATCGCCTGGCAGAGCGGGCTCTGCCCCCAGCATCCTGGGATGGACGTCTCCGACAGTTCCTTCCGAAGTCCGGCCCTGTGACGGAATAATGAATGCCGAGAGGCTGCTGGGACTGACAGCATGTGTGGCAGGAACCCTTGAGCTGTCCCAACACGAGGGTGAAGGAGCAGCTGGGCTCAGGCCAGGACAGCTGTCTCTGCCCCCAGGGAACGGGGGCAAGGCCACTGTTCCATGACACCAGATGATGGCAGCATCACAGCGGACACTTCTCTGGTCTCACAGCGGGGGGAAAGGGGCTCTGTTCGGGAGCACTGCCAGATGCCCTCTGAATGCACTAGTGCCTCGTCCTCGTCTGGTTAGCATCTCTGCACTGAGTCCTGAGCCCGGCTGCTGACAAAGAGCAGGAACTCGTCCCAGCGCGGGTCTGCCTGCAGTGCCTTCCTGGGTGCACAGCTGCGGGGCCAGAGGGATCCGACTCAACCCCTCCAAGGCCCACACTGCAGCGGCCTCCAAACACAGGGACATCCCGCAGTGGCCTCAACCCACAGGGGCACACAAGGACCCCGGAGGCCCCATCACCTTGCAACCCCTGTCACTGCCCTCAGCCCCCTGTGTCCTCCTGCTCAGAGCAGGCTGGGGCCTCATGAGGTGTGGACATGAGGAGAGGCTGCGACGCCGTGCAGGGCTGGGCTCTCAAGGAGTCCCTGGAGCCAGAAGAGCGAGCAGAGCATGGTCCCCCCATCTTGGAACCTGAAGAGACAGAGAAACAGAGATCCCATCTGCTGGTTCACTCCCCCAACTGGGGTCTGCAGCAGCCACAATGGGGCCAAGACACAGGTGAACGCCAGGAACTCCAGCCAGGTGTCCCCCGTGGGCGGCAGGGACCCAGCTCCTCAAGCCATCACTTGCTGCCTCCAGGGGCACTAGCAGGAAGCCAGGCTGAAAGCAGGAAGAGGCTGAGACTCAAACGTGGCACTCTGACGTGAGATGTGGGCGCCCCACCATGCTGCCACGCCCACCTCCCAGCAGGTGTCCGCCCGGTGCACCCCTGCTCACAGGGAACCTGCCGGGTCACCTGGTCCAAGTAGCCAGCAGTGGGCAGCTCCAGTGGGGAGGCAGACATTGTCCTTTGTCCAGGGATGCCACATTGGCAGAACCCAGGCCCTGGAGCCTGGGACAACAGTGACAGCCCCAGGCCTTTGTTGATCTTCTCTGTCACCTTGCTGAGGGTGGGTACCTTCCCAAAGCTGTCTCACATAGCCACGGATGCCTCGCGCAGCCACAGGCACCTCACACAGCCACGGGCGCCTCATACATCCACGGGTGCCTCACACAGCCACGGCGCCTCACACAGCTACGGGTGCCTCACACAGCCATGGGTGCCTCGCACAGCTACGGGTGCCTCACACAGCCATGGGTGCCTCACACAGCCACGGAGCCTCACACAGCTACGGGTGCCTCATACAGCCACGGAGCCTCACACAGCCATGGGTGCCTCGCACAGCTACGGGTGCCTCGCACAGCTACGGGTGCCTCACACAGCCACGGAGCCTCACACAGCTACGGGTGCCTCATACAGCCACGGAGCCTCACACAGCCATGGGTGCCTCGCACAGCTACGGGCACCTCACACAGCTACGGCGCCTCACACAGCTACGGGTGCCTCGCACAGCCATGGGTGCCTCACATGCCATGGGCGCCTTGTACATCCACAGGCACCTCACACAGCCATGGGCACCTCTGCTTCAAGACCTAAAGAAAAAGCAAATGACCCAGGGCAGGAGAAATGATCGGCCTGGGACGAGTCCCACCCCCACGAGTGTCAGCCGCTCCCCGACTCATCCTGCTAAGGGGAGAGAGAAAGCATTCCACAGGTGAACACTGCACCTGGCCCCTGGGCCACAGCAGCCCTCCAACAGAGACGCCAGGCCCAGCGACAACCAGGGCCATCGCTGGGTCATGGGAAGGCTTGTCCACCTGTTGGAGGAGGAGGACTGTGGGGGGACAGTTCCCCACCTCCCATGTCAGGAGCATGGCCACCAGCCCCCAAACACCGTGTCATTTCACTGTCTTAACTGGAGGGTCCAGCATTCCAGAAGCTTCCACTTGGCTTTCCTCACCCTCACATCTCTCCCCAGAGGACGGGAGTGCAGTGAGGTTTAGTCCACTCTCGGCACGTTCACTGCTCAGTGAGCTGAGAACCGGGACCAGGGTCATGGGTACACTACCTCCTCTCTGAGGGTATTCTTAGACCAGCCCCCTTGGGGTTCAGGGAGCAGACCAGCTGCCCACCCCCTCCTGAGTGACAGGGAGGCCTGGCTGGCCTGGGAATGGCTCAGTCATGCGGGGGACTTGGGGTGTCCCTGTGGTCACAGCCTGGCATGCAACTGCTGTGTGCAGGCCTCTGTGTAGCAGCATATTCCCTGACTCTGCATTTCAGGGCTCACCCTACTGAGTCCCCACGACCATGCTGCCCGCAGTGGGGACAGAAGGGAACTGTGGGGGAGCAGGGACAGGGCAGGGCGGCTAGGTGGCTGCCTGGGACAGACAGCGGCCCCCATCCCAGTCCCTTTGCCCCCTCCACGCTGTCCTCCCCTCCAGCTGCAGCAGCCGCCTTGGCCAGGTCCAAATTGTAGCTATTAACTGGGTAATTGCGCTGATGAGAGCATGCAATGGCTGACTCACCAGGCCCGTCCCGGAAACATCCATCAGGTGAATGGGTGGCCACTGCTGCCTGGACCCTGGTGGCCTTCGCGGCCCACTCTGCAGAGCTCAAGAAGACCGTGGGATGAGCGAGAGGGCGGGGTGGGACCTGCCGTGTGCTGTGCACTCAGGGGGAGCATCAAGACAATCCTGGCTGCACACCACGGGCCTCAGGCGCACAGAGTCCAGAGAGATTGCCACAGTCCGGGAGGACACGACCAGGTTCTGCAGCTCTCGGCCAGGCAGCAGCGCCCGCTTCCTGAGGCTGCCACGTGGGCTACATGGAAACGGCTGATGAGTTCACACGGGCACGCCCAGTAAACGTGACCCAAAACAGCCCAGGTCGGCTTCTCGGCTAGTGACACACGGGCAAGGTGAGCCTGGAGAGAAACACAGCAGGTGGTTGGAGCTGAGTCAGCACCCAGTGAGAGGGCGTGTCTGGTTGGAGCTGAGTCAGCACCCAGTGAGAGGGCGTGTCTGGTTGGAGCTGAGTCAGCACTCAGTGAGAGGGCGTGTCTGGTTGGAGCTGAGTCAGCACTCAGTGAGAGGGCGTGTCTGGTTGGAGCTGAGTCAGCACTCAGTGAGAGGGCGTGTCTGGTTGGAGCTGAGTCAGCACTCAGTGAGAGGGCGTGTCTAGCCTCAGGACAACACAGGCCATGACACAGGAGAGCGCTGATCCTGAGAGAGCAGAGCGAGGAGGAACGGGGCCTCATTACCAGCAGAAAACACTGACATCTCGAAGGATCTGTGCCGGGAAGCTCCGTGTTCCGGACGGTTCAGGGAGTCCACAGGGGGCTAAACACCAGAGATGGTGGGCAGCCTCCACGACGAGGCCTGACCTGCTGCTGCGACATGTGGGAACTAGAGGACGCTGTGGAACAGCACTCTCGGACACGGAGCCTGTCATGGCGATGCTCACAGGGTCTGGGCGTCCCACGCCAGGCAGCCAGGAGGCACAGGCCACAAGTCCTGCAAGCTCCCCAGATCTGTGCTAGGATCCTCTGTGGTCTTGGGTTGAAGACTCACCCCTAGGAGCTAAAGACACTTGGCGGGTTGGAACAGGAAGCTAGGCAGCTCCCAGTGGTCTGGGGAAGCTCGGATGCCGCTGACCCACACGAGGCCTCACTGACCTCAGCTCACCAAACCTAGGAGCCCCTGCCAGGGTCCCGAGCAGTCCAACCACTGCCCGTCCCTAGAGGGCAGGGCTGCTCCAACATGTCAACAGGATGAAGGACAAGACAACAGTCAGGAGACAGCGCTTGGCAACATGAAACACAAGTTCATAATCACTCAGGAAACATGAATGGAAGGAAACCACCAGAGTACACAGCAAAGCACGGCGGGTCACGCCCCCACTCGGGTGCACATATCACAAATCAGAAGCCTGGTTCAAATCCCATCCACTGCGCTTGCAATCCGGCTTCCTGCCAATGCGCCTGGGAAGGCAGCAGATGACGACCAAAGGGCTGGGCCCTTGCCATCCCTGTGGGAAAGATGGAGTGCCTGCTATGCACTCCAAGCTTGCCCAACCCCAGCTGTTGCAGGGGTCTGGGGGGTGCATCAGCTGATGGGAGATATGTCTCTGTCTCTCTCTCTCTCACACACACACACATTTCATTTCAAACAGATAAATCTTTAAAAAAGAAAAAATTAGGAAGGTACCCTAACAGGTTAAAGGAACCCTCAAAGACCCCACGGAGGCACCTTGCTCCATGATGCTGAATCCCACGCAGGCACCTTGCTCCATGATGATGGATCCCACGCAGGCACCTTGCTCCATGATGCTGGCTGTTTCCTCTTTAACTTCAGGAACAAAGTCAGGAGGTCTGCTTCACCCCTCCCACACAAGACAAGAAGCAAAGAATGTCCAAAATGGAGGGCACGGAGCCAACTCTGTGTTAGTAAGCATGCCAGGGCCACCTGAGCTTCGTCTCAGCTCCACAACCATCAGCTGCCAACTTGCACCCCTAGGGACCCACCTCAGCCAGGTCCTGAGTGACTCCTGGCCCTCTAGAGTCCTCCTCCACAGTCGCTCCTCACGTGGGTTGACCAAGTATGCTACACCTCTCCCACACTCCCCTCCTGTGCTCTGACCACCATCCTGGCCCCAGAAACGGCAGGTGCCCCTGACCCGCTGTGGCTAGAGCTACTGCGCCAGCAGTGAAAGGTCTTTCTTTTTGCTTCAAAGGTGTATTTCTTTTCATTTGAAAGGCAGATTTGCAGAGAGAGGAGAGACAGAGCGGACACTCCGTTTGATGGTTTACCACCCTAGTGGCCACAATGGCTGGGACTGGGCTGGTGTGAAGCCAGGAGCCAGGAGCTTCCCCCATGTCTCCTACAGGAGTACAGGATCCTGAGGATGTATGCCAGTTTTTGCTGCTTTCCCAGGCAGGACTGAAAGTGAAGCAGCCAGACTCCACCCAGAGCCAGCACAGTACCAAATGCCAGCACCACAGGTGGGGGCTTAGCTGGCTATGCCACGGCTCCAGCCTCATGATCTTTCTATTTGTATCTTACAAAAGGAAGGGGGTTCTTTATTTTAAATGAAGCAAATTAAAACAAACACAAATTATTAATTTCATAAAGGAGAAAAGAGTTACCAATATCAATACCACGGACAGCCAAAGAATCATGAGAACATATCATGAGTAACTAAATGGCCACAAATGTAATGATTTAAATGAAATAAACTAATTATCCCAAAGACACAGCGTATCAAATGTCCTGAGTGAGAGATGCCAACACCCACCAGAGACCCTGAACAGTGCCACGAACACGCAACCCACAGAGAAAGCACCAAACCCAGATGTTCTCAGTGAGCCCCATCAGATGGGTAAACAAATCATCCACTCTGCACGCTCCTCCAGGAAACAGAATCCAGTGGCCAACTTCCTGAGCGAGTCTACGAGGCGCATTACACAGGCACCAACGCCGGAAACATGACAAGCACGGGTCAGGACCGAGGGTCTCGGGGCCAGGTGCTTACGGTTCTGTGTGAGCCAAAGCTATACAGACGAAAGAGTGAGTCCATGCATCCCGTGTGTGTGTGTGTGTGTGTGTGTGTGTGCTGTCCACACAGCAACTACACACTTAGGGTCAGTTAATAATATTGTGTGTACATTACGTTGCAATTATGTTTGTTTTTATTGACTTAAACCTGCTCAGTGAGACTCCCATGATCAGTTTCATCCCTATTACGTGCTGGGGAAGAAACTCTGGGATGTTTATAGAGCAGTCATAGAAAAGGGGTAGAACTTAGCGGAAACACCGGGTTTCTTTAGGCCCGTGCAAGCTGCTTATCTTACCTGAAATGTGCAAGCGGGGAAAGTCAGTGTTCAATGCCCTCCTGGGCTTCGTCAACAAATGAAAATCTTGATATTAACCAATGGAGTCCGTGAACAGGAAACAGGAGTGTTCACTGTGACCAACCACCATCCACTCCGGGTTACAAACCAGGGGAACGGTGAAAACCCCTCAGCGTGAGTCTACCATTTAACAGAATTCAAGAAGGACATAGTCACTGTCATGCTACAGGGACATAGCAGAATTAGAGGTCTTGGGACTTTGGAAACAGAAGGCATTGGTTCTGTGCATATACCCCAGCAGCGAGAATCCCACAGCCAATCCCACAGCAGAACATCCGGAAGAAAGCAAACCAGCATCAGAGAGGGTCCAGCCGGGGTGCTGCAGGTGCATGGACGGGCAGGCTCACGCCTGCTGAGCGGTACGAGCCGATGACGCTTGGGAACGGGGTCAGCGGCCACTCGTCCAGCAGGGTCGGCATCCCTCGCAGGCGGCCCAGGTGCCCTTCCTTCCCTCGCTGCCTGCGCTCAGTCTGTGGGAACACACAGCACAGGGCAGGCAGAGAGGACCCAGGTGCCTGTTGGGGAAGGCCAGGCCTAGAAGTCGCTGGGTCACTGTCCAGTGCAGCTGCTGGAGAGAATGGGCCGTAGGGAAGCCCTGCCAGGGCTCAGCCCGCTCCCCACCCTGCACGCTCCAGGACGAGAACCGAGATCTCATGATTCCTCCAAGCGAGAGGCGAAGAGCGAGCGATCGTGTCCACCACCTTACAGCAGGAAAGAGTTAGCAGGTCCATCACCAAGCCCAGAGGCCTAGAGAAAACTAACCCAGGATTGCAGAAAGATGCCAACTCTCTGCGGGGCAAATGCTCAGTGGCAAATGGTTTTTGAATAAGTAAAGAAAAGATCAGGCACAGTGGCCTAGCGGCTAAAGCCCTCATGTTGAACACACCGGGATCCCATATGGGCGCCGGTTCTAATCCCGGTGGCCCTGCTTCCCATCCAGCTCCCTGCTTGTGGCCTGGGAAAGCAGTGGACAGCCCAAAGCTTGGGACCCTGCACCCACATGGGAGGCCCCGAAGAGCTCCTGGCTCCTGGCTTCGGATTAGCTCAGCCCCAGCTATTGCCGTCACTTGGGAAGAGAATCATCGAACCGAAGAGCTTCTTCTCTGTCTCTCCTCCTCTCTGTATATCTGACTTTGCAAGAAAAATAAATAAATCTCCCTCAAACCTTAAAAAAAGAAAAGTAAAGAAGGCGGGAGGATAAACAGGAGGAAGGAAGAAAGGGGAAGAGTGAGGGAGAGAAAGAAGAAGCAGAGAGGGAGAGAAGGGGGTGAGGGGAGGAATCCATCCGCACCGCAGCGAGGGGCTGGCTCCGTTCACGTCGGAGAAGCACCTGCAGCACCTGCCCAAAGCAGCTCAGGCGGCCCGCAGTCCACGGACAAGGCGGCCCGCAGCCCTGGCCGACACTGCTCAGTGCTCGCCAGCCCCCAGCGAGGCCGGGATCCCACCTGGGCACAGGCTCGAGTCCTGGCTGCTCCACTTTCCATCCAGGTCCCTACTAATGCGTTCCAGCAGCAGAGGAAGGTGCTTGGGCCCCTGCACCCACGTGGGAGATTCAGAGAAAGCTGCTGGCTCCTGGCTTCAGATCAGCTCATCCTCAGCCATTGCAGGCATTTGGGGAGTGAGCTAGTGCGTGGAACAAGTCCAGCTCTGTCTGTTTCTCCCCCTCCTCACTGTCTGTAACTCTTTCAAATAAATAAATCTTTAATAAAAACTTTTCAACTTCACTCCCACACAGAGAAATGTAGGATTCCAACTCGAGGGCTTGCCTTGGCCCTTCCCAGGTGAGCCCAGGACACAGCCGTGAGCACACAGCCATGAGCCCGGGACACAGCCGGGAGCACACAGCCGGGAGCCCGGAACGTGGCAGGAACACAACAGGGCCGGCCTCTGCAGGGGTTGTAAACCAGGGCAAGGCAAAAAGGACACACGTGTGTGGTGGCACTGAGGGAAGGAACAGCACAGCATTGCACACCCAAAGTCCCACCCATGGCAGTAACTTCGTGGGAGTCTCAGCCCTCCACCTCCATGCTACAGACACCCAGGGACTGCCCCTCACACCCAGGGACTCCCCCTCACACCCAGGGACTCCCCCTCACACCCAGGGACTCTCCCTCACACCCAGGGACTCCCCCTCACACCCAGGGACTCCCCCTCACACCCAGGGACTCTCCCTCACACCCAGGGACTGCCCCTCACACCCAGGGACTCCCCCTCACACCCAGAGACTGCCCCTCACACCCAGGGACTGCCCCTCACACCCAGGGACTCCCCCTCACACCCAGGGACTCTCCCTCACACCCAGGGACTCTCCCTCACACCCAGGGACTCTCCCTCACACCCAGGGACTGCCCCTCACACCCAGGGACTCCCCCTCACACCCAGGGACTCCCCCTCACACCCAGGGACTCTCCCTCACACCCAGGGACTCTCCCTCACACCCAGGGACTGCCCCTCACACCCAGGGACTCCCCCTCACACCCAGAGACTGCCCCTCACACCCAGGGACTGCCCCTCACACCCAGGGACTCCCCCTCACACCCAGGGACTCTCCCTCACACCCAGGGACTGCCCCTCACACCCAAGCACTCACCCCTCACACCCAGGGACTCCCCCTCACACCCAGGGACTCTCCCTCACACCCAGGGACTCTCCCTCACACCCAGGGACTCCCCCTCACACCCAGGGACTCTCCCTCACACCCAGGGACTCTCCCTCACACCCAGGGACTCCTCCTCACACCCAGGGACTGCCCCTCACACCCAGGGACTCTCCCTCACACCCAGGGACTCTCCCTCACACCCAGGGACTCTCCCTCACACCCAAGCACTCACCCCTCACACCCAGGGACTGCCCCTCACACCCAGGGACTCTCCCTCACACCCAGGGACTCTCCCTCACACCCAGGGACTCTCCCTCACACCCAGGGACTCCCCCTCACACCCAGGGACTCCCCCTCACACCCAGGGACTCCCCCTCACACCCAGGGACTCCCCCTCACACCCAGGGACTGCCCCTCACACCCAGGGACTCCCCCTCACACCCAGGGACTCTCCCTCACACCCAGGGACTCTCCCTCACACCCAAGCACTCACCCCTCACACCCAGGGACTCTCCCTCACACCCAGGGACTCCCCCTCACACCCAGGGACTCCCCCTCACACCCAGGGACTCCCCCTCACACCCAGGGACTCCCCCTCACACCCAGGGACTCTCCCTCACACCCAAGCACTCACCCCTCACACCCAGGGACTCTCTGCAGACACACACACACACTGAGCCAGGCACAGGCAGTCAGTCCACTGACATGGGTCACCCCATCCCCACAGATGGGGTAGAACGAGCTTCGGTCCAGGCGGGACAGCATCAGGAACGCTGAGCTCAGACCCACACCAACAGGCTCAAGTGTGCAGGCCTGGGCCCTTGGCTGAGTGGGCCGCCTGGCCCGCCAGGGTGATCTTCCTCCCACCTGGCTGGCGTGCTTTCCACCCCACTCTGACTTGCATCTGAAATGTCTCCCTTGCGGGAGGACGTCTCCCCCGGCATCTCCATCAGAAGACCAGGTTGTGGTAACACAACGCCCAAGCAGAACAGAAATCAGCCCCCTCAGTCTGAGAGGTTGGGAGCCCAAGATCAAGGTGCCCACAGCACCTTGGGTTAGAGCCGGCGCCTCCTCACAGTGTCCCCCTGGGGCAGCAGGTGCTGGTCCTCCCAGGCCCTCCCAGGCCCCCGTCTGCTCACGGGCCCTTGCTATGGTCTCCAGAAGGGCAGAACCTCAACTCAAGCAGAGTGCATGAGGGGCAGGGGCCACTTCGGGAACCAGCTGGGCCCAGTCATGTCACTGAGGTGCAGCAGCTACTCTGGCATTGTCCAGAGGTGGCGGGGGACAGATGGATTGGTGAGGGCTGCCCTCAGCTGCATGCTGCCCTCCGGAGAGAACCAAGCCAGCAAGCCTCACTCACCGCCGCCCCGTGAGGCTCCAGGCTCAAAGTGAACCCCTTCCTTTACAAAGCCGGGCCAGAGGACGCCCACAGGGGGAGCGCACCACCCCTCAGAGGCCCCTGCCCCACCTTGGGGTGCACCCTGACGTCCACAGCATTCAGAGCCTGCACCCACCCAGCCACCGTGGGGCAGGATCCGGGTGCGGAGGCAGCTCCCAGCCCTGATTCCACTAAGGAGGCAGCTCCGGCCCCGCACGCTGAGTGTCCGCGGGACGCAGGTGCACAGCCGGCCCTCTGCCCATCTGCCCTCCAGCTCCGGCTTCCACTCTCACCTCCCCCACGAAGGCAGTGCATTGGGGAAACCTCATCTTCCTGTCCTGCAGCTGTGTTCAAAGCCCCCAGTCCTCTGCACAGCCCCTCGAAACAGATCTGGCAGTGACCCGTCACACGGGAAGGATTTTAATTTGTGCAGCAGCTGATGGGGGCGGTGGGATGGAGAGGAGGCCCTGGCTGTCAGAGAAGCTGGGTTGTTCCAGATCCCTTGGCTCCACAGAGCACGTTCCAGAATACTGTGACAGCCACACGTGCCCTTGGTGCCGGCTGGGGTGACAGGGCTGCCCGTCTCCCCAGCAAAGCCTCCCTGGCAACACGCACGGATGCGGAGACCTGGGAGGTGTCCCGGAAACTGCACAATTACGGCGAGAAGAGTGGTGCTGTGTTCGCTGGCAGCCCAGCAGCTGCCAGGGGCACAGGAGCGCCTCGACACCTCCCGGAACACCTGCATTTATTTTTAACCACACGTCTGTTCTGCTGGGGAATCGGGAAACCAGAGAATACCTCAGCCGAGCCTGGCTGGGAGGGAAGCCGGGCCCAGTTGACAGGAGAGCTGCCCGCCAGCAGCAATGGCAGGGAGCGCCTGATGGTGTGTCAGACCAGAAGGGGCCCAGCAGCGGAGCTGGAGCGCAGAGCCTTTGACTGAAGGGCGTGCACACCAGGGGCTCTCCAGGGGCCCTGAGCGCGAAGAAGAGGGGTGTGATTGAGCTGACCCACGTAGATCCAAGGACACGGGGACGCCGTACGAGGAGGGGCAGATGTGGGCCCATCTGGCTTGTGGTTGGCTGGCCCCACAGGGGAGCTGTAGCCGCTCCCAGGGCGCGGTGCTCACAGCTCCCGCCACACTATTTCCAGCATCAGCAGAGGGGGAGGCGGTGGGAGCTGGCACAGCCAGGCAGGAGCAGTGCCCGCAGTGTCTCTCCCTCCATGCCAAGTGTTGCTTTTCTATTTAGGATGGTGCCGGGGTTGCGGGGGGTTCCTTTGGCCAGCCCGGGAAAGGTGCAGGGGCTACAGCAGCCGGTGCCTCTCACCTCTGCTCGGAGTCCGTTCTAATGAGCCCGCCCAAGATCCTGCCCAGATCTGGACATGGGCACGCTGGTGTCCTGCCAGGGGCGCACGGAAGCACAAACAGGGCCTTTCCAAGCTGTTCTTCTGCGTCTCCGCGTAACACAGCTCCTTCTGAGTGGGAAGGAGACAGCGCAGGCTCCGTTACCAGCACTCCTGGGCTCCACTCCCAGCCCTGCTGGGTTCTCAGTCCCCTAAGCCTTGGTTTTGTCTTCTGTTAAAATCAGTGGGGGTGGGGGCCAGCATGACGGCTGGCTGAATCCTTGCCTTGCACACAGCAGGATCCCATATGGGCACCAGTTCATGTCCCAGCTGATCCACTTCACTTCCAGCTCCCTGCCTGTGACCTGGGAAAGCAGACGAGGACAGCCCAGAGCCTTGGGACCCTGCACCCGTATGGGAGACCCGGAAGAGGCTGCTGGCTCCCGGCTTCGGATCAGTTCAGCCCCGGCCATTGTGCCCATTTGGGGAATGAGCCAGCGGACGAAAGATGTTTCTCTCTCTGCTTCTCTCTGTAAATCTGGCTTTTCAAGAAAAATCAGATAGATACTAAAAAAAAAAAAAAAAGTATGTGTGGTGAGGGGTCTGCACTTGCGCCTGGGGTTTTTTTTTAAAGATTTATTTATTTTTATTGCAAAGTCAGATACACAAAGAGAAGGAGAGAGAGGAAGATCTTCTGTCCACTAATTCACTCCCCAAGCGGCCGCAATGGCCGGAGCTGAGCCAATCCAAAGCCAGAGCTTCTTCCTGCAGACCCCTGCTCTCCGCTGTCCCAAAGTACTTTCTGGAAGTACTTTCTGTCTTACAAACAAAAAAGTCAAGCTCCGGTTGTATACCTGGGAACATCCTGGAAGCCACCTAGCCAGCTGAGAAGTGGTTGCCATGGTGACACTGCTGTTCCGTGTACGTCAGGATTGCAAGCATTCATTGGGGGCTCCTGTGCCAGACAGGCCCATGGGGTGTAAGGATCCCACAGGCTGATTGGCACGCGCACCCTTGTAGCCCTGTCCTAGGATTCTGGGTCACTCGGTATCCATCCGTATATACCAGATGTGCAAAACCACTTTAGTGATGGACACGACCTGGACGGGTGGCCTTGGGGGTGGCAGCCACTCCCCTCTCCATGCTGGCTACTCCATGTTCAGGAAGCGCCTCACAGCTGCCCTGGCCATGGCTCACCATGCTTGCCCTGCGAACAGCGCTTCGATGCCTGCACACCGCCTCCCCCTACTGCTGCCCCCTCCCCATGATCCTGCTCTCCACTCACATCCACATGCTTATTTTTAGCTGCCGCAGGAGAAGCCGTGGAAGCGGCAAGCCCTGGGGTGTGTATTTCCATCCAAGTTTGATGGGCAGCCATGACACATGTCAGCTGGGGACCCAGTTGCACCTGCAGTTGGGGGAAGAGGGGGGCGCAGCCAGGTGAGGGCTGGGGCTGCCTTTCATGACCAAGGCCATTCCCAGGAGGCACTCAGGAGTGGGGAGGGCTTAATGTGGCTCATGGAGTCACATAGCAAAATCCCATGGCCCTGATGACATCAGGCGAGGGCAGTGGGTGAGGCCGGTGTGTGAGGGAGGCCTCCATGATGACAGGGGCACACACCGTGACTGTATCAGCTCAGGCGAGAACAGCCACCTCCCCATCAGTCTCCTGTTAGTGCTTGGCCGTTAATCCAGGCACCACTAGCTGGGACCCCGGGGACCGAGCCTCCCATACACACAGCCTGTAGGACACCCAGACTAGCCGGGACCCCGGGGACCGAGCCTCCCACACACACAGCCTGTGGGACACCCAGACTAGCCGGGACCCCGGGGACCGAGCCTCCCATACACACAGCCTGTGGGACACCCAGACTAGCCGGGACCCCGGGGACCGAGCCTCCCATACACACAGCCTGTGGGACACCCAGACTAGCATACATACACACCACAGTGAGAGACCTGGAGGAAGCTCCTGGCTCCAGGTCATTGCAGACACCTGCGAGCCTGTGAATAGATTCTCTCTCTCTCTCTCTCTCTCTTTCTAGGTCTCCATTACATTTCCCACAAGCCCCCTTGATGCTTGCTGCAGCCCCTCAGAGCTCATCACAGGTGGCCGAGGCCAGGTCAGCCTCCGGCATCAGCATGGTGTGCGTGGGCACACTGCCCCTGCAGCTGCACGGCTGGCCCTGCCCCTTTGCTCTTGGATGCACCTCCGCATCCATGCCCAGGGCCCAGGCTTCCCGTACAGACCCTGCATGACCAGATGCACCCGGGAGACACGAACAGGAGCAGTGCTTGCCCTCCCGGGGTGCTGTGGACCCAGTGCCACAGAGGGCAAGTGTCACCTGGCAGAACGAGGGGTGGGGAGTGGCTGACTACAGTGAGCCCACAGAGTGGCCACCAACTGAGCCCTCCTAGGGCCCTGGGGCTCTGAGTCAAGTCAGCTCCTTCCTTACCCCAGTCCCCCGCCACCCCTCCCCTGTCCTCAATGTCCATCAGCCTTCACTCCTCTTCCTGACTCTACCGCCTTGCCCTTCAATTCCAGGGACCACTGGAGGGATGCTAGGCTGCTGGGCGACCCAGAGGAGCTCCCCGTCCCCCTGAGCTGCTGGCCACGTCCAGTCTCTTTGACTGAGGCACAGAGGGAATTCCATCCGCTGGCTGACTCCTGGCATGCCCGAGGTGACCAGGCCTGGACCGGGAACTACAACTGAAAGCCGAGAGCTCGCTCTCCCATGGAGGCAGCAGGGTCGCAGTGTCCTGGGCCATTGTTGGCACCTCCAGGAGGTGCGTGCACTGCGAGCTGCAGTCAGGAGCCAGAGCCAGGCATCGAACCCTGCGACCCACGAAGGCAGTGTGGGCACTCTAACAGGCTAACTGCTGGGCCAACTGCAGCTCCCTGCCCGTGACCATGGAGCACACCAGGACCCCAGACTCAGGGCCACAGATAAAGCACACTCCTGCAGAAGACATGTCTTGGGGTTCCTTCCCTCCTCAGAGAAGAAGCAGAGACCCCCAGAGGTCCACGTATCCAGGGTAACCATCATGGAAGGGGTTGTGCCCCGAGGTAGTCAGGGCCCTGATCCCGTCCACAGCCGGCCTGCTTTGCATAGCCCGACCTTGGGAGGGAATGGACAGAGGAGACAGGAGGGCTTTCCTCAGGGTCATACAGACATCAGGGTGAGAGTTAAGAAGATCCCCTAGCCTGTGTGATGAAGTGAACTCTGCCCCCAGCCCCCACCCCAGTCTCACCCCCTGACATCTCAGGGACAGCCTCATCTGGACACAGGCAGGGCTGATGTGTCAGAAACAGTGGAGGTGGCACCCGGAATGGGAGGAACCTGCCCCACGATGCCAGGGCCCCAAGAAGGTGGCTGGCCATGTGAAGACAGCCTCCCTCGTGTGGCCAGGGGACAAGGAACAGAAATAGGGGCCAGGCTGCAGGGGAGGAGTCTTCTTACATCGCACACAAGGAGCAGAGCTTGGAAGGGGCTGCATTAGTACGGCATCGCGAGCACATGGCTCATGGACCTTGGTCACAGGGACTGTGAGCTGGAGGTGAGCAGGTAGAGAAGGAGGTGAGCAGGTGGAGGTGAGCAGGTGGAGGTGAGCAGGTGGAGGTGGGCACATGGAGGTGAGCAGGTGGAGAAGGAGGTGAGCAGGTGGAGGTGAGCAGGTGGAGAAGGAGGTGAGCAGGTGGAGGTGAGCAGGTGGAGGTGGAGGTGAGCAGGTGGAGGTGAGCAGGTGGAGGTGGGCACGTGGAGGTGAGCAGGTGGAGGTGAGCAGGTGGAGGTGAGCAGGTGGAGGTGGGCAGGTGGGCAGGTGGAGGTGGGTGAGCAGGTGGAGGTGGGCAGGTGGAGGTGAGCAGGTGGAGGTGAGCAGGTGGAGGTGGAGGTGGGCAGGTGGAGGTGAGCAGGTGGAGGTGGGCAGGTGGAGGTGAGCAGGTGGAGGTGAGCAGGTGGAGGTGGAGGTGAGCAGGTGGAGGTGAGCAGGTGGAGGTGGAGGTGGGCAGGTGGAGGTGAGCAGGTGGAGGTGAGCAGGTGGAGGTGGAGGTGAGCAGGTGGAGGTGAGCAGGTGGAGGTGGAGGTGAGCAGGTGGAGGTGAGCAGGTGGAGAAGGAGGTGAGCAGGTGGAGGTGAGCAGGTGGAGGTGAGCAGGTGGAGGTGGGCAGGTGGAGGTGAGCAGGTGGAGGTGGGCAGGTGGAGGTGAGCAGGTGGAGGTGAGCAGGTGGAGGTGGAGGTGGGCAGGTGGAGGTGAGCAGGTGGAGGTGGGCAGGTGGAGGTGAGCAGGTGGAGGTGAGCAGGTGGAGGTGGGCAGGTGGAGGTGAGCAGGTGGAGGTGGGCAGGTGGAGGTGAGCAGGTGGAGGTGAGCAGGTGGAGGTGGAGGTGAGCAGGTGGAGGTGAGCAGGTGGAGGTGGGCAGGTGGAG
The DNA here is from genome assembly GCF_030435755.1 of Ochotona princeps. Lineage (NCBI taxonomy): Eukaryota > Metazoa > Chordata > Mammalia > Lagomorpha > Ochotonidae > Ochotona > Ochotona princeps. The sequence continues at coordinate 1,834,453 of NC_080833.1, read as the reverse complement.
GTGAGCAGGTGGAGGTGGGCAGGTGGAGGTGGAGGTGGGCAGGTGGAGGTGAGCAGGTGGAGGTGAGCAGGTGGAGGTGGGCAGGTGGAGGTGAGCAGGTGGAGGTGGGCAGGTGGAGGTGAGCAGGTGGAGGTGAGCAGGTGGAGGTGGGCAGGTGGAGGTGGAGGTGAGCAGGTGGAGGTGGGCAGGTGGAGGTGAGCAGGTGGAGAAGGAGGTGAGCAGGTGGAGGTGAGCAGGTGGAGGTCAAGGTGAGCAGGTGCAGCATCAGGGAAGCACATCAGGCCTCGGCTTCAGTGGCGCTCATCAGAACTGACTTTGGGTCCCACGTTCCTGGGAAGCCTCGGCTGGAACTTCTCCCTCTGGGCCCTGTGCAGTAGTGGTGTGTTTGGGGGGCTTAATTTCCCTCACCAAGCTCCCTGGAAACTCCTAGGACCCCAACATTTGCCTGCTTTCACAGGCGGAGCACAACATGTGGTAGCCGATAGTTCCTCCAGCTCCCTGGGAAACAGTCCCACAGGATGGGCAGACCTCAGTAGCAACTCCCTCCCAGGGCCCGGAACACGGCCTGACCAGGACCCTGCCCCTGCCGGCCCAGGGCCCTGAGGTGTGGGCTGCACGGGACCCTCCCCCTCGCCTGCCCCCACAGCAGCTGCAAGCTGTGCCCCACAGAGATCAGGAGACCTGCTCCCTTGCGGGGCACAGGAAGGGTGGGGACAGTTCACCCCACAGCCAGGATGGGGGCTGCAGGAGTCTCCCCACCCTCAAGGGGGATCTATGTGATCCAGGGAGGAAATGCCTTTCTCCACGCCCGGGGTCCCTGGGCCAGGCTGCAGGGCCCAGGCCGCTGTCTGGCAGAATTAGTCAGTCAATCCATCTTCCACCAAATCCGTTGCAGAGTCCGAGCTGCCAGTTTGGCCAGAGCAGCCCCATTCAGTAGACTGATCAGGGCAGTGGGGAGTGGCGACCACGTCAGGGGAGGCTCCCGTCTTACACGCCTGTAGGTGCGGATTCAGCGTGCGAGACCAGGAACACCTAATGGTTAATGCGGACAGTTGAGTCAAGGCTGGATGGCTGGGGGGGGGGGGGGTCTCATCTCTTTTGCATTTGCTGCAAGTCCGCCTTAACATAGGGAGCCCGGCGCTGCCCCAGGCTCCAGCAGGCTTGGGTTTGAATCCAGCCCTCCCGAGTTCCGGCGGAGAAGGACCCGAGGGGAAGCTGCTTTGCGTGTCTGATTGGAGAAGAGAGTGTGCTGGCGCCTGGTGTCCCTTCACTTACATTTTTCCAGAAACTTCTTGCGAATCAGCTTCAGAGAGTGTGGACTTCTAAAGGTGAGGGCACCGTCCCTAGCGGTCAGCTCCGCTGGGCCAGCTGGGGCAGCTGAGGGAAGACCAAGGACGTGCCCTGGAGTCTGCAGGGAAGAGGAGACACTGGGGGCTGCCAGCACTGAGACAGACCCCGGAGACACGGGCCGCTCACCAGGCTTGCCGCACACCGCCCTCAACGGCCAGGCGCCCCAGTAGGGAAAGCTCTCTACCTAAAAAGCTCAGCTGGACGTGGGCAAAGAGGGACACAAGACAAACCCAGGCAGAACCAGTGCCACAGCACATCCACTGCACACGTCACCACATGTCCACTGCACACGCCACGCCACCACATGTCCACTGCACACGCCACGCCACCACATGTCCACTGCACACACCACACCACCACGTGTCCACTGCACACGCCACACCACCACGTGTCCACTGCACACACCACACCATGTTCCACTGCACACGCCATGCCACCACATATCCACTGCACACGCCACGCCACCACATGTCCACTGCACACGCCATGCCACCACGTATCCATGCACACCACACCATCACGTGTCCACTGCACACACTACACCATCACGTGTCCACTGCACACACCACACCATCACGTGTCCACTGCACACACTACATCATCACGTGTCCACTGCACACACTACACCACCACATGTCCACTGCACATGCCATGCCACCACATATCCACTGCACACCACACCATCACGTGTCCACTGCATGCCACACCACCACCACATGTCCACTGCACATGCCATGCCACCACATATCCACTACACTGAACACCACCACCACATGTCAGGTGCCAAGACCACACCACCACCGTGCCCACTGCACACACCACTCAGCCACCACCACATGTCAACTGCCAACACTACACCACCACCGTGTCCACAGCCAACACCACGCTACCACCGTGTCCACTACACATGCTACACCACTACACCAGCATGTGTCTACTGCCGATACCACGCCACCACGTGTCCACTACACACACTACGCCACCACGTGTCCACTGCACACACCACTCAGCCACATGTCCACTGCACACACCACTCAACCACATGTCCACTGCACACACCACCACCACATGTCCACTGCACACACCACCACCACATGTCCACTGCACACACCAACCACATGTCCACTGCACACACCAACCACATGTCCACTGCACACACCACTCAGCCACATGTCCACTGCACACACCACCACCACATGTCCACTGCACACACCAACCACATGTCCACTGCACACACCACTCAGCCACATGTCCACTGCACACACCACTCAGCCACATGTCCACTGCACACACCACTCAGCCACATGTCCACTGCACACACCACCACCACATGTCCACTGCACACACCACTCAGCCACATGTCCACTGCACACAGCACACCACCACGCCACCCCCGTGTGTCCACTGCACACACCATACGACCGGGTGTCCACTACACACACCACCACACCACACCACCACGTGTCCACTGCACACACCACCACCACATGTGCACTTCCCATGCTGCAACTCCAGCTGCAGCCAGCTCTGGTCGTGTGACCTGTCAAATCCCAGCATTTCTGGGCATTCTGTGGGGATTCTACTGACCCTTTCAGCTCCCCGTTCAGCCCCCGCCCCTTGGATGCTGTCTGCACTGTCCCTCCACTCCTTACAACAGGAGCAGGTGCGCCCCACCTCTCTGGGATCCTCAGTCTCCCCCTAATACTCAGAGGGTGCCAGTCTTGTCTCAGATCCTGGACCACCAGGCTGGGGATTTGGCTTCACCCCAGGACTGACCTGGCACCTGGGCTGATTCTGCCTCGTTGCAAGCCCCTTGCTGGGGGTACTGCCCAAGGAACGCCAGTTCCTGGGGAGCAAATGCCTGCACGGCTGCCAGCCCCCAGCTCCTGTTCCGTCCTCTGGGCAGAGACCCTGAGAGTTAGTAAGTGTCTGTGATGGTGGGATCATCTGAGATCCCATGGGGTGGGCAAGGGGAGGGGCCAGGGACCAGCACCCACTCCACTCGCTCAGCAGCAAAGGCTCCGGACACAGAGGGGCTAGCAGACACACAGAGCCCCCTGCACCCCATGTTCTGGGCCCAATGCCCTTGCTACCCCAAGTATCCCTTGTTCGGGTTGTTGACTCTGGACCTCAGTGGAAAGATGTCCAGAACCGTCTCCCAAACACAGAGAGCCTGCAAGGAGATGCCTGGCACCTGACCTGGGGGTCCCAGCCCAGGGGGCAGGACAGACCCAGCGCCTGGGAGAGGATCTTGGAGAAGCCCTGCCCATAGAGCTGTGTTCAGACCCTGCCTTATGCTGTGATAATCTCTTCCAGCTGAGTCTCCTACCTGCCCAGGGCTGCTCCTCGAATCCATGAAAGACACACACGCTCCACTCCTGTCTGCATCTCAGGGCCAGGTGCTTCCCTCCCACCACAGGAAGCAACAGGGACCACAGAGTCCCGGCTCACAAGCAGGGGGCTTCCAGGGCTGGGGTTCCCACCTCCTGATGCCCACACCTTCCCCCTCAGTGGGGGAGGGGCCTGTGGCATGCTCAAAACCAGCGGCAGGGAAAGGGATGCCACACCCCGAGCGCCCGGCCCCAGCTTCTAGGACACAGCAGGTGATGGCTCAGTCACTGGGAGACCAAGATGGAGATCCCAGCTCCTGACTCTCAGCCTAGCCCCAGGTATTATCCCAACGGGAGCGCTCTCTCTCTCTCTCTCTCTGACAAATAAATAAAAACGTTCATAAAATGCTGTCTCAGACCTCCCACTGTGGTATGGCACATTGAACCACCCCCTGCAATGCCAGCATCCCATTGATTCAAGTCCCAGCTGCCCCACCTCCAGTTCAGCTCCCTGCTCACGTGCCTGGGAAAGTAACAAAGCATGGCTCAATGCTTGGACTCCTGCACCCCTGGGAAGACCCAGAAGAAGCTCCTGGCTCCTGGCATCAGCCTGGTCCAGCCCCGGCCACTGCGGCCACTAGGGGCATGAACCAGCTGGAGGACGGACAGCCTCTTTTCCCTACATCCCTCCACTCCATGTTCATTCTGCCCCTCAAATGGTCTGCCTCCGCTGATGGGTGTCCAAAAGTCCTCAGCCTGAGGAACTCAGCCATGACCCAAGGCGCTGCCAAGTGAAAACCCAGCCAGCCAGCAGCTTAACTGCAGAGCAGGGGACCCAGCTCAGCTGAGCCTGAGCTCCGGCCCCCAGAAGGGGCTGGCACCCACAGGTGTCCCTTCAGCTCTGCACACGGGACCCTGCTGCATACAGTAGTGGGGACCCCCCGGGAAGTCACGCTGGCCAAAATGCCGCCCGCTGGGATCTGACCGAAAGCACAGACTTCTGTACAGGGCGGGGGCTGCGCCTGGACAGGGAGCTCGGAAAAGGCTCCTCTGTGGGATGGCTGAGGCAGGCGCTGGGGCAGGTGCAGAGAGAAGCCTGCCGGCCCTGCCCCAGGCGAGGACAGCCCAGGGCCCTCTGGTTAAGTGTAGTAACTATTTGACACATATTTGAAAGTACTGTGTCCCACATCTTAGACAGAAGGAAGTGGAACTTCTAAAAAGAATGGCCTCTACTGTAACACACAGATCTGGGTCATACAGGACAATCCACATTGGTCCATGGGTTCCAACAGGTGCCCCCTCTGGCGGGAGTGTGGGCAGCAGGAGGGAGCACCAGCCCGTGGGCAGAGAGCATGCCCGGGAACCTCCGCTCCTTCCGACCGATGTGGCTGTGAACTGAAACCACCCCAGAAAAGGCATCTATTCTGAAAACGGGCAATGCTGGACAGCGGGCAAGGTAAGGCACCAGTGTGCTCTCCTCCGGGAAGCGTGGAGAAGTCACGAGGTGCGCACATCTCTGTGGCTGGGACAGGCTTTCTTCAAGAGGTTTTGCTTCATCTTTTTCAAAGCTGAATCCTGGCACCTGTCATGCCCAGGGGGACAGCTGACCCTGTCCTCACCATCAGGGGGTGGGACCTGTGGGAGAGGTGGGTTAGGTGAGGTGGTAAGGGCGGGGCTCCGTGAGTGATGTGTCTGTGAATTCTACATCAATCAGGGCTGGGTGCCCAGGTGTCACTGGACCCGTTGGGAGAGCTTCCAAGAAGGCCTGCATGGGAGAGCTTCCAAGAAGGCGCCAGGGTCTTCCTCTCCCTGGGGTGGGCAGACAGCATCCAACCCAAAGCCAGCAGAGGAGGACCAAGCTCCCTCCCTCTCCCACCTCCCACCCTCCCCGAGAGCTGTGACTGCCCGACCCCTTGCTCCCCCCTGGACACTGCAGCCCTGGTTCCAGACCTCCCGCCTCACCCCCGGCTCTCAGGCCTCAGGGCCTGGCCTGACTCCCGCCCTCAGCGAGCCTGGGGGCCTGCCAGGGCCACCCCCATGAGCCAGCCACCTCCATGCCCAGGTCTGTGTGCCTCTGACAGCCGGTGCTGTGCAGCTTCCTGGCAGCTCCGAGTGGGCAGTGCCCCGGAGAAGGGTCAGCAGGTCACACGTGCCCCCTGCAGACTCACCCATGCTGGCACCCTGCCCTGGGACTTGCTGAGGAGGGCACCTCCATGCCACCAGCTGTCCTGTTGCCCACAACAGACAGGCTGCCCAGGCAGTGTCCATGCCTCCTCCGTGAACAGCCGTCCCTCTCCCAGGGACCATGGTGCCTCTTGTGTCCAGCACATGTGGCCACTGTCTTGGGTCCCTGAGCTCCCTTGGAGAGACCCGGAGCAGGTGTGGGGAGAACACGAAGACAGGGCCCAGCACTGTGCAGGCGTGGGGCACCCTTGGCTTCCCCTGTGTTGGCGCTGGGTGGGTGGCAGAACCAGTTCCAAAAAGCAAAACTCCAGCACAAGCAGGGAGTGGGGGACGACACTGAGTGTGGAGGCCCTGCCCACCTTCCCAGAGAGCCCTGGGCACATGGCAGCTCCCTTGGGGGCGGCGAGAGTGGACGTGCAGCCCACCCTGCCGCAGAGGTCCCGACTACGCCCTCCCCCTGCACTCCCTGGGCCCCTGCCCCTCCTCCAGGGCCTTCACCACCACTCCCCTGGCGATCTGCGCTCTGCTTCCTTCAGTGGGGCAGCAGCCCGTCCAGGACCTTGCTGGACACACGTCACCCCAGAGCTACGCCTGGGTCCAGCCAGCACTGCACCAGAGCTCACATCGGGGCCTGGGGCATCCTGGCCTAACAGGGGTGAGGAAGGGAGAAGGACCTGGACAGGGCTGGAGGGGGCAGCCCAGCACATCAGCTCAGATGGCCCCGAGCTGCGCCCCTTGTAGCTGAAGGACCACGTGTGCCCTTCACCCCATAGCCTCCAGATCCCACAGGCAGGGACTGAAACACCACAATGGATCCCCCCTTTGTCCACTGAGGTGACAAACAAGCAATTAACAAGCAAACCGCCGACTTGGTTAGTTGTGTGTGGAGGGAATGTCATGTGCAGTTTTAGAAGAATTCAGTTAAAAAAAAAAAAAAGGGCCAGCTCAGAGCAGATTTGGGCTCCAGGGCCCGGTGTCCTGGCGGCACCTCGGGGCCTGAATGTTGTGCCCACCCTCCTCCGCTGGCACCCACGCTACCCTTAGGCCTCCGCTCATACGGAACATCCTCTTCCACCACCGTCACTCAACGCAGAAGATTGCTAGCAAAGCTGTCTGTTCACGTGCATGCAGCTCATTCTGGAGTGGGGGGAGGGGGAGGGGAGAGCCCCGCCCCGCCCCCATGCCCAGCCCCGCCCACAGGTCCCCCGCCCCGCCCCTGGGCTCAGCCCCGCCCACAGGCCCAGCCCCTCCCACAGGTTCCCAGCCCCGCCCACAGGCCCCAACCTCAACCCTGCTGGCCAGCCTTTGGTCCAACGCTTGCTCCTCGTGTCCCTGTGAGTGACAACAGGCCTCAGGTCTGCCTCAAGTGTTCATGTGTGGCACGCACACACACACACAAAAACAAACACAGCTCACACAGAGACGCATCTCACAAGCACACGTGTCATGGTTGCTCTCATGGCACGCTCGCTAGCACAGCACACGCATGCATGTATTACACACACGTGTCGCAAGCACACACATCCCCAATCCCTCCAGAGTCTACCTCCTCTGCCGCTGCCGCTGTCGCGCGGTAATATTTCACAAAAAGCAAACAAATTACATCTCCTTGATTGCATTTCCGGATTTCTTCGAAAGCAAGAGGGCTGTGATTGGCTTACATTAAGCATGGTGATGTTAGACGGAAGGAAATTAAGTAGAACTGCATGAGGCGGATGTGTGGACAAACACTGCTGAGCGAACACCACGCCGACCCCAGCCAGGGCCGAGCCTTCACGGGTTTGCCAGGCCCAGGGAGCGGTGTGGGAGGGAGGTGCCAGGAGTGGTTTCAGAGGGGGCCACATGGCATCCTGGAGCCGTCAGCACCTGCGTGTCCGCCTGCGCGGGAATCACAGACCACCACAGCCCTGGGAACGGAAGACCAAGTGCTGAGCCAATGCTCACTCCGTAGGCTCAGGCAGCGCCGGTCCAGGCTCCCTGAGGGGCTGGTGTCCACCCACAGGTCCCGCGAGGCCATTTCCTGGCCACTGCACTGTCCACTGCGCACACTCCAACATCCCCTCTGCTGCCCCTTGACCACAGGCTCGGTTTGAAAGCCCTTTTCCGCTGTGCTAACTGTGGCCGTGACCAAACCCCTCCAAAGTCACATAAACCAAGATGGTTCGTTGCTCTGGCCACCACCTGGGCAGACAGGCAGAGCAGAGCCTGGCCCTGCTGGGTGCACCTTCAGACAGGCACAGCTCCACCCCCAGGCACCGCTCTGCCCCCACAAGGCTGCGCCTCCAGGCATGGCTGGCGATGGGCCTGTACCCACCACATCTCACATGAAGCAGAAGAGCGTGTGGCTTCAGATAGCTCAGGGCTGTCACAGGGTCAGGTGCAAGACGGGAGTGGGGCTGACCCAACATGACACAGGGCCTGAGCTGACAGACAGACAGGAGCTCTCGCTGGTGTTAGGTCTAAGTAGCAACAACGTCAGGGAGCAGACATCTGTGTGCCACAGGGGGACGGGGCAGTGGGCAGGGCATGGAGAGGCTGCGGAGTGGGCAGGGCGTGGAAGGCTGTGGAGTGGGCAGGGCGTGGAAGGCTGTGGAGTGGGCAGGGCGTGGACAGACTGCGGAGTGGGCAGGGCATGGACAGGCTGCGGAGTGGGCAGGGCGTGGAAGGCTGCGGAGTATGCAGGGCGTGGACAGGCTGCGGAGTGGGCAGGGCGTGGAAGGCTGCGGAGTGGGCAGGGCGTGGACAGGCTGCGGAGTGGGCAGGGCGTGGAGAGGCTGTGGAGTGGGCAGGGCGTGGAGAGGCTGTGGAGTGGGCAGGGCGTGGAAGGCTGCGGAGTGGGCAGGGCATGGAGAGGCTGTGGAGTGGGCAGGGCGTGGAAGGCTGCGGAGTGGGGAGGCATTTCCGACTCATACACCCCACATGCCTCGTTGACCTCTGCCCCCAGGACAGCCCTTCTGTGTGTGTGTGTGTGTGTGTATGCATGTGTGTGTGTCCATATGTGTGTGTTTCTGTGTGTCCATGTGTGTATCTGCAGCAATCCAGGCAGCACAGAGGACTGGTGGTGATGATGGTGATGGTGATGATGAAGGTGATGGTGATGGTGATGATGGTGATGATGATGGTGGTGGTGATGATGATGGTGGTGGTGATGGTGATGATGATGATGGTGATGATGGTGGTGATGATGGTGATGATGATGGTGATGATGACAATGAGGGTGATGATGATGATGGTGATGAAGGTGATGGTGATGATGGTGATGATGGTGGTGATGATGGTGATGATGGTGATGGTGATGATGATGGTGATGATGGTGATGATGATGATGGTGATGGTGATGATGGTGATGATGGTGATGATGATGGTGATGGTGGTGATGATGGTGATGGTGATGATGGTGATGGTGATGATGATAATGGTGATGATGGTGATGATGATGGTGATGATGGTGATGATGATGGTGATGATGGTGATGATGATGATGGTGATGATGGTGATGGTGATGGTGATGATGATGGTGATGATGGTGGTGATGATGGTGATGATGATGGTGATGATGATGGTGATGATGGTGGTGATGATGGTGATGATGATGGTGATGATGGTGATAATGATGGTGATGATGGTGATGATGATGATGATGGTGATGATGGTGATGGTGATGGTGATGATGGTGGTGATGATGGTGATGGTGGTGATGATGGTGGTGATGATGGTGATGATGATGGTGATGATGGTGATGATGATGATGGTGATGATGATGGTGGTGATGGTGGTGATGATGGTGGTGATGATGATGGTGATCATGGTGATGATGATGGTGATGATGGTGATGGTGGTGATGATGGTGGTGATGATGGTGATGATGATGGTGATGATGGTGATGATGATGATGGTGATGATGGTGATGGTGATGGTGATGATGATGGTGATGATGGTGGTGATGATGGTGATAATGATGGTGATGATGGTGATGATGATGATGATGGTGATGATGGTGATGGTGATGGTGATGATGGTGGTGATGATGGTGGTGATGATGGTGATGGTGGTGATGATGGTGATGATGATGGTGGTGATGATGGTGATGATGATGGTGATGAAGATGGTGATGATGGTGATGATGGTGGTGATGATGGTGATGATGATGGTGATGATGGTGATGATGGTGATGATGATGATGGTGATGATGATGGTGGTGATGGTGGTGATGATGGTGGTGATGATGATGGTGATCATGGTGATGATGATGGTGATGATGGTGATGGTGGTGATGATGGTGGTGATGATGGTGATGATGATGGTGATGATGGTGATGATGATGGTGATGATGATGAAGGTGATGATGATGGTGATGATGGTGATGATGGTGATGATGATGATGATGGTGATGATGGTGGTGATGATGGTGATGATGATGGTGATGATGGTGATGATGGTGGTGATGATGATGATGATAATGGTGATGGTGATGATGGTGATGATGATGATGGTGATGATGATGGTGATGACGGTGGTGATGGTGGTGATGATGGTGGTGATGATGGTGGTGATGATGGTGATGGTGGTGATGATGGTGGTGATGATGGTGATGGTGATGATGAAGGTGATGGTGATGGTGATGATGGTGATGATGATGGTGGTGATGATGGTGATGGTGGTGATGATGGTGGTGATGATGGTGATGATGAAGGTGATGATGATGGTGGTGGTGATGAAGGCCTGGCCCAGCCCCAGCTGTGTGCATGTGGGAAGTAGAGCAGTAGATAGAAGGCCTTTTTTGATCTCTGTCCCTCCTTGGCTCACATTCTCACTCTTTCTCTACCTTTAAAACAGTTGTGAACAAATAGAACCTTTCTTAATGAGAAGTGAAACCTGATGTCTTCTGTGGCTCCTTGGCCCTGAGCTGTGAGAGGGAGAGCGGCTCGCTGGGTCTCAGCGCAAACAGCACGACCAACTGCGCTTGCTCGTCCAGGAACCTGTGGGCAGCAGGGGTTCTGTCCGCCCGTTAAGTACACAGCCCTGAAATCTCTTCCACTGGCCTGAGGACTCTGAGATGGGGTAAGAGTAACAGCCCGTGCACAGTGCCCCAGCAGACAGGGTGCCCAGGAGTGTCACAGCTGAGAACAAGGCCTGAGCTGTGACAGCTGGGTCACGAGGAACAGTGACACTCTCCTACACGCCCCACCCTCCAAACAAGGACAGCCACTTCCCCGACTTCAGGAGCCCTTGAACTAAGAGGACGTGGGAGTGTGGTTCAGGGTCTTTAAAAAAACGTTATAAAGTTTATTTTGAAAGTCAGAGTTGGCGGTGGGGAGAGACAGACAACTTGCCATCTGTGGGTTCATTCCCCAGATGGTGACAATGACCAGAGCTTTGCAACGGCCCCACACCTCCCACACTGTCACCTCCTCCCACGACCTCTCTCTGCGTCCATTGACTTCTGGCGCCTCCCTGCCACAGGCGCCTGTGGGGTCCATGAGCACACAGACACTGCCTCATCAGGAGACATCTATTGGGGTCCCTTCCAGGTGGGAGAGACGACCAGGAAGGCAGAAGTCCAGGGGAGTCCCCATGTCCGCTGCTGGAGTGACGTTTGCAGGACATCCCTGGCTCCCACTTGCATTCAGACCGAGGCCTTCCAATGTCTGAATTCAGACGTCAAGACGGCAGCTCAGAGGGCGGGAGGAGCCCGTGGCATAACAGCTTAAGCTTCTGCCTGTGCTGCCCACATCCCGTATGGGCACGGTTCCAGTGCTGGCTGCTCCACTTGGATCCAACTCCCTGTTTATGGTCTGGGGAAGCAGTGGAGGATGGCTCAAGTGCCTGGGCACCTGCGCCCACCTGGGAGCCCCAGAAGAAGCTCCTGGCTGCACCCTGAACCAGCCGGCCGTGTGGTCATTCTGAGGGTGAACTAGGTCTCCATCCATCTTTAACGCTTTCAAAGAAGTAGACCATCTTTGGGATAATGGACAGTCTACACGTGCCTGGGCTCGAAGTCAACCCCTGGACGGAGAGTGGCCTGGGTCTCATGTCCACATCTGGGTGTCCTCCTTCACTTCCTCCTCCTCTGGGGGGGGTGGCAGAATGGAGAGAAGGTTCTGGAACAGCGCACCTGTCCACTGTACACCTGCCTCCCTCAGAACCAGCCAGGAAGTTCCATTGGAAACTTGTACAGCAGCACTGTGAACAGAACCCCAAGCTGGTCCCCAGGACGAGGTCCCCGGGACTTGGAGACCTGTACACACATTCCACAACAATGAAGTTAGGGACCAACTGCACTGGGACTCAGAAGAGAATATTGGCAAATAAAGGCACTCAGTCCCTGGAGTAAGAAACATGGCTTTCTCCTGACAATGATACGGTTACCACGCCTGCTAGGTGGCCGGAACCCAGGCCGGATCCAGGAGGGGGTGGGGCAGAACTGAGGGACAGTCCAACACACCCTGGTATCAGTCCAGCCCAGGCTGTCCATCCGGGTGACATCCAGGGGGCCCCTAGACTGCCCCTGAAAGTGGCCTGCTGGTGTCCTGCAATTAAAAGCAACCATCACTTTTTCTTTGAGATCCCTAAGGAGGTGATCGTGGTGAGCTGGGACAGCTGGGGCAGAGTGCACAGGTGGGCAGGAGGGTACCGCAGGATGACCATCCGCTGTGCCCACCCCTGCACACAGCCACTCTCCCGGGCTGCCCTGTTGCCGGAACCCAGCGTTGTCTCCTGGTGACCCTCCTCTCGTCTGCCTCAACCCATACAGAGGTAAGACATCCCAATCCTGGTGCTGAGAGAGGGTCCCCAGGCAGGAGACCTCCACCGCCTGCTGCCACACGGCTTTCTCACTGTGCGGCGCACACACACAGTAACGTGCCAGGAACGTGCCAGGGTATTGGACACCAGTGAAGCAGCCAGTTCCTTGGAAGGAAATCGCACTATGAAGGATTAACAATCCTGGGACTGGGAGGGTCAAGGTCAGCCAGCAGCCCCCACCCCAGCTGTCAGCAAGCCCCCTGGCAAGTGTCTTCTGCACAGCCCAGGGCTCCGGGCACCTCCCCTGGCTGCGGGCTGCAGGGGCACACCAGCAGCCCATGCCTGTGAGCCCTGGCTGCCCCGACTTGTGATCACCTCCGATCCCACGCTGGGCCACCCCCGGGCAGAAATGTCAGCTCCTAAATCAATGACATACATCACCGGCCGCCCAAATTAACGCACTTTATGGAGCCGTAAATGATTTTATGATAAACAGGGAGCCGCGGGTTATGAGCCGGGTTATGGAATCACACAGCCGTCCGCTCAGCCCGGGTGCCTGCGGCTTTCCACACAGCGGCGATCGGGGGGGCGAGCAGCGTGTTGAGCTGCCATCCGCTGCAGCCGCACCACGCCTCCACCCTGTCTGTCCCCCTAAACCAAGACAAATGCCGCCGTGACCAGTCCAGGCTGTGCTCAGCCAGGAAAATGGGCTCTGTGACCCTGGGGAGTCCTGGCTGCGTCTGGGGTGCTGGTCAGCACCAGGCGAGGGCCCGGAAGTCACGTCCACCAGGGCTGGGCTGAAAAGGCAGCTGGGCATCCACGCAGTGGAAAATGGCACCTGGGAAGTGTGGTGCCCTCGTGGGTAGGCTGTGGGCCCCGGGGAAACCCCACCCAAGCCCCCCACGCCCCATCTCCTCCCAAAGAGTGTAACCGTTCTACAAGACTTCACCCGGGACACAAACAGCACCTCCCTGGAGACAGGCCCTGCCGAACCAGGCCAGGCTGCCTGAGCAGCTGGAGCCCAGCAAGGAAAGGGGCATGGGTAAAGAAGGCAGGTGAGAGGGAGAAGACAGGGCTAGGAGGGCTGAAGACGGGGAGACCCTGGGCTTGGTCCGGCCGTGCCTCCTTGCACCCCCAGAAAACTGATGGGCACCCCGCTGACTCACTGTCCTGATGGTGGCAGAACCCCCAGCTCTGCCCACGCGAAGACCATCTCCCTGGCTGCATGCCAACTACTGGGCAAACTTACAACCTGGTCAGTGAGGCCAGGGACACCTTCTGAAGCTCCACCACCACTGAGGTCAGGCCGGGCAGTGTGAACAGAGGTGAGGAGGGAGGAGAGCAGGTGTCCCCAGCCACAGCATCCCCACTAGCAAACGTGCCATGCTGCCCTCGTCCAGGGGTACCACACGTCACAGAAGTACCTGCTGGGCAGGCTGCTGGACTCAGCTCCTCACCATTCTGCAGGAACTGGCCTCCTTGCTGACCATGGTCCCCATCCTGTGCCGGTCCTGGACATGGGAGCCTGGGTCACATGCATGTCCTGAGTTGTCCCTGGCAAAGGGAGCATGGAGTCCCCTGGCATCCAGGGAACAAGACCAGCTGAGCTTGTCAGTGGGGAAACTGAAGGAAGCAGAAGCTGACAGGCCCCCCAGGCAGGTGACCCCGGGGGGCTGCTGGGCCTATTTCTCTGCTAGGCCCCAGGACACCTCAGAAAGATACAATAGACTAAGCCCCCAAAGAATAGATCACCCCCTCAGAACAGAAATGAATTCAGATCTTGGCACTCGGCTTGGAAAGAGCCTGCCTCCTGCTCAGTGGAGACGCGACTCTGAGCTTGGCACTGCCTGGAAATAAACCCCAGGGGGCGTCAGTGGGGGACACTGAGCCAAAGCAGGGGTGGTTAACAAGGGGATCCACTCCGGATGGGAACTGAGCCTGGCTCTGACACTCATTGTCACTGACATCACATTTCCACACCTATGACATCATGCTGTGTGACATCACACCATATGACATCACCTCACGTGACATCACCTTGTGTTCATCATACCATGTGACATCACCTCGTGTGACATCACACTGGCACAGACGAAGGCTCGGGCCTCTTCATAAGAGCTGTTTTTACTCAGTTCAGGGAGCTCATTACACGCCAGGGAATGATGGATACAGAAAGACAGACGCAGAGATGGAGATCTAGGCTTGTGGGGCCCCTGGAGTGGGCCCCCATTTTCACCGGCAGCCCCTAGCGGGGCTCTCCAAGTTTGAAACAGACTCCCCTGCATTCAAGAAGGCACCTGCCCTCCTCTGGCACCTCATGGCAGCTCTGCAAGGAAAACAGCTTCCCTGACACCCACAGCCACAATGGCAATGGGGAGCACCCTCACTCCTGGCCCACCGAGGTCTGCACCTGCTCCACCTCTCAGAGGAGAGAGTTCCCTGGGAACTGGGACCTCAGAAACCAATGAGTCTGGGTTCCTGAGTCCTCTGCAGGCACTTGCTACCTCCCCCAACTTCCTTTGGCAAGGCTGCACTCCTCTAGATGCCAGCACCCAATCCAGGCCACCGCACTCCACACCTGAGATGTCCTCCACTGCCCACATCTCTGTGCCTCTGGAAACTCCCCGCCAAGCTCCCCCCCAGACACCTGCCCCCCCTCCTGAGGGGGAGCAGACAAGGCAGACAACAAAAAGGCAATGTGACTCACCCTGGGAATCCGAGTCCTGGTCAGCCAGGCAGCTCAGGCCCTGGGAGGACTCAGGACAGGGCTGAGCCGGCCTCTGTCCATGGTGCTGAATGAGTACCTGGGGGCTGCTGAGTGGGGCCAGCAGGAGGCACATGGTGACCATGGAGGACGGCCGTCCACCTGCAACACAAGTGGGCCAGCATCGTGACCGCCAACAGCATAGCATGGCCTTGAGGGCACAAGTTATTCCAGCCACAGAGTGTCCTTTTAGTCCCATGGAGCACTCTTAGGATGAACCAAGGGGAATGCTGGTCTAGGGACAAAGCCCTGGAGTTGGGAGCTGAGCAAGCTCTTTCCACAAGGCACCTGCTCCAGGTGGAAGAACAACAGGACTCATCCTGCAGTCTCTCACACCTGTGTACACAGCAGGATGCTCCAGGCGAAGGAACACCCAACAGCGCAACTGGCATGACAGCATTCTGGTTCTCAAGCATGAAGAGGGGGCGCAAGAAGTGTAGGCAAAGGGACCACAGTGACAGGATACAGTTCCCTGTTGCATACAGAGATGTCTTTGGAAAACATGTGCAATATAGGCCTCAGTCATCTGCCATGTGACCAGTGTGCCACATCTCCAACTCACACCTGGGCAACAGAGCCTCCTTTGGCTCCTGTGTGGCTCCTGTGTGGCTCCTGTGTGGCTTCTGTGCGGTTCCTGTGTGACTCCTGCATGGCTCCCATGTGGCTCCTGTGTGGTTCCCATGTGGCTCCTGTGTGGCTCCTGTGTGGCTCCTGTGTGGCTCCTGCATGGCTCCCATGTTGTTTCTGCATGGCTCCTGTGAGGCTCCTGTGTGGTTTCCATGTGGTTCCTGTGAGGCTCCTGTGTGGTTCCCATGTGGTTCCTGTGTTGCTCCTGTGTGGCTCCTGCATGGCTCCCATGTGGCTCCTGTGTGGTTCCCATGTGGCTCCTGTGTGGCTCCTGTGTGGCTTCTGTGCGGTTCCTGTGTGACTCCTGCATGGCTCCCATGTGGCTCCTGCATGGCTCCCATGTGGCTCCTGTGTGGTTCCCATGTGGCTCCTGTGTGGCTCCTGTGCAGTTCTTGCATGGCTCTCATCTACCCTGTGGTTCCTGACCACACATCATGTGAGGCTGCATTTTCTTATGCATTTCTGGTCAGACAATACCTTACAGCAGACTGAACCCAGCCATAGCTCTGGGATTGCAGCTGCCTCCCGTCCAAGAAGTTTGCAGAGGGGGGCACAGCCCAGGTCCCTCACAGCTGGGGGTGGGGGACCCAGGCTCTCGGCTAGGACATGTCACATGTGCCAGCGTATTAACCAGCTGTGTCCTGTGCTGCACAAGGTGATGAATACACAGATGGAACCTTCCTCCTCTTCTGTCTGTGGTGCTGTCCACAGACACCATGCGCCTTGTGGACATTGCTGGGGAAGCTGATGTCTGTGAGGAGGGCAGAGGGCCGCCGAGACCCCTGCATGAGACCCCCTGTGTGAGACCCCTGCATCAAGGAGCCTCAGCTCCTCCCCCAACCAGCCCCAGCCTGGCCCATGAGCCCAGCAACATGGAGACCTTCTCCCAACTTCCAAGCTCCCAAGAGCTCAACTCAGGGGTGTGCGGTCACCCCTTGGCCTCCCCAAATCTTAGGGCTCTTTGTCCCCAACACATCTGAGGCCACCGGGCTGCCCTGTCCCCAAGACCTGGGCAGAAGTGGGGAACACTCACTCACGACCCCCACCCACCAGGTCCTGTGTCCAGCTCCAGCTAGCCTGCAGTCATCACACAACACCAAGGGCCACATCTCAGTGTCACACAGTCAATGTCAGCCACCATGGAGCCTCGTGGGCACAGGAAGAGGAGGATCACCCTGCCCACAGGCCTCCTTCGGGAGGACAAGCCCAGGCCATTCAGCCCAGCACTCAAGGTCAGGGCCAGGCTTGCATATTCCATCTGACTGGAGCTGGGATGAACCGCAGCCCACCCGGGCCCCGCCACTCTCAGGGTGTCTGCGTCCCTTTAGCCCAGAGCCTGTGGGAAGACAGATGATCCCAGTCCTTGGCTAATTGAGGTCTCGTTGAAGCCGATCGAGAGTCATCAATGCACCTTTTAGGTTTTTGAGAAGTAATTAAGAACATCGAGCTAAGTGACTACACGAAAGTACAAGTGGCATTTAATTGGCTCACAATGGCCACAGTGAGTTGTGACAGACGGAGCAGCAAGATCTGGTCCGAGCTGCTGAAGGTACGGCACACCAGGCCGGGCCATCTCTGCCTGGGCCCAGCACTTTTGGCAAGGACAACTGCTACCCACAGAGAGCGGGCAGCCTCTCCCAGCTCCGGTCACCTGTCTGCAGCCAATCCTCTCCAGAGGGAACGTGGGACCCACTACACCTTCTCCTCCTCATCCTCTCTCCAGCCCGCGTCCTGGTCCAGTCCCCTCTCCAGCCCCCGTCCTCTGCCTTGTCCAGTCCTCTCTCCAGCCCGCATCCTCCGCACACCCTCCTGCTCTGTGGGGTGACTCAGGCTGTGCCCACGCTGAGCGTGCCACAGCTCACCCCACACACTCAGCACAGCCATGAGACGGAACCACCACCAATCCCGAGGTCAGGGGGTTCAGGGCTTCTCTGGCAGCTCTGGATGGAGGGCAGCAAGCCACCCCACAACCCCACATACACTCACGTGCACACACCACATTGCTATAACATGTGTGCTCATGCACACCGTGTGAATCCATGTCGATTCATACATACCACACGCATATGTGCACTCGTACATACTGCAGGCATACGTGCACGGTCACACACCCACATACATGCAGGTACATTCACATGCCGCTTGCACGCATGCACGCACATGCACTCAGTACTGTGTGCACACATACATGTGTGTATTCACCTGGTACACAGCACCATGTACATGCATGTGCCCACGGGCACTCCCATGCACACTCATACACTCATCGACACACACACAGGGGCGGGGTCAAGGCCAAACACCTGCAGAAAAGCAGGAATCTAGAGACGGACAGCGCCACACAGTGGCCATGAACGCAATGTGACCAGCACAGGTCCCAGCGGCCTTGCACACACTCGGGCTCCTCAGACCTGCCAGGCCTGGATGTCCCTGTGACCTGGAGTGGCTCCGTGATTCATCCAAGCTCCCAGCTAATGGGGGAGAGCAGAGCTGGGTGCGGGAGCCAGGTCCCCACACCTGGGGCCCCTACGGCCCCTTCTTCCCAGAAGTCTGAGCTGAAGCTCTGAGCCACTCAGCAATCGGGGGCTTGACCCAAGGCTGACGCTGGCCCCGGGGCCGGAGCCCCCTCCCTTCCTGCTGGTGTCACCTTGAGCTCACATGTTGAACACTCTTGGAAGCAAATGGGCTGACATGCCCCAACAATAGGCTTCTCACACCAGGCCCACAAGAGATTGTGTTAAAGGCTACTTCCCCAGACTTCCATTCCCACCCAGCAGCTCCACACGTGACCTTGATGGGTCATGACAGTCCTAGACTGACTGACCTTGTCTTCATAAGATGGCACACAAACGCGGGGAGAGGCAGAGGGGACGGCGTGGGACAGCGGAGGCCAGGACAGAGCATCCTCCTGCAAGCCAGGCAACCCCAAGGCCGGCCGCCGGAGCAGGGCTGGGAAAGGCCATGGCCCCCGGGCATTTCTGGAAGCACCCTGCCTATGCCCAGGCTGAGTGGGGGTGGACATCCAGTGAGGGTCGTGGTCGCAGCAGCCCAGGACACCTTCACAAGCTCCCATGCAGAGCCGAGCGGAGTCACCCCAGGCTGGGCAGCTCTGCCTTTATGTCCACAGCTCTCCTGCCTGTGTCTCAACCTGGTGACCTTGGTGGCCCTGGGGCCAAAGCATTTTACACCGCCCATGGCCTGCACTCTGGCAAGCCTAGCACTGGGATCACGGACACATGAGATGCCCAACCATCTCCACCCGGTCCTCCGTGGGACACAAACGGCTTCCATGCCATTCATCACACCGTGCAGTCATTCTCTGCTCAAAGAGGGGCCTCTGCCCATCCTTGCCCAGGGACAGGGACCCCGTTAACATTGGGGAAGGGCAGCCCACTCCACACAGTGTACCCCAAGAGCTACAGAGCTGCCCTGGAGGCCGGCTGCACATCGCAGTGGAAGGCATTGGTCGCGAGGTCTCGGTTCCCTGGTCAGTCCGCTCCAAGGCCCGTCCTTCAGGTTAATGAGCTCCGCCTCCGCTGTGACAGCTTCACTCAGCACGTTCCCGACCGCCTGCCCACTGACCCTCACAAACTGCTGGCAGCACTCAGAATAGTCGGCCCTGGCTTCACTCACCGCCAAGGACATCACCCCGGCTGAGCGACACCGCAGGAGCCACAGGAGCCCAGTCCTGGGACCCTCACCCACCGGTGAGGCCCAGCGACCAGAGCACCATGCTCCGGGCTGCCCTGGAAGCCATGTCTTCCAGACCCACTCTCACACCCAACTTCTCTGCTCCCCCAGCGCCTGCACTCCACACAGATGGGGTCCTGCCCTCTCTGGCTCTGGGGCTTCTTCCTTTCCCAACCACTCCCTGTTCCCAGAGCGCCCCAGAACGGAGGGGCCCCAGCTACCAGCACCTTCCCTCTCCTTCTCCCTGTATGAGTTCTGGAGTGGTGGGCATCCCCACACACATCTGCCCCCACCCCCACCACCGGCAATGGCTGCCTACACACACCGCCTGGGCATCGTGCCGTCAGCTCTCACAGGCCGGTGTCCGTGTGGATCTGAAATCAAATTATGGAGACGTTGATGCTGTTAAGCTGTTGTTAGCAGTGATCACAGTTAAACATAACAAAAGATTCTCCCGGCAATCGGAGTCTCAGGGACCAGTGGGCTCTTTGGCTCCAGCACTCACACTTTCAGGGGGCAGGTGTCAGACCACCTGTGGCTCTGCTCGGCCAGCATCCAGCCTGAGGGAAGACCAAGCCCAAGTCCAACTTGACCAGGGAGTCCATGCTGCCTGCAGACGAGCTGGGAACAAGGGGCGTGGGTCCATCTACCCCATGCTATGTGGAGGCCTGACCCCCCCACTGCCCCCCGGGAGCTGGTGGCAGTATCAGTGCAGGGTGACCAGTTCAGAGGATCCCGGCAAGTAGCGGAAGGCTGGGCTCCAGCTGCATGCGAGGAGAGGTCAGGAATGCTTCTGGAAGCTCAAGGCCTGCCTGCCAGGTAGAGCCATAGGCCGGGCTCTGGCCCTTGGACTCCGCCTTGGCCTTGGCCTCTGGAACGCTGTGCACGGAGCCTCTGCTATTTGCACACTCCAAGCCGTGGTATGCCTCAGGGCAGCCCCGGACCTGGGCAAAGGCAGCAGCCATTGGGAGGGCAACGGCCCTGGCACAGGTCAGACAGTGAGAGCCACTGTGTCAGCAGTACTCCCTCCTCCCAGGCCCACCACACATGCTGCCACCTGCCTTGGGCCCCTGGCCAGCTCACAGGCAGTGTGCCACTCGGGCCTTCGAGCCTGCAAGTAAACAGCCTTTCTCTTCACCACCAGTGGCCTCACTGTGTTCCTCCAGCCTTCGGGGCCAGGCAGGACAAGGTGTGGGAAGCATATGGAAGGGCAGAGGTTAAACGGAATCCTCATCCTCTTGCCTTCCAGCCACACAACCACAGGGGGGTGGGGAGGCACTAAGGATCAAACCTTTTTCAGAAGATGCTGGGGTGTGACCTGTGCGAAAGTGGGCCTGATCCCCCCGTGACACAGGAAGGGTTCTCCCAGCTGAGGTAAGAGGCCGACTCTCTCCCAGGCCCTGACTGGCAGGAGAGAGACCCATGCTGCAGCCGCGGCCCTCGGAGCCGTGCACATCCATGCTGCAACAGCCGAGTTACTGGGAATACCAACAGTCTGCACCATGCTCACTAAGACCCCCTGACCCAGGTTAGTGCTGTGGCCGAGGGGGTTAAGCTGCTGATTGCAACACTGGCATCCCATGTCAGAGCGCTGGGTGAGTCTTGGTTACTCTGCTTCAGTCCCAGCTCCCTGCTGATGCGTCTGGAAGGGCAGCAGATCATGGCCCAGTGCCTGAGCTCCTGACACGCATGGGAGATCGGATGGAACTCCTGACTCCTGGCTTCTGTCTGGACCCAATCCAATCGTTGTAGCCACTTGTGGAATGAACTCAAAATGGAAACTCCTCTCTCTCCCTCTCTATTCTTCTGCTATTCAAATAAGCAAATAAATCAGTTTGTAAGAAGGAAGACCCCGAGGTCCCTGACATCAAGGATACCTGAGGAGCCGAGAAAGTGTCCATAGGCCAAGGAGAGGCAGGTGGCAACACCGAGGCCTCACAGGTGCCAGAGTTCCCAAAGAACAGCAGGCATCTGCTGTATTTAAAACCCTACAACACGGAAGGGGAAAAGCTTGGGAGACACACAGAGATAGCGTCGTTCCAAGGAAGACACAAAAAGTAAAACCTTTTGGGCCCGGCGGCGTGGCCTAGTGGCTAAAGTCCTCGCCTTGAAAGCCCCGGGATCCCATATGGGCGCCGGTTCTAATCCCGGCAGCTCCACTTCCCATCCAGCTCCCTGCTTGTGGCCTGGGAAAGCAGTCGAGGACGGCCCAATGCATTGGGACCCTGCACCCGCATGGGAGACCCGGAAGAGGTTCCAGGTTCCCGGCATCGGATCGGCGCGCACCGGCCCGTTGCGGCTCACTTGGGGAGTGAATCATCGGACGGAAGATCTTCCTCTCTGTCTCTCCTCCTCTGTGTATATCTGGCTGTAATAAAAAATGAATAAAATCTTTAAAAAAAATAAAAAAAAACAAAAGGTAAAACCTTTTAAATCATTGTAATTATTGAAAGGTCACAATAGCAGAATTAAGAGGACAGAGCAGTAAGTTGGAGAACATGAAGGTATCCTAAAAGATATTACCCACCTGGAACCACTTAGGCCTGGGGAACACATGCTTTCCCAGTTGTGCTGGGTTCTTTGTCCCCAAAGCGTCCGGTCACCCCTTCTGCTCCACTTGTTGCAAGATATTGCTACGTATTTCTCCTGCGAGGCCCTCCGTCTTCCCCAAAGCACACAGTTACGGGCCACAGGTTGCCCAGAAACCAGACAAAACTACTGGAAAACAGCTCTTCCCACAATTGCCAATTTCTATCTGTATTTTCCTTGCATGGCCTGTGGATGGCCTGTTCACCCTCACATCAAGTCACAAGATAAAGAAGGCTGGCCAGAAAATCTATGGCCGACTTGTAGGAAGACAGGTGCATGCAGCCCACCTTGGGGCAGAGCCAGGACATGCCCCACCCCCGGCTCCACACTCGGGGGGAGAGAGAGAGAGAGAGAGAGAGAGAGAGAACAAGACATGGAGGAAAAGTGAAAGGGGCAGCGCCGGGTTTGGGGTAGCTTGAACCTGCTGCACAGACAGCAGCAAACAGGGCAGCCAGGGGAGAGGGGGCGTGGCACACAGCCCCACCAGTCGCCAAGCAGAGGTGCTGGCTGGCCTCCAGGCACGGGAGTCTGCCTCCTGGTGGCAGTGCTTACTCCTAAGGGCCGTGCCACCCAGGAGCCCCCGTTGCAAGCATGATGTTGCCCTGGGGTGCTGGCTGTGCGCTCTGCCCTGCTGTAGACTGACACGTCCTCCATGCTCAGCAGAGGAGCGGTCCGTTCTGCTGTGCAGTGTTTCTGTCAGAACACTCAAGGGTCTCCAGGGCCTGGCACTGGCCCGTGCCATCTCAGAACAGGCTGGTGACAATGCAGCTGGCACAGAGAGCAGCTGGGAACCAGCCCTGCTCGTGGGCAATGTGGGAGTCTGCTTCCATTTGGTGGGCAGCTCCACCTGGCACAGTCACTTCGCCCAGTGCCATTCTTCCAAAACCCAGGCAGACAGCTGCTGTCTCTCCCAAGGGCCCCGCCAGGCCCAGCTGCCTGCCTGGCACCTGCGCACAGCCAGCATGGAGACCAGGACTGCCATCCAGGCTGCTGAAAGAGCAATCTAGGAGTTGGCATTGTCACGCAGCAGGCACAGCCGCCACCCACCATGCCAGCATCATATGTGGGCACCACTGGAGTCCAGCTGCTCCACTTCCAATCCGGTTCCTTGCTGACACACCTAGGAAAGCAGAGGAGGGCGGCCCAAGTGCTGGGACCCTGCAGCCATGTGACAGACCTGGATGAAGCTCCTGGCTTCAAACTGGCCCAGTCCCGGCCGCTGCAGCCATCTGAGGAGTAAAGTGGTGAACGGAACATCTTTTCAAAAAAGAGTACTTGGGGGTGACCGTAGGTAATAAACAGGCCTCTCACATGACACGACAGGATGCTGGGGGGTGACTGAGTCCCCCCAAAGTTCATGTGCTGGGAGGCTAACCCCCAAGTTTGTGAGTCAACAGTGCTTGGAGGCAAGGCCTTTGGCAGGAAACGGGGGTGAGCCGAGGTCATGGCAGTGACCTACAATGGTGCCAGGGGTCTTGGAAGAAGATTCTTGAGGCCTGCTGGCAGCTGGCACTGGCAGCCTCAGGATGCCTCCTCCGCATCTAGTGCCCAGCAGAGGACAGTCGAGCAGGGCCATGTCACTGGAAACGGGTCCCTGCTGCCACCCAGGGCTCCCAGCCCCGGCACAAGTGGCCTGGTGTCGAGCGGTCATCATGCAGGCTGGCCTGAGCAGTCTGCAGAGGACAGGGCCAGGTCAAGCCCCCAGCAGACCCCAGCCCAGGTCAGCGGCCACAGAGCCCACTGTCCAGGCAGAGAGCCAAGGTGCAGGCAGCCCAGGACCTGCCAGAGCAGGCAGAGCTGCTGGCGGTGGCGTCAGAGTTCAGATGGAAGCAGATGGAACCTGCATTGGTCAGCACTGGCCAGTGAGCTCACTGGCACCACCTGCCCCATATGCCCATCAGATACCACTTCCAGACTCCCCAGGGAGCCATCCAGACTGGCCACGCCAGCCACTGTGGCTGAGGGTGGGGTTGGAAGGCGGCTGTGGTGTGGGGTTGCCGGTGAGCTGGAGAGTGCCCATGACGCCCTCCCGGGTCCCCGCGTTGCCTCCTCCCCCTTCCCACCTCCTGCACAAGGTACTTTTCTTCTGCCTTTTTCGCTTCGGCATTGATGTTTCCACAACTCCCCTCCACATCAGCGTCCCCAGAGTGCAGGAGGCCTGCCGGGCTCAGCGGTGGCTAATCTGAAATGCCACTCATTTAAACTAGCGCTAATCACCCAGTCCCTCTCGGCCGTCCCTGGTGGGGCTCCCGACAGAGTGCCCACAGCTCCAGCCCCCGCTCCCAGGGAGTCCTCGGCCCTGTCACCTCCTGGCTGCACAGGGTACAGGGTGCAGGCAGGAGCCCGGAGGAAAGTGGGTAACTGCTGTGGCAGAACAGATGCCCGTGGGAGCCCAGGCGCTCTGGTCTCTGGACCGCCATGTCCCTTACGATGCTGTGCAGGCAGAGCTCAGCGTGGGTCCAGGACCGCTCCCTGGACTGGCTGCAGCCACTGCCCGGACCTTCCTCGAGGTTGTGTCGCCACCGGAGAACCTCAGCAAGCACGGCCCGGCGCACCCCCGTCGTCTGACATCCTGAGCTGCGCTGTTCCAGCTTTTCTTGTCTGGCGCGGTCACAGCCATCTCACACCCACCCAGATGTGCCGGCACACGCATGCCCGCTTGGCACCTCGTGCCTGTCCTGGGCTTGGGCCCTCGCCGCTTATGCTGTCGGAGTTATTCTGAGCCACTCTGTGTGTTTGGGTTTGTCACAGTGCTTTCATACTTTAATGAATCACTTTGGAACTGTGGGGAAACATGACAACACCCAGCAATAGCAGGAAGAGGCACCGTGTTTACCAGCGCAAGCAGCCGCGCTGCCAATCACCTCTCAGCGGCGTCCTGCTCATTCCTGCCCAGGCTAGCAGCCCTGACCAGCCCCTACGCCTGGGAGAATTTTGAATGCATAATACAGGGCCCACGAAATGGTGCAGTCTGATTAGCCGCCACCCGCAGGACCAGCATCCCGCATCAGAGCACCGGTTCAGTTCCTGGCTACCTGCTCTACGTGAGGATGGAGAGATCAGACATTGGGAGCCCCCGGGGCGGCAGGGGACATGAAACATCCGGTCCATCGGAAGTGAGCATTGTGGAAGTACCACACTTGCACTTCAAGCTGTTGGTGACCCCCAAATACATTCCCTTTTCATTCCATTTCTCCCTGAAATTTCTGAGGTGCATTCAAGGAACAGCCAGCGAGTGACGACATTGGTCACCTAGCCCCACGTGGGAAGGAGGGCGCCCCTAGCCGGGCCTCCAGGCTGAGCAGCCCTGGGGGCCGGCTCGCTCCCCACCCTCTGCTGGGCCAGGGGCTCAGAAGGCAAAGCCAGAGCTCACCCACCACAGGAACGTGCGAACTGTCTGGGAATCTGGGCTGGGGGCAGTTCGCTGGCCACAGCTGGGGCTGCCGTCCCCAACAGTTCACTTCTGAAGTTTGCTTCTCTCAAATTAAGTATTTATTGTGTGCTTTTATTCATTGTTTATGAGGCACAGGGGACACTTGAGGCTTATTTTAGTTTCAACGTTGAAACAGGCTGCAAGAATTTTTCTTTCGGCTCCAAGAGCCTGGCTTCCAGCTCCACCTCCACTCACCAAGGAGCCCACCTGGGCTGGGATCTCTCCCACACAAGCCCCGTTCTCTGCCTGCGGAGCGTGAGCTGCACCTCCCACATGCCATGCCAAGGCACCATGCGTTGGTTACACCTGTGCCCCCGGCCCCGTGGATCCTTCCCAAGCCAGAGCAGAGAACAGACCCCTCCTCCCTGCCCAGGACTGCTTAGGCCTCCTCATTCATTCTTCCATTTAAGTTGATTAATTGACCCTTAAAAATGTACCCAGAAAATAAATTGCCCTAATAAAATAAATTATCTTTTTCTCCACGATGCCTGAAATCCACCGAAATCTGAGACAGGGCTAACGAAGCAGCAGAGAAATGACTAATGAAGTAAATACCCTTAATAAGCTATAATTGACAAGTGAGCCCAGGCTCCCAGCACTCCACGGCGGCTTCCTGAAAGAGGGGGCTCTGGTGACCCCCGCTTGGGCGGGAGCCGTGTCCGTGGCAGGAGTGTCACCCTCTGCAGCCCTCCCCTCCCGGAGAGAGCTCATGGTGCACGGGTCCCCAAGGCCCCAGCCCTGCCCGACCTGCACCTCCAAGGCAGCCTGGGGGAGCCCCCACCCGGGTAGGGGGGACCCACAACCCCACAAAGGGCCACTGGAGTTGGAACTCCAGGGGCCAACTCCCCCTAAGTCAATGGGCGGTAAGACAAGCAGGGGAGTAGCCGGGACTTGGGCGAGGCAGAGCTGCGAGGACGGAGCTGCCAGAGCCTGAGGCCTCCCCACACCCAGGAGGTCTCCACAGCCCCAAGAAAAGAGGGGGCCCCTCTCGTCACACACAGCCTCATCCCACCCCTTGTCACTCACGGCGGCCCTGAGCCGAGAATCGAATGCCTGCCCCAGCCTGGCTGGCCAGATCCAGCTCCAGATCGTCTCACTCCGCAACCAGACACGCCATCCACCTGGCCCGTCCCAAAGGCACCCCAGGAATCCTGGACACAACGACAGAAAAGCCAGGGGGCCACAGCCACAGCTCGTGGGCCACCACCGTGGACGCTCCCTGCTGGGGGGATGACACTCCCAGCCCCCACATGCCCACACCATACTCCCTGCCTCTCCCTTCTCATCTTCCAGGTGTGGCTTCAAACCCGCTCTCCACTCCTGATTCATTCTCCCACTTTAGAGGTGGGAAGACAGGGGCTGAGCAGATATTGACCCCGCCAGCACCTGGATGGTGCCTGGTGTGGCTGTTTGGTCCATGCTGCTGGGCACAGGCAGCCACGGGCAGCCAGGGGCACCGATCCAGGGGCTGCCATCAGCACCCAGCTTGGCTGCAGGGATAGCAAGACCACTCGCACAGACGCTGGCCAACCCCAGGTCCTGCAGCACCAGGCAGGCCCTCTCGGGGTCCTAAGGGATCCGGGGGATGCAGACGCAGCGAAAAGGGTGGGCTGCTGACCTTGAAGGCGGGCCCCCTCTTCCCCCTTGCCTGTTTCCTGCACAGGCACAGCCACGAGTGGAGTTCGTTGATGATTCAGGGAAGCAAGATCTCAGCAGGATCCCAGCAACAGTTACAGAGCCGCAGCTGCAGCTGTGGCAGCAGCCAGCCGCTGGCGGCACCGGGCGACAGGCGGGCGCAGCAGGTCCCTGCTATCCCAGGGTGTGGAAGCCATCCTGCCGGTGGGAGACGTGCTCACCCCGCCAGACTGTGTGCAGCTGGAAGCCTCTGCTTTCTTCGTCTCTGCAACTTTTCACTTCACATTTTCAGTTGGCGATCACTGTGGCAGCGCACATTGAGGGAAGCCAGCACACGGCTTGTGCGGACAGGTGTCCAGCGTGGGATACCACCGTGGAATCAGGCAGGCTGGGCAAGTGGCTCGGCCCTGACCACGGCCAGCTCTGGGCCTGGGGACATCCCGGTCCCCTACCTCAGCCGCGAAGCAACATGCAGCACAGCAGCCCCAGCCGGACCCTGACCATCCATTAGGCACCAGCTGTGTGATCCGCAGCCCCTCCCGGACAGAGGCCTGGGATTTGTGTGGGAAAATGTCGGCTCCGAGCCCATAGCTCATGTTCAGTAAGCAAATTATGTTTCTTGGGCGGTATTAAGGATAAATAAAGGCTTAATGAATCAAGCTTTTTGAATTGCTATTGCTCCTTTAATTTGTAGTTTACAAGGTTCTTGTAAATTAAAAGTGGGAAAAGAAATCCCACCCCATCCCGCGTGTCCCTCCTCCGGGCAGGAACAATTTGGTCGTCTTGATTTCCATGTCCCTAACGCCCTTATCTGTTTGAAAAATTATTCCTTAATTTTTATGAGGCTGCCGGTGAGGCGGGTGAAGTTGAGCGATGGTTGCTATCTTGTACCCCTTCCCTCCGAGTGCTCGCCGAGCGCTTATTGCTCCCTAGGTGGGAAGTAAAGGTGGAAGCGCTCACTTCTAATTTACTGTTTGCAATAAGCAGGGCTTTATCAACAGTCTCCCAATAAATTATTTTTATTGCCAGTCTGCTATTGCCGGGAGCAGGGGCCATGAACACCGACACAGGGGAAATGCAATCTCGCAGGCAAGCTGGGACCCGCCAGACGGGCAGGGAAGTGGGTGCCGGGTGGGGTCCGGCCTCGGCGGGAGGGAGCCGGCAGCCGAGCAGAGACACACCGCACGCTCGGGGTGCGGCCAGCGGCCAGCACGAGGGCTGAGACCAGCACAGGCCACAGCTCCTTGAGGGCACCAGCACACCCCCTCCCCACGCCGTCTGGAGCATCACCGGCCGGCTCCTCCGCGACCCCATCCTGACGTGGCCACAAAAGGCCTGAAGGGAGAAGGTGAAGGACAAATAAGCCATCTAAAGACCGGAGACACGCTTCTGCGCGGCAGGCCAACTCTGCCTCTCTGCACACGCAGCCCTGCCCAGTCAGCTCTGCAGTCACCTCCCCGCACACTCACCCCTGCACACCACCTCCTTGCACACTCACCTCCCTGCACACCACCTCCCCCCTGCACAGTCACCTCCCTCCCTGCACAGCCACCTCCCTCCCTGCAGTCACCTCCAAGCACACTCACTGCCCCCTGCACAGTCACCTCCCTGTCCAGTCAGCACAGCACCTAACCGTTGCAGCACTCACTGCCTGCCAACTGCTGCCCAGCCCCACCATCTGGGTCTCAGAGGCGGAGCTCAGCGTCTGTGCTGGTGTTGGTCTCCTGGGCTCTGCCCTGTGTCCTGCAGCTCTGCTCTCTGGAGGACAAGCCCACTGCGTCCCCTCTCCCGGTGGAAAAGAGGCTGCATGGTGTGTCCTGTACAGCTAGCCAGGCACTAGAGCACCCCGTGGTGGTAGGACGTGCAATCCCCAGGGGACCATCAAGCCTCTCTAGCCACTGTTCCCCACAACACAGAGGAAAGAGGAGTCCTCTGCACACATCCTGGTCTGACAGGGACCGGGAGAGACCAGCCCACTGCCTACTACTACCTGCTCCAATGAGGGGTCGGTATCCCGCCTGACCACAGGTGACCGCCACCAGGCCCCGTCTCTAACAGACCCTCCGACTGACATGCCTGTCCCATCTAGGTCCTTGCTGCCTACTCCTCACACACATGGGGATGCAGAGCTGACCCCAGCAGGGGCAGACTCCTCCCTGGGCGGCCCCCACCCTCCCATGTGGCCTCCACCCAAGGTCCTTCCGGCAAAATGGGGTCTGTTTGTCCAGCCTGGGAAGTTCCCACAGGGAGCCAAGGACACATAGAGGGTCCTGCTGACAATTCACCAGCCAATCGGCTGCCCTGCTTGCAGCGCACCAGCCGATCAGCAGAGACAGCCTGACAGCTCCTCCTCCCCTCCATGCTGGCTCAGCAGGTGGCTGGAGCATCCGTGGTCTGTGTGGGACCAATGGTGGGGAGGGGGGGCCACAGCACACACACCTACCAGGTGCATGCCCAGTGCTTGTTGCGACCTGAGCAAGCTGAGTCCTCCAGGGGAAACCAGCAGGAGGTGACAAAGGAAAGAAAAGGGAAGGAACCAATGCCAGGCCACGGCTGGTCCCCCAGCGCCCCAAGGCTGCCCCCACGGCGGGTCCCCCAGCGCCCCAAGGCTGCCCCCACGGCGGGTCCCCCAGCGCCCCAAGGCTGCCCCCACGGCGGGTCCCCCAGCGCCCCAAGGCTGCCCCCCGGTGGGTCCCCCAGCGCCCCAAGGCTGCCCCCACGGCGGGTCCCCCAGCGCCCCAAGGCTGCCCCCCCCCCCCCGCGGGTCCCCCAGCGCCCCAAGGCTGCCCCGCCCCCCCGGCGGGTCCCCCAGCGCCCCAAGGCTGCCCCCCCCCGCGGGTCCCCCAGCGCCCCAAGGCTGCCCCCACGGCGGGTCCCCCAGCGCCCCAAGGCTGCCCCCATGAAGAGCCACAGCTGGAGACAGTTCCAGAAGGCAGGCCTGGAGAAGAACACGGACCATACAGAGCACAGGCAGAATGGCCATGGAACCCAGGGAGCACCTGCCCTGGGCAGCCCCAGCTGGCGGCTCTCTGCCCAAGGATAGGTCAGTGTCCATGTATGGGCAGTCAGCTGCACTCAGGGCCATGAGAAGGGTCCTTGGGGCCTGTGCTCTTCCTCCAAGCACATGGCCCAGCCTGCCTTGAGTAAAACAGCAGGGAAGTCCACAGTGGAGAGCGTCCTGCAGGCCAGCAGCCAGTCCTCCTCGGGGGGCATTGAGCCCAGCAGGCTCAGGGGCAGGTGTGGACTGCAGAGGCTTAGATCCACAGGGAGGACCAGTTCAAATCCCGGCTACTCCACTTCTATCCGAGTCTTGGCTCCTGGGGGTAAGCCCAAATACGGCCCGCATGCTTGGGCCCCTGCACCCACATGGGAGACCCAGCTGGAGCTCCTGGCTTTGAACTGGCCCAGGGATCTGGGGAGTGAAGCAGAAAAGACTCCCTCTCAAGCGAATAAGTAAATCTTTAAAAAATAAAATCAAGTCCAGAAGGCCTGGGGAGGAAGGCCAGAAAGATGGAGCGGCAGCGAGGACTCTTGGGTGTGGGGACAAACCAGGAGATGGCGCAGCCGCTGCAGCCCCCGGCACACTGGCTTGTCTATGCGACAGGTGAGCCGTGGGGAGGCACGGGACAGGAGAACTCCTCACATTGTCGCCATGACTCCCAATGAAAGTCACTTAAGGATATAGTATGCCAAAAAGAAGCAGCAGCAGCAGCTGGGGCCCCACTCCGCACAGAGGCGGGGGAAGGAGCCACTTTGGGTCGGGGCAAGGGGAGAAGCTGCCTCCTATAGCAGCAGCTGGTCACCGAATCAGACCAGCAGCCAGCCTGCCCTTGGCTCACCTTTGCAGGCAGGCGTTGTCTCTGGGGACAAAAGTGCCTCCCTCCACCGCCTCGGTCTGCCTCTGCCCTGTTAGCCGACAAGCGTGGGGAAAGTCGGCCCTGCACATGGCCACTGCTGCTGGACGCCCTCGACATGGGGACTCCAGCCCTTCTGGGGACCCTACCCCTGGTGCAGGTGAACACCACCCACGGCACACCCGGCCAGCCAATGGAATCACAGCTGTGACTAGCCTAACAGGATGAAACCAAGCTTCCCTGGTTTTCCGAGGCAGCGGGCAGGAGCCAGGCTCAGGGCAGGAGGGGACCACCAGCAATCAGCAAATGGCACAGGCATCGCTACCCTTCCCCATGGGGCACATCCGCTCGCTGGAAGCTAGCCCTCATCTGATGGGAGCCACCCAGCTGTTCCCACAGACGGCTTTCTGCTCACAGCCTTGTTCTCGTGTGAGACGTGTCCTGTGCCGCGCAGTGAGGACAGGGGGCCGGGGAGTGTGGGGGGCTCTTCCAGGATAAACAGTCTGGTCACTGCCATCCCTGGAATGATTTTGTCATGTCTGCGGCCGCTGGCAGCATGGAGATGCCACGGAGCACCAACAGCATACGAGGCAGGGGAGGAACGAGACGATGCTCCAACAGCCTCCGCTTCTGACAGAGGAGGCCACCAAGACCCAGGGCGGGACCCTGAGCTCAGGAGGTCATCCCCTCCCCCAAGTCCCCACCAGACTCCCTGCCCCTGTACGGCCCACACCTGCTCTCCGACCGCCTCTCCCATTCAGAAACCACCCCTGCTGGCCCAGCTCCCTCCATCTTGTCTCCCTCTGACAGAAGCGGTGAGAGAACCAGAACTAATCCAGCTGTCCCCAGGCAGCCATGAGGCAGGCCAGGCCTCAAGATCCACTCCCTGGAGTCATCAGCCTGACCTCGCTGAGCCAGTGACCACCCCTGACCGCCAGCCTCCCAGCAGTCCCCATCCACCTCAGCTTAGGACTGGGGAGACTGCTCCCTCCTTGAGCTGCCCCTGGAGTCCGGGGGCCACCGGGCCAAATGCGTGCAGTCACAAGTCCAGGAGGAAGTTGTGCGCATGCGTCCAACCGGCACTTTCCTGCTGGCTGGGAGCAGAGCAGGGACAAGGGAGAGGCCACGGGGCAGCAGGCACGCGCTCAGGACCTGGCAGCCAGCCCAACCCCAGCCTTGCGGCCTCACCATCGGGCCACACACAGGCGGGGGGCACGGCGCCGGAGGCTGCCCAGGGAGCCCGACAGGCTGACCCCAGTTCTTCGCAGGGATTGAATGCAATTCTGGCCACGCCCAGGCCAGAACAGAGCAGCCAGCACTAGTGCCTCTGCCCCGGGGCCAGGCCAGGCCAGGTCAGCCCTCTGCCTGCACCGAGTCCCCTCCAAGCGTCATGGAGACTCCTGCGACAGAGCCTGCCTTCCCAGATGAGGCCCTGTGGGAGATGGGAGGGCAGCCAGCACCGGCTCAGGTACAGGGATGGGAGACGAGGACAGCCGCGCACTGGCCCACAGGGGGACAGGGCTCTCCCAGGACACCAGGGACCATCGGGGCTCTGGTTGGCCCCAGGTTTCCGGGAGGGAAGATGATGGGTGAGGCGTGTCTGCCCAGTGGACGAGCATGGAGATGATGGCCTGCGGGTCTCTCCACCTGCCCCCGCGCAGAGCTTGTTGGGGCAAAGTCACAAAACCGGGAGCCAGGAAGCCCAAAGAAGCAGAAGCCGCAGCGGCCACACCCATGGAATGTGCTACACCTGTGCATTGTCATGCTCTGGGAGAGGCAGGAGAAACGGGGGCAGGATTAGGGGAGAGAGGGAGATGGAGGCAGAGCTGGCGGAGGGAAGGAGGCAGAGGGAGGGGAGAGGCAGGGGGCTCCAGCCTCAAGGTCAGGCTCCCACATGACACTGCGCTGATCACGCAGACCTGCCCATGCTCACAGCCCTTAGGATGGAAGGGTGTCCCCACGCCCGTCTCTGCCTGAGAACCCCATGGGGGCCCAGGGTTTTTTCCCAGATCAACTGTCACACCAGGCCAGGGAGTTTAGGATGCCTACCCTGCCCGCCCTCCGGGTCCCACCTCTGAGTGCGGACTCTGTGGTTGTGATTGGGTGGATGCCACCTGCAGGCTGGCCGCCTGGGCAGTGACTGGACCTCACACAGGGGTGCGCCTGCGTGAGTGAATCCCGTCCACCCATGGTCAGGCTAGTGTCACCCGTGTCACCACTAAGAGGGGCACACACACACCCCCAGGCAGGAGGAGCCAGCACCCAGAAACCCTGCATGGCAGGCTGAGCTTTCCAGCTCCCTGCTAAGCCTCCAAGGCAGCAGCAGGTGGCAGCAGGCTGGGCACAGGGCAGAGAGAGCTCCCACCGACCGGGTGCGTGGCGGGAAGGACCAGGGAGTCCTGGGTCTGGACTGCAAGCAGCCCTCCCCTAACCTCAGGTCTCAGCTCACCGCCCCCCGCAGGGCCTCCCATGCCAGTGCACACTGGGTCTTGCATAAGACACAGCGCGGGGCAAGGTGCAGGCCACAAGGGCCCAGGCAAACAAGCCAAGCCAATAAGTGATCCAATGAGGCAGTGAATGAGTGAATGAGAGAGCCAGGGAGTGAGGGAGTGAGAGTGAACAGTGAGCCAGTGAGTGAGCGAGCGAGCCCGGCTGGGGTCTCACGGATGAGGGGCCCGGCACCCTCAGACAGCCTCTGTGAACGTGGCCCCAGCCTAGCAATGTTGCAGGTTCACCTCCCCTAGAGAGTGAAGTGGATCTACAGGGACAGCAGAGGACCCCAGTGTCCGTGGACACCCAGATACCACATCTGTAATCACAAGGCCTAGATGGCAGCACTGACCCCCCCAACCCCAGCTTGGCCAGGCACCCACACCGCCTAGCCCTGGTCCCCCTGGTCCCCTGTGCCCCCAGGCCCAGCTGTGGCAGCTCCCAAGTCTGGCTCCCAGCTGCTCACCTGCAGCCCCCCAGCCCAAAGGGAGGTCTCTCGGGGACCATGGAGGAGAAGGATCCCCAGGTGGGGGTGAAACCCCACGGGAAGGACACAGGGCCCGGCACTCCCCCCCTGCCTGGTGACTTGTGTGGGCAGTGATCGCAAGCCAAACGTCTATTTCCAGCTCCAGTTTCCGACGAGTGAATATATTACAATAACTTTATTAAAAAAAATCAATGCACATCAATTCCATGTTCAAGCTAATTGCCTCCCGAGTGCGGCGGCGGGGGTGCCCTGGCAGCCACATTAGGGCCTGATTTATGCAGGGTGGGCACCCGCCACACAGATGCCGGCCTGTCTGTTTCTGCAAGAGCAGTGGGATTGAGGGCCAGCGCCCCCAGTCCTGCCCGGCAGCAGGGGAGGCACGCAGGGCAGTGCCCAGCAGACACGCTGACCCTCCAGCATGCTAGCCATGGTCAGGGTGGACGGGGGAGGGGCTGGGCTCTGAGACCACGGGTGCCCAGGCAGAGTGCTTCCATGTGGGTTTCTTTTCATTTATTTTTATTCGAAAGGCCGAGCGACAGAGCAAGTGACAGGCAGCATCTTCTGAACCTGGTTCACGCAGCAGGTGCTCACATAGGCAGATCTGAAACCTGGAGCCAGGAACTCCATGGGGATCTCCCAGGGCGTGGCAGGGACCCAAGGACTTGAACCAAGTGCTGCCTTCCTGGGGCTACACCAGCAGGAAAACAGATTGCAAGCCCAGCGGCCACTGAGTGCCCCGGACAAACGCATCCTCTGGCTCATCAGGACCACCCAACGGTGCCCTCACGGGCTGTGCCCGCTCATTGCCGCTGGTGCTGAACCACTTAGAAGTGTGATGTCAGATGAAGTACTCTATGGTGCCTATTTGCATATGCAAATTAACACACACATCCTCGTGTGGTGCCAGAAAATTACCTGAAGTCTTTCTGACCAGCACGTCCCTGAATGTCAGGTGTGCCCATGAACGCAGGCACAGTGCCATTGTCCTGGAAACAGAGGGTCGTCCCTCCACAGCTGGGCTCAGGTGGCCAGTGCACACAGTTGGGCTCAGGTGGCCAGTGCACACAGCTGGGATCAGGGTCCACTCCACACAGCTGGGCTCAGGTGGCCAGTGCACACAGCTGGGCTCAGGGTCCACTAAACAGCTGGGCTCAGGGTCCACTCCACACAGCTGGGCCCAAGGTCCACTCCACACAGCTGGGCTCAGGGTCCACTAAACAGCTGGGCTCAGGGTCCACTCCACACAGCGGGGCCCAGGGTCCACTCCACACAGCTGGGCCCAGGGTCCACTCCACACAGCGGGGCCCAGGCCTATGTCAGCTCAGGGTTAGGAGGTTTTCAGTCCACGACCCAACAGTCCCCTGGTCTCGCGTCTGACCGGCAGAGCACGGCACAGGCACGAGGACAGGTGACAGAAAGTGTCAGGAGGCAGAACAAGAACACCCTTCAGCTGCAGACCCGGCCTGGTGTCCTGCCTAAGCTGGCATCGGCAGCCCATTTCCCCGACCTGCCCAGAGCCCCTGCTGAGAGCCCCTCACTTGTGGGCAGCGGGAGGGGCTTGCACCAGGCCCTTCTCTGTTCTGTGCCTCCCACACAGGGTAGACACCACCTCCTTGCACTGCCCAACCACCCAGCTGGGGATCAGTGTCCACAGGCCAGGCTCAGTGTCCACAGGTGAGGACTCAGGGCCACAGGCCGGGGCTCAGTGTCCACAGGCCGGGACTCAGTGAGTACAGGCCGGGGCTCAGTGTCCACAGGCCAGGAAAGGCCAGCAAGCAGTAGAGTGGGGATGGGAGTGCCCCTAGCAGGAACCCTGGGCCTATGCTGCTGAACTTGCGCCCGGGCACCCGGAACACCTGCCGCACAGGCCAAGTTCCTAGCCCGCTGTCTCCCAGGAGCATCAGCAGCACTGAGTTAGGAACAGACAGCCTCTGGGGGCAGCAGCAACTGAGCGATGACTGGCGGGTGTGTGGGACACAGTGTCGCCATGTGCACCAGACCTGGAGGGGGGCACGGAGCCGGGGGCAGCCTGGACGGGGCACACGGGGCCTGAGCGGGGTGGCGGGCTGCTCATTACTCACTAAGGGAAGTGGAGCATCACGCAGCAGTTACCTCCAACTACATCCATCCTGGTCACCACGCCAGGGAAGCAGGCTGGACAGAGCCCAGAGGCACCACGGCTGGGCGGCCCAGGAGGGCACTGCAGGGTCCTGGCCACCCTGAGAGGAGGTCACGGAGGCAACTCAGACGCCTTCCTGCACAGGTACCCCGGGGAGCCCACCCTGCCCAGGCCCCCGGCTCCAGGGTGTGTAGGGTAGTGACAGAGATGACACTGGGGCCCTGTGGGCAGCGGAAGGCAAGTTCGGTACAGAGCTCACCCTGAAAGCACACAAACCCGGGACTAAAAGACAAGGTGTGTCAATGCCTGCCAATAGCGGTCACTCTTGCGAAAGCTGCTCGTAGACTTCAAGCCTGTTTTGCACCAGGGTACACCAAAACTTCCGACATTGTCTCATCCAGAGACACAGAGGGCAGACACACGTCCACGCATGCGCCCCAGCCCTCTCCTGAGCAAGGCACTGCCTGCTTCTCTCCCTCACGTGCCTCCTTGTTGGAAAGGCCGAGAGAGCTCGTCCATCTGCCGAGGCGAGACAACAGCACACAGGAGACCAGCAGCCCCGGAACGGCAGAAACCCCCCGTGCGAGAAGGTACCCAGGTGCCCGGCATATCCGGGGGCTCACAGTGCAGAGCAGAGCCAGAGCACCAACGGGCTGGCTGCACGGAGGCGGAGAGCCCTCCACGGCCACAGATAAAATCAACCAGCCAGAATGTCTGCTCAGAGTTCCTGGCTGGACACCCAGTCCTGGCCCAGAGGGCAGCACAGCCCAGACGGACGAAAAGGGCAGCAGGGTGGGGCGCCCCTGTCCATCGCTGCCAGGGACATTAGAAGAAGACTGTGGATTTACTGCCACTCGCAAGTGTCACCCTTTGGCCACCAGATCTGGCAAGAGACACTGTGTTCCCTAGTCCCACCCACAGGCTTAGCCAGAGGCCACTCTGGCCGGGGCCAGGTCTGCCCCTGCCCAGTCAGCGTCAAGTGCCTCCCAGGCAAACTCAGCCAGCAGCAAAGGTGCCAACCAGAGCCCACCTGAAGCTGACGTCCCCACAGGCTGGAAGGCGGCGGGCCCAGTCGCAGCCTGGGGAGCCCTCGAGCCTCCGGCCACCCCGGCCAGCAGACAGCCTGTCTGTGATGGACACAGCAGCCTGTGGAGAGGCCAGGATAGGCCATCACCCTGCCCTGCGATGCTGGAACAGGATCTCCCACCCAGTCCCTGCCCCTTCTCCCTCAAGCGCATGTGCAGGGGCACACCACACATGTTCACGCTGCCACACACAAAGTCCATGCAGCCACGGTGCCACGTCCAGTCCCAAGCAAGGCAGGACTGGACACAGCAGCTCCCTCAGAGCCAGACTGAGCAAA
The DNA here is from genome assembly GCF_030435755.1 of Ochotona princeps. Lineage (NCBI taxonomy): Eukaryota > Metazoa > Chordata > Mammalia > Lagomorpha > Ochotonidae > Ochotona > Ochotona princeps. The sequence goes on along the minus strand of NC_080833.1, from coordinate 1,796,794 downwards.
ATGTAGTTTCCTGGAGTGAAGGCCTGAGCCCCAGCAAGGCACGCCATTCGAGGAGCATTGCAAAGCAGTGAACAGCTGCGTTCAGCCGGCAGCCTGGCACCAGCGACTACAGAGCACAGGCGCCAGATATGGCCTTCTGCGGAAGCCCAGGAGCCTGCCAGCGAGGTGGGTGACCCTGGCCAAGGGCACCCAGAAGCTGCCTGCTGCTCAGCTCCCTGACTGCTGGGCAGCATCACCCGGAGGAAAGGGGCACTCAGGGAGGGCACACTAAGCCCAGCATTAGCTTCATTCATCACAGTTAGGAAGCCGACTGCCTGCAGACACCATGATTCATCTCAGACCCAGAGGCCGTCGGCTCTGGGAGTCCCAGGCTGCCAAGCCCCTCTCCAGGACCAGCCCTGAAGCCCACCCCAGGCCTTGGCTGCACCCCCTCAACCTCCCTTCGCTCTCAAACCAGCCCTGCCCTACCCACCCCCACGTGATCTGGCTCCCTTCTCCTGTCCCCCTCTCTCCCTCTCCCGACCCCCCATCCAGGACGTCTGCCCTGGCTCCCAGCCTGGGGTCCCCAGGGCTCAGAACCCCAGCCTAAGCTCCGAGGCTGGGGCCAAACCCAGCTGGAGACACAAGCCATGTCCACTCCAAGTCCCTGAGCAGAGATCTGCTGCAACAGCTCAGGGCCGTGACAGACAGTGAGAGCACCAGGGTCATGAGTAGCAGCTGGGGGTGGGGAGCGGGTGCAACCTGACAGATTCCTGGGGACAGAAAATGGGCAGGTGGTTAGAGGAAGAGTGAGGACCACCTTCCACCAGAGCAGGTGGGAAAGGGCAGGGAGACACACACAGACACACAGGGACACACACACACAAAGTGACGGGGAGCAGGTGGTCTTGGAGCAAGCGGGTCCTCCATGGCAGTGGGGTGGAATGCGGACAGCACAGGGAGTCCTCCGTGGGGTGGGGCAGTGCAGGGGGTCCCCCATGGGGGTGGAGTGAGGGGCAGTGCAGAGGGTCCCCCCTGGGGGCAGGGCAGTGGGGCAGTGCAGAGGGTCCCCCCTGGGGGCAGTGGGGTAGTGCAGAGCGTCCCCCCTGGGGGCAGGGGTGAGGGGCAGTGCAGGGGGTCCCCCACGGGGGCAGGGCAGTGGGGCAGTGCAGAGGGTCCCCCACGGGGGCAGGGCAGTGGGGCAGTGCAGAGGGTCCCCCATGGGGGCAGGGCAGTGGGGCAGGGCAGGGGGTCCCCCCTTTGGGGCAGGGCAGTGGGGCAGTGCAGGGGGTCCCCCACGGGGGTGGGGTGAGGGGCAGTGCAGAGGGTCCCCCCTGGGGGCAGTGGGGTAGTGCAGAGCGTCCCCCCTGGGGGCAGGGCAGTGGGGCAGTGCAGAGGGTCCCCCCTGGGGGCAGGGCAGTGGGGCAGTGCAGAGGGTCCCCCCTGGGGGCAGGGCAGTGGGGCAGTGCAGAGGGTCCCCCCTGGGGGCAGGGCAGTGGGGCAGTGCAGAGGGTCCCCCCTGGGGGCAGGGCAGTGGGGCAGTGCAGGGGGTCCCCCACGGGGGCAGGGCAGTGGGGCAGTGCAGAGGGTCCCCCCTGGTGGTGGGGTGAGGGGCAGTGCAGGGACCACCCCTTGGCACAGCTGGATCAAGCTCCCCTCCAATCCGAAGCAGATCCCTGCTCACTGACAGCCGGAGAAGGCAGCAGAGGACACTCCGGATTCTCAGGCCCTGCCAGCCACACAGAACCTCGGGTGGGACGCCCAGCTCCTGGCTTCCGCTGCCCTGCCCAGCTCCACAGGAATATGGAGGCTGGGGGCACCAGCCGACAGATGACCTGGGTGAGTCTCTCTCCCTCTCTGCCATCCTCCTGCCTTTCCAAAGAGTGTTGACCTAGACCTCACTTTTATACGAAACAACTCCAGGGGCTCTGAAACCTGATGTGGAATTAACCCTTTCAGGAGGAGTCACAGGGGAGAGCCTTGGCAAAACGTCCTGCAGAGAGGCAGCCGAGAAGGCGGGTGCTCAGCTCGGTCAGCAGTCAGACCACAGCGCTTCAGAGGACACTGGGGCAGGACCACTGCAGCCAGGAGGAGACACTCAGAAGCACAGGACATGCCTGAGACACATGACAAACCCACAAACCCTCATGGCCAAAAGGCTTCACCAGAAATGTCGCTGCCAGAGAGGTGGCATACCAGGCTAATCCTCTGTCCACGGTGCCAGCATCCCCAGGGGAGCTGGTTCACGTCCCGGCTGCCCTACGTCTGGTCCAGTTACCTGCCAGTGTTCCTGGAAAAGCAGTGGAGGATGGCCCAGGTCCTTGCACCCTGACCCATGCTGAGTTCCTGGAAGAAGCTCCTGGCTCCTGACTGTGGCCTGGCTCTCGCTCTGTCCATAGTGGCCAGTTGGGAGTGAACCAGCAAATAGCAGACTGCTCTTTCTGTATAATTCTGACTTTCAAGTAAAATAAATAAATCCTTTCTTTAAAAAACTCATTTATGTGAAAGGCAGAGTTAGAGATGGACAGGTAAAAGAGATCTTCCACCTGCTGACTCACTCCCCAAGTGGCCGCCACAGCCAGGGCTGAGGGCAGAGCAGAGGCCAGGGCACGGTCAGGAATCAGGAGCTCCTCCCAGGCCTCTCAGGTGAGCAGCACGGCCCCCTGGACCATCTTCCACTGCCTTCCCAGGTGTAGGAGCAGGCAGCTGAGGGGCAGCAAAGCAGCTGGGATGGGAGCTGACCCTGATGTGGGGTCCAGCACCTGGGCATGCAGTGGACCACCCACTGCACCACCACGCCATCCCTTCACCAAAGGTGTGTGAGGGCTAAGTCAGCACAGACACTTAACACTGTGTGCCTCACCCCCAGGACAAGCCTAGCCCCCAGGACATGCCTAGACCCCCAGGACACGCCTAGCCCCCAGGACACACCTAGCCCCCAGGACACGCCTAGATCCCCAGGACACGCCTAGCCCCCAGGACACACCTAGCCCCTAGCCCCCAGGACATGCCTAGCCCCTAGCCCCAGGAACACACCTAGCCCCTGGGACACACCTAGCCTCCTGGACACACCTAGCCCTCCACACACATGCCTAGCCCCTGGGAATGGTTTAGGGTAGATGAGAACCACAAGATCGCACCACACACCATCAGACCGGGTCACACTGAGAGAGAACAGCGTCTCACGGTGGCAAGGACAGGGCACCTGCCGGCGTCCACCACTCACAGGGTGCAGAGCAGTGCTGTGCTTCTGGCAGCCCAAAGCCGCCCAGACGCTTAACCACAGACCTCATCACCGCTTTCCAAGACACTCACTGGGCACTGCACACGGACTCTGGGAGCCACCCCAAGCCCCAGCAGGCCCCAGCACCTGTCACGGGGTGGGTGCACAAAGCCACGTAGCACAAACGCTGGCCAGCCATGAATGTGTGAGGCCACCACCCATGGACACAAGGAGCCGCCATTTGTGGACACAGGGAGTCACCACCCATGGTCACAGGGGGCCATGGCCCATAGACACGGGGAGCCACAACCTGTGGACATGGGGAGCCGCCATCCATGGACACAGGGAACCACTGCTCATGAAAACAGAGGACCACCACCCATGCACATGGGAAGTCACGGCCTGTGGCCACAGAGGCCACCACCTGTGGTCATGCAGAGCCATTGCCCATGGCCACAGGAAGCATGGACGTGGGCCACCGCCCATGGCCACAGGGAGCAGCCTCCCACGGACATGGGGGGCCTCCGCCCATGGCCACAGGGAGCAGCCTCCCACGGACATGGGGGGCCACTGTCCGTGCCACAGGGAGCAGCCTCCCACAGACACGGGGGGCCACCGCCCATGGCCACAGGGAGCAGCCTCCCACGGATGTGGGGCCCACCTCCCGTCCACGCTGTGTCTCCACCTGCAGGCGTTTCTCAGGTGGAGGAAGCCCAGCTCACCTGACCCCACCCTGCCTGACTCCACACGTGAGTTCCCTAAAGGAGCAAATAGTGGTAACAAAAGAGAGGACCCCAGGAGATGGAGGAAGAGGCGCAGCCACCAAGGGCAGCGGGCAGAGACTGCATGCCAACCAAGGCCATGGCCTCATGGACTAGGACAAACAGACCTGTGCACCCAGAAGCCAGGTTTGGGGGCTGCTGTCATGGTGTAGTGGGTGAAACCACCACCTGCAGTGTTGTCATTCCGTGAGGACGCCAGTCGGAGCCCCAGCAGCTCTACTTCCAATCCAGCTCCCTGCTAATGCACCTCAGAGAGCAGTGGGGAATGGCCCAAAGCCTTGGGACTCTGTCCCACATGGGAGACCCAGAAGTTTCTAGCTCCTGCCTTCAGATCGGTTCAGCTCTAGTCATGGTAGCTACTTGGGGAGTAAATCAGTGGACCCCAGCCTCGGGGCCACCCAAGAAATAGGGGTCTCCATGAGGAGCTGTAGCTGGGGATTTTTCAACACTTCCTATCCAAAGATGAGACCACAGCATTGTAAGGAGAGCCACTGTCCAGTTCTGTCCTATGCCCCGACTTCTAGCATCTTCTCCCTCCAACCTGACCCCCAGGGGCCTCTCAGCCCAAGTGTGATCTGACCTGGTCCCCAGGTGCCCAAGGAGGCCACACCCTATGGCGAGCCAAGGCAGTACAGAGAGTTGATGTGTGGGATCAGCAACATATGGCAGAGATGGAGACTGAAGCCATCATGGAGGGAGGTAAGGGAAGGACATGGGGTCAGAGGTTACAATGCAGTGAGAGTGTGGGGTGCAGGGCCCCCTGTGGTGGAGGCTTCGCTGGGAGGGACATGACGCAGTGGGGGTGTGGGGTGCAGGGGCCCCCTGTGGTGGAGGCCTCGCTGGGGTATGACACAGTGGGGGTGTGGGGTGCAGGGGCCCTCTGTGGTGGAGGCCTCGCTGGGGTATGACACAGTGGGGGTGTGGGGTGCAGGGGCCCTCTGTGGTGGAGGCCTCACTGGGGTATGACACAGTGGGGGTGTGGGGTGCAGGGGCCCTCTGTGGTGGAGGCCTCACTGGGGTATGACACAGTGGGGGTGTGGGGTGCAGGGGCCCTCTGTGGTGGAGGCCTCGCTGGGAGGGGCATGACACAGTGGGGGTGTGGGGTGCCATACCCCCTGTGGTGGAGGCCTCACTGGGGTATGGCACAGTGGGAGTGTGGGGTGCAGGGGCCCTCTGTGGTGGAGGCCTCACTGGGGTATGACACAGTGGTGGTGTGGGGTGCAGGGGCCCCCTGTGGTGGAGGCCTCACTGGGGTATGACACAGTGGGGGTGTGGGGTGCAGGGGCCCTCTGTGGTGGAGGCCTCGCTGGGGTATGACACAGTGGGGGTGTGGGGTGCAGGGGCCCCCTGTGGTGGAGGCCTCACTGGGGTATGACACAGTGGGGGTGTGGGGTGCAGGGACCCTCTGTGGTGGAGGCCTCACTGGGGTATGACGCAGTGGGGGTGTGGGGTGCAGGGGCCCCCTGTGGTGGAGGCCTCACTGGGGTATGACACAGTGGGAGTGTGGGGTGCAGGGGCCCTCTGTGGTGGAGGCCTCGCTGGGGTATGGCACAGGGTCTGCAAGTACACAAAGGGGTCAGCCCTGGAACGCCCCATGCCTGACGTCATTCCAAAGCTCAGCTGTTACCATCCAACCCTGCCTCCTGCCAGCGTGCCTGGGAAGGTGGCAGAGGACAGCCCAGAGGCTTGGGCCCCTGCTCCCAAGGGCAAGGCCTGGATGGGGCTCCTGGATGTTGTGGCCGTTTGGAAGTGAACCAACAGATGAAAAATTCTCTTTCTCTTCCTCTTTCTCTGTTAGTTTGCCTTTAAAACCAGAGACCAAAGCTGCATCCCTGGATTCCAGTCCGGCTACTCCATTTCCAAGCCTGCTAACGCTCCTGGGAAGGCCACAGAGGGCGGTCCCAGAGCTGGGGCCCTGCCGTCCACATGGGGGAGACCCAGATGAAGTTCCAGGCTCAGCCTGACCCATCCCAGCTGCTGCAGGCCTTGTGGACACATGAAAGATGCCCCCTTCCCTGCGTGTCACACTCCCTGTCACTCTGCCGTCGGCACCTGTGCAGGCGGAATCCATGCAGAGGGGCTTGTGCTGGTCACCCAGGTGGGCCCTAAGTGGGGCCGAGGGAGGCGCTGGGCAGCATGTGTGGACACAGGCTCACCCTGAACTTCTGGGGTGGGAGTGACCCTCCCTGGAGCCCCTGGCACCCCAAGCCAGCACAGCCCTGCTGACCCTGAGTCTGGGAGCCGCGCCTTCCAGGACCAGAATGCGGATGCAGTCCTGGTGTTGTGAACTGCAGCTGGTGGTGACTGGCTGTGACAGCTCCAGGAACCCCACGGGAGCATCAAGGGCTGAGCCTTGGCGCCGGGTCCCTGTCGCCACCACCCTCTGGAGAACTCGGAGTCACATGGGGCGAGGGTTGACACTGCTGCTTCAGGTGACAAACGAGGGAATGCCGTCCCCAGCCGGACCAGTTCCGGCCCAGCGGCCCCGCCCGCCCCAGACGACTACAAGTTTTAATCAAAGCGTTCAGTTATTAAAGCGCCTGAGGTCTCCAGGGTTTGCTATTACCTGACATTCAAACGCATCACAACCCAAATGAAATGAAATGAACGTGAAATGCCGGAAGGCGGCAGGTCAGCGGGGCGTGCAATGAACCAGCTGCCGGAGCCACAGCCAGTGCTGGGCGGGTGCTAGGAGGCCCCCACCCCACCTGACCCCTACCCCGCACCCCTCTGTGCAAGCCCCAGGAGCTGCAGGGAACGGACCCCCAGCCCTGCAGGCCATGAGCCCAGGAGGTTCCTGCAGCCCAGGGCACGGGAGGACGATGCCCACGTGCCTCTCCAGGTGACAGCATCTCCTCGCCTTCCCTCCTTAGTCCCACGGGGGCCTGTCTGTGTCCTCCATGGCTTCCCCGGGCTCTCGGTGGCAGCCCAGGGGCCCAGCCGTCCTCTGCCGCCTTGCAAGGCTCCATGACCTCCAGGGCACGGGGTGGGAGTTTGGCTGCTCTGGACACTGGCTATACAGCTGCTGTGGTTCCCTCGGTGGAGCTGTCAAAGCCGTCCCAACCCAAGGCCACTGCCAATTCTCACCATGACGCATTGACAGGAACTATCTGGTGATCAGTGTTTACCTACTCCCATCTGCATCTACACTGCTCCATCAATACATACTTAAATGGGTATAGACAAAAATGGATCCATGGGAGATATGGGTAGTAATATTATCAATAATCTTAATTATATCCTTAATATTACTACACTTTTATCTGAGATTGATGACCCAGAGATAGCTGCAATAATAGACCTTTCATGTAAACTATGCTGTGACCTAATAATGGATATAGGATGTATGTTGAACAGAGGTGGCTCCATCTTCCTAAGCTACTGGTGAAACGGGGCCACCTCTCCATCACTCCTGTCAAGAAACCCCAGTGGACGTAAGCCCTCCTGTCACCCCTACCAAAACCTCCCACGTACTGAGCTCTCGCTTACCACTCCTGTTAAGAGGCTCTAATGTACATAAGCTCATCATAAAAAACAAGTTATGGTAAAAATGATAAAAAAAATGTAACTTGATGAATATGTAAAGGAAACATGGTTTGCAGAGCTAAGAAAAGTGTTATTGATAGGTAAGTTATAACCAACTGGAAATAAGTAAACATGTTTATAAAGTGAAAGTAACCAACGAAAATATATTGTAAACATGTAGCAACCAATCAAAACATTGTAACAACTGCTTGCTTGACCCACTGAATTGTATATAAACCCACACCTTGGTCCCAGTCACCGAAGCCAGCAGGTTCCCACTAGACCGGAGCCAAACCTCTTGGGCTTCCACCCGAAGCCAGCAGGTTCCCACTAGGCCAGAACCAAAGCCCAGCAGACTTCCACGAGGCCGGAGTGAAGGGCGCTCTCGGTGGCTTCCCCGTCCTGTTTGGTGTGTGCTCGCTTGAATAAATGCTTGATTGCAAGCATCCATTCTCTCGACTCGTGGCGTTTGGTCGAGTACCGGGCTCGGTGTTCGCGACACGCAAGCAAGAAGCTGGGCCCACAGGGCTCTGAGGGCAGGACAGCCAGCCAGCGTGAAGGACCCCTGGGTCCAGAATGGGGCCACCTGCCCATAGCCAGTACCGCCTTCTCACCTGCATTGAAACCAGCGGACTTGGAGCAAAGCAGCCCCGGTCGTCCAGAGTGACGGGCGTTCCCCATCGCTTGGCGAACTTCCCGAAGTGACCGAGGTCCCAAAGCATGAGGGACTCTGGCCGCAGCTGCACCGGCCTCGAGCCGGCCCTCAGCCTCCTGCCCACGCTGGCCAATCCCTGCGACTCCCTGCCTCCTCTTCCCCAGAAACCCCTGCCAGGCCAGGAAGTGATGTATGGGTCTACCGTCTACCAGGCCTGCGTGAACCTATCAGCACTCACATTACCACATAAGGAAAAGTTCCCTCCCCTTTAGGTCCCACCCTCTTCCTGTTTGACCTGAGTATAAACACCCCCCCCCCCCCTTCACGCCAGGTGAGGCTTCCCTGTGTGCTGGGTGAGTGAACCTTGCCCGGGAGTTCCCCATGACGCTCACCTTCCTTCCGTGCGGATTCTTTTAACCGGGACTTGGATTAGAAGTTACATTTTGTGCTGGAACCCAAGAGGAGTGTGTTGCCCGGAGGGTTCCCTGCTGAGGCCACTCCTTCCTTGGGCGGGGCTCGAACCTGGAACCTGGGAGGAGTGTGTCATTCATCTCACGGGTTCCCAGCTGAGGCCGCTCCTTCCTTGGGTGGTACTCGAACCTGGAACCCGCAGCTCAGGCTTGAAGCTGGACCTCAGGCTCTCCCTCTGCACTAGCTGGGTAAGTCCTGCCCTGGTCTCTCCTACACCTCTCGGTTCTGGGGTCTCCCTGTTCTGTGGCGGGGCACTAAGTCCCAGCTGTGCTGGGATTCCCTTTGGTGCAGTCCAGGACTGTACTCGGGCCTTGCGCGGCTGGTGGGCCGGCCCGGCCAGGGGACAAGCCAGCCCAGCCAGGGGACGAGCCAGCCCAGCCAGGGGACGAGCCAGCCCAGCCAGGGGACGAGTGGACGAGCCAGCCCGGCCAGGGGACGAGCCGGCCCAGCCAGGGGACGAGCCAGCCCAGCCAGGGGACGAGTGGATGAGCCAGCCCGGCCAGGGGACGAGCCGGCCCAGCCAGGGGACGAGCCAGCCCAGCCAGGGGACGAGTGGACGAGCCGGCCCGGCCAGGGGACGAGCCGGCCCGGCCAGGGGACTAGTGGACGAGCCGGCCCGGCCAGGGGACGAGCCAGTCCGGCCAGGGGACAAGTGGATGAGCCGGCCCAGCCAGGGGACAAGCCGGCCCGTCTGCTGGACAGACCACCCAGCCACAGGGACACCGCCGTTTCCACCTGTCAGGTTCGGGGCCTTAGAGAATACGGGGAACTCCATGTCGAACTTGACTCTAGGACACCGCTAGGGTGTCTCGCCGTTAACCTCCAAGGCCTAGGACTAGCCCAGGGCCTCCGGAAGTAGCCGGCCATTGACTCTGCTGTGGCCTGGCCGCAGTCGTGCTGGCCGCCGGAGGGGACTGTAACATCTCCGCGGTTTAAACTGCGGCAGGGAGAGTCAGGATGTGCAAGTCTTCCCGGTTCTGCGCCGTTCCTCCCTCTGGGCCGCCTCTGTGACTTCCCAGCTCCTGCCTGCCAGCACACTGGGACACCACCAGAACTGTTCTGGTCTTACAAGACCACCCTTCGCTCTCACTGAACCCCAGAGGACTTGTCCCATCCGGCCGTGCCCCACCTCGTGTGTGAATCAGCGCAGCCATTGTGTGCCTGACTGCCCCAGCCAGCAGTCTCCTCACTCCACCGTGTTCCTCCTGTTCAGTGGCCGTCCCCTTCCTCTCTGTCCTCTGCTTCCAGTTCTTGGTTCCTGCCTTGCCCACTGCCTGCCAGCCCCAGGGAGGAACCTGCGAGCCAGGCTCCACCCTCCCTGACCCTGCCTGCCGCCCCACCCTAAGCCTACTCTGCCTGCTCATACTGATCTTCCTTGTCTCTCTCTGGGACCCCGTCTGCCATCTTGCCTCGTTCCCTCTCTCCCGTTCATTCTCTGTCTGTGCCCTCCGCACTGGGCATCTCAGCTGCCAGTCACCTCTTCAGACCCCAACTGGTGGTGAAGGAACCTTCCATAGTCTCTCAGCCACTGCTGACCCCACGTGCTACCCCTGTCGGATCAGCAGCGGCTGGGTGAGTCTAACCTCTCCCCACAGTAGATTCCGCTCCGCGTGTCAGTCCTCAGACTTTACCCTCCGTGGAAAGGTTGCACTAATCCCACCGCCTTGGGCTCTGCACATTGCAGCCCAGCTGGAGAGTTCGGGCCCACTACAGAATCGCCACTTGGCTGTCTCCTTAAAATCTCAAAACCCTCTGATTCTCAGACCTCCAGCCATGCCAACTGATTTTCCTTTATACTGTGGCCAGAACACAACACCAGCTGCACCGTGATTCAGCGCCGTGATCTGGATAACTACGGCCTTGCGATGGCGAACAGTTTGAGTGGGTTTTTCCCTCTGTTCTTGCCCTTGGTCAGTCCTGTTCTCCCCTCAGGCTCTTCTGACTGATCTCCAATAATGCCCCTCGCCCACCCAGCCACCTCAGGGGTGAAACTCTCTCTGGCTTCCCCCTCAGCAGCAGCTCTTCCCGCCCTCCCTCTTCTCCTGTTAAACTTGCTATTCTGCTGCTGCATGGCTGCAGTTTCTCCAAAACCTGTTTAAACATTTTTTTCTCTTTTGCCAAAAGCCACCCCCATTCTCTATTAAAGCAACAAAGTTTTTAAAACATGCGTTTTGCAACATCTCCTTTTAAACGGTTTGTATCTAATGAATGATACTTTGCTGGTTGCTCCAGTGAACTCTAGGTCTGACTGTTGAATTGTCTCAGAATAGGAGACAAGCCTCTCACCTGCAGAGGTCATCCTTGTGTTCCCTGCCTTTCATCATGTTCCCATACTTCAGACCAGCAAAAGTGAATGTGTTCATTTTAAAGGTATTTGAGTGATCATTCATGTTAATAATTTAATGTGATCTATATTGCATTATGTGAAAAGATTCTATTGCAATAGATGTTTTAGACCTTCTTGGCACCCTTGACAGGCATCCGGAACTGGACAGTTTCACATGTTGGCTCTTTGATGTTTCCAGTGAGGCCTCCTGGAAATGTCACCGTACTTACCTCTCCTTCTGCAGAAACAGCGGATTAGGTTATTTGAACTATATTGAAGTCGCTCTCAAGGTGCAAAGTGCTGACTTTTATTGTAATATCGAAATGCTACTGGTGCAGCTGTTCAGTTACACAAGTCTAATGACCTCTTCTGTGATATCAGTTATAATGGTTATGTTCATTCAAAAAGTCACGTCAATGTAAAATCCTGTATGTGCTTCCTATGAGTAATAGGTGTGCCTTGTCAGTTAATGAGTTTTGTGGTTCCGGCTGTACTTGCTTGAAACCCGTTTACCTGTATCTGTAAACCATCTGACAAAACATGACAAACTCATGCTGCCACACACAAAAGGTAATTCTAGTCAATCAGTTGTAATATTAAAGCATTTGGAGATCTTAAACCGTTGCTGAAACTGACTCACTGTTTTGTCCCTAATCAGCCAAGCTCTCGTTGCTTTCTCTGATGCACAATTTAGGTTATTTGTAAACCTGTACTCTTGTCTCAGGTTTACAGCAGACATCAAACCTTTATCCATGTTTTCTAGATCTGTTACGTGGTAGTTATACTTGAGGTGGTTATTCAACGTACTTGATCTGGTGCTTCCGACCCCTCTCTCCACTTCTCTGCACTCTCTGTCATCTCTGAAGGACTCTCCGGCTGTGCAGTGTGGCCTCCAGGCCTTGTAAAGGGAAGGATAGCTTATGAGATGAAGGAACCTAATTATTCCCTTGTGGGCATTACCTTATTGCACAGTAAACCAGTCAGGATATCCTGTGACTTTCTAGCTCAGTCCATTAACGATTTAGGGGTAGGATGAGTGTCCCCTCACCTGACATCCCAAAGACTCCTCTGTGGTCCACTTACCAGAGGCCCAGAGAAGCGGTGATGAGCTACGCAGCTGGAGGCCCGTTAATGCAGCTCTGTCCAGTGATCTGAAGAAGACCCAGCAAGGCCAGGCCACCCACAAGTAGCACCTACTTGCAACATGGGAAGCTGTGAGATCGGGCAAACAGCTGCCCGTGAAAGAAGTGGCTGTCAAAGAACCCTGTCCACTCTACCAAGGGCCAGGCCACTAGCAATGGAATTGCCTTGGGCATTGAAGAATTCCTGGATCAGAACCATGTCAGGCCACAACCAGAGAGCCCTTCACTCTGCTCGTCTGTCACTCTAAGGGGGATGGCCTGAGGTCAGTGACATCACAGGTAAGTCTGCGTGTCTTCGTCTAGACACACTGTTCTGTACCAGCCTGCTTTTCAGGCCGGCTCTCCTCTGTCCAGCCAGGTGATAGGAGGCAGTGGGATGTCTCCCCTGACAAGTTTCACACCTCCGTTATGATGTCTCTTCCAGTACCCCATGTGAAGAGATAAGTGACCCTGGCCTCACATACACCTGGCCAGGCCTTGACACCCACCTAATTATTGAGCTATCAGCTTTGATCTGCCTCCCAGGAAGGAAAAGCTCTGGCTCTGGGTGGAGCTTCCTCAGTGCTGTGCTGACCATCCTCTGGGAACCTGTTCCAAACTCAGGACATAAGTGCCCATGTGTGTAAGACCTCAGAGATGGTGTCTGTCAGCTGGCACTCCAGCCCTAGAGGCCCCCTCTGCTGGAGCCCTGGCTTCACCACAGGTCCCTGCTTCACTGCTACTCAGTTCAAAAATGTGTCTCCAGCTGGCGGCTGCTGGGAACACCCAAGCCAGGTCAGACTCAATGCTTGGGGCCCTGGCCATAGCACCGCTGCCACGCGCTGAGCGAGTCATGGGTTTGCCTGGCCCCAGAAGGTTTCTCCCTCATGGTGAGTACACTGGGAGGGAAACTCTTGGGAGCAGAAGCAGGCTTTGACTCCAGCTCATGCCAACTTCATGCATGTGAGGGACCTAGGGGAGTTCAACCTCAGGGCATAGGTGGAGAGAACTATCAGCCTGGCGGCTGCTGGGAACACCAGAGCCAGGTAGGACTCAATGTTGGAGCCCTGGCCACAGTCACCGCTGCCACATGGTGAGCAAGTCCTGGCTTTTGGGCGGCCAGCATGCTTATTGGCCCTGGGCTCCACCCGCTGGCCACCTGGTGGCAAGCTTTGGGATTGTGGGCATGTATACCTAGGTATGTCCATGAATGAGGCCACTGTACATGTTGGTGAGGAATCAATCCTGAGGGACTCCCAATGACAAGGTAACTTTGAAGATAAACAAGCATACTGGGACCTGGTGGTTTGGAGGGGAGAGACTGGAAAATCTGCATGGGTCAGATTGATGCACTGGCTTACTTGTGAGTCCTACAGGGCTTGTTACCACCGAACAGTGCTGACCACCACACCCGAGTCCATGCAAAAGCTAGGGCTGGAGACCTGTGTAGCAGGGACAGGTCCCATTAGGTAGGGCCATGACACTATCCAGCACATGAGAGAACCAGGTTCAGGGGTAGATTCTGTGGGCCCAACCCTGTGGAAGTACAAGTCCCGCTGGTTAGCTCAAGAGTTGTGACGATGGGCTGATCTAGGTGTGACCATGGAACCTGCCATCACTCCTGGGTACGGGGACCAAGAACAGTCTGGGCAGGTCCAGGCTGCAGCACCCACAAATGCATCCTAAAACAGGATGGGAGGCAGGCCAGGCCACAGTGTTCACCAGCTCATACAAGGCTAAGGTGAAATGGCAGACTATGCCGGGCACTGGCCTAACACCCGTTGGCATGTATGAGATCTTGACCTGGGAGCTGGTCAAATGGGGAAACCTGGGAAACTCCCCTAGTGGGTCACAACTCTCACTGATGATCACATGGTCTAGGCCTGTGGTCAGGCAATCTGGGTAAAGTAGCTCTAACTGTTGGCTAATGTGTGGGTTGCTTGTAGAAGAGAGCTTACCAGGCAGGCCCGAGCAAATCTTAGCTCACCAGCAAGAATAGAGATAAGGCCGGGTATTTTTCACGTGCACATTTGAGGATCTTTTTCTTAGGTTTGATTGAACAGAGCTTGATTATCATGTGTCGTGGTGAAGATCGCTTTTGGTCAACCCTGTTGGGAGTTCTGTGTCCCTCCTGGAAGTTGTTTCCCAATTCTTCCTCTAGATGGAAGAAATTTTCCCTTATTATTTCATTAAATACGTTTGTAAACCCAGCTGCTTTTTCTGCTGCTTCTGGGACTCCCATAACTCTTATATTTGGCCTTTTAACAGTGTCTTTCAATTCTTGAATACTTTTTTTGGCCTGATCCAGCTCTGCTTCCAGCTTTTTGTTTGTTTCCCCCTAATGACAGGAAATAGCTTCTAATTTTGAGATTCTTTCTTCTGCCTTCATTCTATTTTGGAGACTCTACTGTACTTTTAATTTGCTCCACTGTATTCTTCATTTCTGATATATCAGCTTTCATTTGATTCATTTCCAGTGTGACGTATTCCTTGAATTCCTTGAATGCCTGCTTTATGTGCTTCTCATTGTTGATAAGTTTTATAATAGGTGCTTTGAATTCTGTATGCTCCATTTTCTTGATGTCTTGCTCAGTGAACTCTGAGGTTGGCAAAGGGTTTTGTTCCTTTGCAGAGAAGCCTTATTATAATAATTATAATATTCATTGTGCCTCTGTCTCTTCTTTTTCTCTTGGTCATTGTACTTCTGGTTATCAGAATACAGTGTGGGTTGGGCTGGGTTTGGTCACAAAGCATACCAGTACACATTATGGCTGGGACTGTTGGCTGGCTGGACTGAGCTAGGCTGTAACTCCCACCAGTGTCATCTGGAATTGGGGCGAGCAGGGCTGGGCCAGGCTACAGCACCCACTGGCAAATGCCAAGGCGAATTGTGCCATGCCAGACTGGGCGGCAGCATCCAACCAGCACATATGAGTATGGGGGGGGTGCGGAAAGCTGGTAGGGGGGATGTGGAGAACTCCCCTGATGGACCAAAACTTCCACTGGAGGCTGTGAGTTTGAATGGGAGCAGACCAGTCCTGGCAGGGCTACAACACCTGCGGGCCTCATGTGAGCTAGATCAGAGGAAAGCCATGCTGGGTTGACCATTCCTACTGATGCAAGCATAAATCAGAGTGGATAAGGGTTGGTTGGGCTTTGCTGCAGCATCAGCTGGCAGATGGTGGCATGAGGGTCAGATTCTGTCAAGTTAAACTGCAGAACCACCTTGAGAGTGCAGGATCCTGGAGTGGGAGTGGGCCCAGTAAGGAAATAGTAGGCACCTCCCTCTTGGGTTATCACTCCCACAGGAGAGTATGAAAACCAGGACTGGGGCAGGCATGGCTAGATAGAATGGCACCCACCAGCGTGTGTGTGAGTTGTATAGTGGGGCTGGTTGGGTTGAACCAGGCTTCAATGCACTTTGACAAATATAGGAGCTTAATGGGATGTGGGACAGACTGGACATGTCTGCTGTACATACTGGCAAGCTCAGGAACCAGGGCAGGGGGCAGGCCTGGTGGGGGTTATTGCAGGTTGATCCAGCTAGGCTGCAGCTCCCACTGGTTTGCGAGAGGGCCAAGTGCGTGGTGGACAAGATCAAACTAGACTGCAACACCCATTGGTTCATGTGGAAGACAGGGCTGGAGACAGGACTGACCCAGCAGTTGCAACCACCAGCATGTCCATAAGCTGATTATGGTGACGGAATGTGCCAGACCTTGTATTGGCCTGCACACACAAGAATCAGGTGTGGGGGGCCCGGCGGTGTGGCCTAGCGGCTAAAACTCCTCATCTTGAATGCCCCGGGATCCCATATGGACTCCGGTTCTAATCCCGGCAGTTCCACTTCCCATCCAGCTCCCTGCTTGTGGCCTGGGAAAGCAGTCGAGGACAGCCCAAAGCTTTGGGACCCTGCACCCTCGTGGGAGACCCGGAAGAGGTTCCAGGTTCCTGGCTTCGGATCGGCACACACTGGCCCATTGCGGCTCACTTGGGGAGTGAGTCGTTGGATGGAAGATCTTCCTCTCTGTCTCTCCTCCTCTCTGTATATCTGGCTTTCCAATAATAATAAATCTTTAAAAAAAAACAAAAAAGAATCAGGTCTGGGATCACCTCAGACAAAGTTTCTTTGAGGATTCCTCCAACTGAATTGCTGGACTCAGAATTGCAGGAGAGAATTGCAGGTTCCATGGTCTGACCATGGAGTGCATGTGTCAAAGCTGAGCCGCCTCAGAAGCTCAGACGGAGTAGTGGACAGCATATCCAGGTGCATACAAAGGATACGACAGTCCGTTGGAACCTGCAGAGGACACCTAGTGCCATGACAGAGGATGGAGGACAGAACAATTCGATCAACTACCCCAGCCATGTGTTGGCAGCGAAAATCTGGAGGAACAGACTCTAAGGTGGACTATGCCAGCCAGTGGATTCTGGAGAGATTTCATCGTGCTTGGAGTGGCGAGACTGGCAGCAATTCAGAACTGTTGAATTGTCAAAACCACTTGAGCCGTGCCCTCGGAGCATGCCCCACGTCGGGGACCTGGGATGGGTGGGAGGCTGGGTGGGGCGTCTCCCTTTATCTCCCCCTTACCCCAGATACAGAAAAAAAATGTGGAAATACTGGTCTCACCCACTTTCCTGTAGCCCTTGACCCTTTGTGCCCGAATTAACTGTGTAAAGATTATCAGAATAAAATAACAATTAAAAATGTCTCTCCAACCCTCTGGTTTAATTCCTCCTGAACACCAAAAGGAAGATGCTGAGTGACTGCCGAGCCAAGCTGTGGTTGACGGGGGACAGTGGAAGGAGACAGCTCTGATGGAGGTCCTGGCTGCATTCTTCGGGTCAGCGGTGGACCTCTTCTTCGTCTTCGCTCGTCTTCGCGCTGCTTGCTCTGCCTGTGGGGAGGCCTTGATATCTTTGGAGGACTTGTCATCCGATTTCATGTCATCTAATGCAGCAGGTCCCTGAAGGTTTTCATCCTTCTCTTTGTTTCCAGTCTTGATTTCTGTGAGAACAGCGGTTCTAGACTGACTGCAGGCCGCCTCTACAATTTCCTTGTTTATGTCTGCACTTGAAGGTCATAGTACTAGACAAGACCGAATGATTGCCATTGAAACTGACAGAATCTTCTTGATGAGTTCCGACCATTGAGGTTGGTCACTTGTAACAGGCTTGGTCCTCCGTGATTTGAGGCGAGGATTCCCACTGGTGCGTTATGCGATGGTCCCGATAAACTGTATGTCACTGTGGCCAGCAGGCACACTGGTGAAAGGCCCCGAAGCTTGGTTCTGCAGCAGTCTGTCTAAACGATCCTCCATTTGAGACTGCAGGGAGTGGAGTGAGTTCTCATAGCTTGGGGATGGAGGAGCTTGCCTTCCAGGTCGGGGCCACTGACTGGTAGCTGGGAGAGGTGATGGTGATCCAACTAGTGTTGCCAAGCCTCCTGGAACTTTAGGCAGCCAGCACTCACAGCCTTGGCTGCATCCATCAAGTCCCTGCCTGGGTAGCCCTCCAGAATCATCAGGCAGTGGACCTCCTGAGAGCGGACAAGGGAGGAACCTGCCTCTTTCTACAGGAGGGGTGCTGCTTTTACATCAACAAATCCAGTCTAGTGGAAGAAAATGCCCACAGCCTCCAACAACTCCAAGAAGAATTAAAAACCAAAAACACCCACCATGCACAGGTGGTGATGTCACCACTGTTCACAGAGCAGGTGGTGACGTCACAGATGATATTGCAGGTGGTGACATCACAGGTGGTGATATTTCAGGTGGTGATGTCCCAGGTATGAGCCCTAACCACTGCCTTTCCCACTAGGCTAGGGAGGCCCCCATCAGTCCCTACTGTGGCTAGCGCTGCCTGGTATGTGGGCAACTTGCTGCCCGGTGTGGTGGTGCTGAGAGGTGTCTGGATCCGTCAGGGGCAGTGCCCAAGGGGGGCCCTGGGCTGCTTCTAACGAGAGGAAAGAACGCGCCCACCCTGGCCTCCTGCCTCCGGAGGGGCCCTCCCTTGCCTCTGCCACAGGCTCACCCAGGCAAGGTGTGCCCCCAAACCCAGCTGCCGACATAACTGAGCCTACCCCTGCAGTGCCAGGGCTGACCAGCCTGTTCCCTGCGCACGCTCTCTGCCAACGGCTGTGTCATGGGTGAGCCGCACTGAGAACACCCCAGGCAGGCACTGCTGTTTGTCTTGGCACACAGAGTCCCTCAGCCGAGTTTCATTCAGGATGTGTGTAACTTTGTTCACAAATCTATCAGCCTTCACTTCATTCTGTTTTATTGGAAAGGAGAGCTACAGAGAGCGATGGGGAAGAGAGGGAGATGTTCCATCGACTGGCCACTCCCCAAGTGACCCCGTCACCAGAGCTTCTTCCAGATCTCCCCCATCGGTGCCAAGGCACAAGCACCTGGGCCGTCCTCCACTGCTCTCCCAGGCCGCTGGTGAGGAGCTGGCTGGGGAGTGGAGCCACCTGGAGGCAAACTGGCACCCATATGGGATGCCGGAACCACAGGTGGAGGCTTAACCTACTACATCCCAGCACCAACCCCCCTTCCTTTTCATTTGGATGCCTTTATTTGATTTGAAATGCTGACTTTCTGGCCTCACTGGAGTCGTCTGGCCGCGTCCGCCAGCCGTCAGCTTTGCTGCGAGCCATAGCGGGGAGTAGCTGATCCTTGCAGAGACCCTCAGAGCAGGGTCTGGCCGTGGCCTTCCTCGTTACAGGCGCACTTGGCCCTCATCGGCCCTCCCTCAGGGTCCCATGTCCATCGGAGCATCTGTGAGAGCTTCCCCACACCCTTCCTCCCTGGTCCGTCTGTCAGGGCATCTGTGAGAGCTTCCCCACACCCTTCCTCCCTGGCCCCTGTCTGTCCGGGGCATCTGTGAGAGCTTCCCCACAGCCGGTCATTTGGGACTTCAACTAAGGATCTCCCCTCTCATCTTGGGCCAGCCACGTGCCTTTTGCCCTCCCAGCTGCCCTCCTAATCTTGACTATTCATCCCAGAAGTCAAGAGAGAGAACCCTGAGCCAGCGTCACACAAGATCACGCTGTGTGGCTCAGGGGCACCTAGGGTGACCAAGAGACATCCACGGTGGCCAGGGTGACCTAGGGTCAGCCAGTGTCATTGTCATGAAGAGATACAGTTGCCCGGGTCCTCGGGTGGCAGTCTTCCAAGGCCTGTTTTCTCACTGTTTATCCTACACTGGCCTTGGCCGTTCGGTGCAGTCCTGCCCTCACCTCCTCCGGCCTGCGCAGTTTCCCAGGGGTGGGGGGTTCTCTCACTGCGTCCCAGCCTGCTGCTCCTCTCGCCTTCCCCTCCGCTGCCTCCTGCCGGGTCCCTGGAGGTGATCCGCCTTGCACAGACTCCACAGCCCACTGTATTACCGTTTGTTCCGTGTGTCTTGATGATTTCCAAGGGTTATTCATAAAACTTCATTAATTTCTCCAAAATTGGGAGACTTTTTGTTTTAAAAAAATAAACTGCTCTTCTGTTAATTGGATCTCATTGATTTGCAGTGAGAATGTAGTTCCCTCTGTTGCTTCCCAGCCATTCACCGAGGCTGGCTTACGACCCAGTGGACCACCTGTTCCTGCAGCCTGGGGCACACCTGCGGGTGTGGGGCAGAATTCTCACGCAGTGGCCAAATGTGCGCCAACCTTTGGCTGTGCTGCCACATGGATCCCGAGTGGCCCCAGCACTGGGACTGGCACTGGCAACCCCCTGGCTGCCCCAGAGTGGGCATCCTCAGCTCATGCCCGTCTGAGCACAGCGAGCAGCCGGCCAGCGACGGCCACACCCGGCAGCCACGGGCTCTGGGAGCAAACGGAGTTGCTGTTTTTCCTTTCCGAGCTGCAGCCCCTCCCCTTACAAGACAAACCGCAGAACTTGGCCGTGACAATGCTCGGGAGAGGTCGGGGCCCGGGAAGCAGCCTGGGTGCAGATCCCCTTGCTACACGCATCAGCTGGCTTCGAGTGGCTCGTTTGGCCCGTCTGTGCACGCGAACGCCCAGACCTGCTGAGCTGGCCCTTCCTGCCGCGGCCGGTGCCCACGGGTCAGAGCCAGGGCCCCAGTCCTGCTGCCATCTCCCCCAGGGACTGGTGGGTACGGGGTTCCGGGACCTGAGGGTCTGTCTGTGGCCCCTCAGGCAGGGGCCCAGAGACGCACAGGAGAGCGGATGTACTGGAGCAAAACGAAGGAGCAGACTCAATGACCAAGTTGTTTTCGCAAGCAGCCAAAATGCAAAGAAAAACTCAGCAGAAAAGCTTCCAACACGAGTCACCCCAGGAAAGAAAGGGACCCAGCCACAAGGTCAGGCCACCTGCACAGCCCCCCACCAGGCCCAGGACCAGCTGGGGCTCAAGCGCCATCCAGCTCGGGGTTCTTCTTATAGGATACTGGGAGTGTCATGACTTCTGGCACATGAAGGGCACAGGTGTGTCCTCACAATAGTTTTATCACATTCCTGCAGCCATGTTAAATGTTTCTAGCTGGTGTTGGTTGTGGGTCTACATTACAACACCCGCAGTTTCCATGTCTCAGACAGGAGTGGGGGCTGGCCAGTGCAGAGGAGGTCGGTCTGTACCGTGCCCAGACAGGACCTGGCCTGCCTACAGAGTGGGAAGGGAGCCCCAGGGCCACACAGGCTGGGCCAGGCGGGTCAGCTGCAGCCGCTCTGAGGCCGGTCAGCCGTGGCTGCCGGAAACCTGAGCTGCCTGGAGCCGCCAGTCCTTTGCAGGGAGCTGTCAGTGCAGTTTTCCCAGGGCTGTCCATCAGCAGAACGTCCTGCAGACCGGCAGGGAGCTGTCCCCCAGCAGCCAGGTCCCAGCTGGCCGGAGCTGCCCACCAGCCCTCGCAGACAGCAGGTCGGACTCCTCACACACTGCCTGCGTCTCCAGCACATTCACCGCGCCCCAGCTTTGGCCCAGTACACAGCCTCCTAAAGACACCCCCTCACCTCCCTCTTCTCTCTGGGTGGTAGAAGATTCTAGAACATCATGTCTTGCTTTGGGGCTCCTGTCTTGGGATCTGTTGCTGCAGTCCAAAAGGTAGAGTGTGGTGGGCAGCTCAGAAGAGGACGCAAGGCCTAACATGAACATGGAGGGCAGGATCGGGGACAGGCGGGGCCCAGGAAGTGCAGTGGAACTTGGCTAGCACTCAGGATACCCCTGGGGTGCCTTAGAGAGTGCCAGGCTTGGGGTTCTAGCTCCTGAGTACAGACAGCCCCTGCAAACAAGCAGGAGCACAGGGCAGGCTGGCGGTGGCGAGAGGCCCTCTACAAGAGCCTGGGGAGTGACTGTCACCACAGCACCTGCCGGCCACTGTAACACCTACAGACAGCCACCACACCTGCCAGCCTGCCTCAGCCTGCAGGTAGATGGAGTCCAGCAGAGTGTCTTTCCCAAGGTGTGAACTTCCCAATGTCAAGTTTTCCAGAAGCTTTGTCCTGGTCTCAGCTGAATGTACTTTCAAAAACAGGAAGAAGAAGCTGTAGGGGTAGAGACCCGTGAGACAACCCTGAATTTCAGCTGCTCTAAAGCTGGAGTCTATTAAAATAAGAAAGATGATACAGAAAGAACCGAGAAGTTTTCCTCTTGTCCACCCCCTCCATAGCTCCACCCCTTCCTGTCCTGGTCAGCCTGGTCCTGGGGGACACTCATGAGCCCCACAGTGTGCGCATCCCTGGGCACCCCACACAGCAGACCTGCTTCACACAGGAACCCAAGGCAGGGAGGACAGGGCCTCAAGACACTGCAGGAGGCTGAGGGTCAGGCCAGAAAGCCCTCTGCAGGTCACTGCCCCGTGGCTATGGCCCTGCTGACAGTGTGAGTCAGTAAAGGCCCAGCAGGAGGGTGTCTTGGACGACCCAGTGACAGTCCTGTATGAAAAAAGAGCCGTGTGATGACGCAGACATGAGCCAAGTGTCCACAGATGCCTGGAGCCCATCAAGGACCCCCTGTGCAGCCCCTGGGGGCCTTCAGGGGGAGCACCGCCCTCCCCCACGTGCTCATGGCCACAACAGCCCCAGCACCCAAAGGCACCATCAGAGAAGATGACCCCAAGGACAGCCGTCAGGGAGGTCCAGCAGGAGGGACATGCGCCAGTTCTGTCCACAGCAAACCTTGGCTGCAGCACATTTACCCTCCTGTTCATCTCGCACTCCCTGCACCCTGGAGCCTGAGAGGCTGACCCTGCAGGTCATCTGTGGAACTGAGCTGGGGGACCTGAACACAGGGCCAGCACTCCCTCAGAGGAGCCATTACCAGCCAACATGTTAACAGAGCCCCCAGAATCTTCTAGAGTCTGCACTCAGAATCTTCTAGAAGGGTCCTTGGGTAAGCAAAGACCCGAGAGCAAAGCAGCCAAAGGGAGGAGCCATCAGCACCCGGGGTGCGGCCGGCTCAGGGATTCACCCGGGTGACCACGGGGTATAGACAGATCAGGGATTCACCCGGGTGACCACGGGGTGTACACGGCTCAGGGATTCACCCGGGTGACCACGGGGTGTAGACGGCTCAGGGATTCACCCGGGTGACCACGGGGTGTAGACGGCTCAGGGATTCACCCGGGTGACCACGGGGTGTAGACGGCTCAGGGATTCACCCGGGTGACCATAAGGTGTGGCAGCAGCTCGCTGTGCAGCCCCATGGGCTTCTGACACTCATTCGGAGGCACAGGGTCAGAGGAAGCAGAGGTGCCTGCCTCTCACTTGCACCCATCAGCTGAATCTCCTTGCATCCTGCAGGAGGCCAGAGCTGACCCAGGGAACCCCCATCCAGTCCCAGCCTTGACCATGTTATTTTCCCAGGAGCCCGCAGCCAGCAAGTGCCCACACTGGGGCTGGATCCTCAGAGCCTGGCTAAACCAGGGCAGGGTAGTCCCCAGTGGGGAACAGGGCTGGTTCGAGTCCCGGCTGTTCCATTCCAGTCCAGCTTCCGGCTCATGCACGTGGGAAAGCCGTGGATGTTGGCCTGAGTGCTTGGGCTCCTGGACCTGTGGGAGAGACCGAGATGGAGTTCCAGGCTCTTGGCTTCACCTGGCCCAACTGTTGATTGCGGTCACCTGGGGAGAGCCGATCCAAACTCTGTTACTTCCCTTCCTATGAAATCCTGCCTTTCAAGGAAACAAATCTCCAAAGAGAGACAAGCCCCCCAGGGCAGCTCTGGCTGGTGAGCGTCACAAATCACGCCAGGGCCCTCCCTGGGTCCTGTCTGAAGTTTGCAGGGAGAAGCCTGTGGGCCTCCCGTTGTGCTTGGGGAGCGGGCAGGCCTGGGGCTGCCACCACAAACTAGAGGGACTTGAAATAGCCCAGGCCTCTGTCCCTCTGCCCAGGAGGCCTGGAGTCAGACCTGAAGGCACGGGCAAGGCTGGGACCTCGGGGCCAGCGGGGAGCTCTGACCCAGCCTCTCCTGTCCAGCGCCGTCCATCCCGAGGGTGGGCGGAGGTCTCGCCCCATCCCTGCCCACGTCCTCATGCAGCCGTTTCTCTGCAGGTGGGCGCCTCTGTCTTTCTTTCTTACCGAGACACATCGCGGGGTTCAGGGCTGTACTAAATGCGTGCAACTTCGTCGTAACTAAAAGCAAAGACATGTTTGCAAAGAGAGTCATGTCCTGGGGAAGGCCGTGGCAGGATGGGTGCTGGCAGGGGCTGCGCGGCACCGCCTCGTCCTGCAGCCAGCTGTGGCCCCTGTGGCCATATCCCAAGGCCTCACCAAGCCTTCCTTCTGCTTCCTGCCAAATGGAGGCTGTGGGCAAACCCCACTGGTCTAGCATGAGGGCAAACAGGAGAGCAAGGATGGGCGAGCTGCCCCGCCACAAAGAGGGCTGACCACCTGCTGCCCGCATGTAGGAGCTGCACCGTGTTAGGAGGTGTGTTTGCAGATCTGGTGTCTGAGCAAATGTCACCACTGTTCGCAGCGCCACCTGATGTCGCAGCTGGCACTGTGTGGGCATTGGGAAGAGGATCTCTTTTCCTGGCTGATAAGGGTTATTTTTACTCTGGGTGAATAATACAGGATCAGTGTCCAAATAAATTACAATCTTTCTACTTAACCCCCTCTGCTGTCCTAGAACTCACAGCTCTGCCCTCCCTTCTGCCTGGGAGGCCGCCCCTTCCCTGCCTGTTCTGGCTGCCTCTCTCTCCCAGGGAGGGCTGGATGTGAATTGGACGCCTCAGGGACCTGCAAAACTTGAGAGCACACTGCACGAGGAACTGCCTTTGTGGTCATAAATTATGTAACAGCATCAATCCCAAACTGAGCCAGTATTTCCACGGACGGTGTAAATAAAAACATTCGATGGTTTTTCTAAGCGTTTGATGTTTCGTCTGCAGTTTATTCCTCTACTAAATTTCCGTAAAGGCCCATTTATTCAGCTTTGGAACTGAATACATCAAGCAGGTGTCTGCTCGGCAGCCGTCACCTGAAGCCTGTGTGACGGGGAGGCTCAGCTGTGCCCTGAGTCTCAGCACTTCCGGCTGCTGACCCATGCAATGGGCAGCAAAACCCACACCCTTTTGCATGTGGAAAACAAGGAAACAGGGTGGCAGTAATTGCTGCTGCCATGTATGCCATAGGTTCAAGTCCCGGCTGCTCCACTTCTAATCCAGCTCCCTGCTATTGTGCTCTAGAGGCAGTGGCTGATGGTCCAAGTGCTTGGGTGTCTGCCACCCACATGGGAGACCCACACAGGGCTTGTGAATAAACCAACTGATGAATGATTGATCTCTCTGTGTGTGTGTCTTTCAAATAAATAATTTTCAGCAGAGGGGAGAGAGGGTGTGTGGGCAGAGATATTCTTTCCAGACCACACAACAGCAAGGGGTCCTGTAACCCCCATGAGGATTTTGGCCAGCACGCCCACGTGCCCACCAGAAGGGAAACAGCTCTCTGCACTGAGGCCCTGAGATGACACCCTGCCCAGGGACTCCTGTGTTCCTGGCTCCTCCTTGTCCTGCCCCAGCTCACGTGCCACCAGCTGTGTACCTGCTGTCCCCCAGTTGGTTCTGCTGGCCCTCACTGGGCACAGGTTGCAGGCAGCAGATAGAAACACTCCCATGCAGGCGTCTGACCTCTCTCCTGTCCCATGAGATCAAGCTAGGCAAGGCCCAGCATCAGCCCACCATGGGGCACCCAAGGGCCAGGCAGCGAGTGGATCCCCTTGAGGTGACATGGGGCACGCGTGCCCTGCAGCCTCTCCTGAGGTCATTGTAACGGTGATTCAGGCACCGACCAAGGTCATGGCCACTGCATGCGCACGATGCCAGCTTCAGTCACCTGGCAAGGGTAGCTGCCCCTTCCCCTCCTGGAGTGTCTTGCCAGGCTCAAGGTCTCCCAGCCCACGTAGGTGTCATCCGAATCCCACAGGACAGCAGACGCCTACAGGCTCAGGGCCTCTGTACTCTTATCCCTCCTAAGCCTCGTGGGGAACCCCACAGACACAGATCCTGGCTCCCAGTCCACGCACGCTGCTAACTTTGCTGCTTGCTGAGGCACCCAACCAGGGTGCAGTCTGCCAGTTGCCACATCTGTCTTTGCACTAGATATGACAGCTGGACACTTGACCACGACTGTGCTGTCCCACTCTCAGTCAGACACAATGCTATTGTTCAAAGTTCTGGGAAGCTAAGGTTTGCTGTGCAATCGGTCACACTAGGCTATATATTGATATGCCACTACCACCACTGTACCATCCTGTCACATCCTGTCACCATGTCACCATCCTGTCACCATGTCACCAGCAAAGAGAAGTCCGTTCCTGGGCCTTTCCCGTGTGGTGGAAGACAAGCTGGGTAGTGGAGACAAAGGTTTTATACCCGCTCTGCCACGGGTGCTGGATCAGCCCTGCTTGGGTCCTGATAGGACAGGGAATGTTGGCCTTTGTCCATCGTTGGCCCGTACGCGGCCTTGGCTGCCCTCGGGGCTTGCCAGATCTCTGGCTGAGGTCACTGTGTTGTCCACCCACTTTGTGTAATCGCGGTAACCATCTTCTGGCCTTTTGGTAATAGAAAAAGAGGTGACGAAGTCAATCTAGCTACTTACTTCCTGCTAGAGAGAGGCATTGTCCCTAAGTGAGGTCCGGAAGTGGCTTTACAGATACTAGAATGTAGGTGTGTAGTAACATATGGCTGAACTTGTTGGGCTTTGTGATTTTTTTCTTAGATGAACTTGAGGAAGTAAAGGGCAGTAGTTAGTAAGGGGCCTATAGTTATCACTGGAGTATCAGAATGAGCCACTACAGGAATGGGGATTTCTAAACATCAAGACCAGAGTTACTACTTTGGGTTTTGTAGACTCTTGAGTCTGTTACATACTGATTGTAAGGGGATATATATTTACCAGTTTCCACTATGCCTGATGTATTGATATAGTAGAGGTAGAGTAGGATTATTAGTAGGGTTGGAGACAGGGGAGGCATCTTGACATTTAAAGATTAGTATATGCTGGACTCAGTACCCTAACCAAGAAAAGACAGAAGACAAAACAAGTCAATCGACCACCTCAGCTATATGTTGGCAGCAAAATACTGGGCAAACGGAGACTCTATGATGGGCTGTCAATCAGTGGATTCTTCAACAACCTCATCGTGCTTGGAGTGGCGAGATTGGCAGCGATTCATAGCTGGTGAACTATCAAAACCACTTGAGCAAGACCCTTGGAGCATGCCCCACATCGGGGACCTGGCGTGGGTGGGAAACTGGATGGGGCTTCTCCCTCAATATCCCCCTTTACCTCAGATACATGAAGGAAACAATATGGAAATAATAGTCTTACCCACTTTCCTATAGCCCTAGCCCTTGAACCTTTTTACCCTAATTAACTATGTAAAGATTGTCAGAAATAAAAAATCAAAAAATAAATAAAAAATATGAAGATTAGTGTAGTAGGCCCCATCTGTTGAATCCCCTACTGAGATGAGGTAGTGGCTCAAAAAGGTTTGAGGTGTGAGAGATGATGTTGGGAGGCGTGGCCAGGAAATTTGGCCTCAGTGGGGGTGGTGCAGATCACTGTATGAGGGCTGTTCCACCGGGGCTGGAGGGAGTCTGGGCGGGGAGTCTTGAGCAAGGACAGCTTTGTGGGGTGGTGCTTGGGGATCCCATGAGCTGAAGACTGAGGACGGGAGGGAATGTGGAGCTTCCAGGTGGTGTGTAATGCCTCGGACACCTGTTGAGTGAACTGTGAAACAGAGGCCAGGCCATTATCAGGTGGGATGGACGCGGGTGACTAAACCAAGGAATGATATGTTTGAGAAAGATCTCCGTTACTACTGCTGAGGCTTCCTTAGTCATGGGACACGTTTTTACTCAACCTGAAGAAGTGTCAATCATGGTGATTAAATAACGGAATTTTTTGTGAGTGGACATGTGAGTAAAATCTATGTGCCAGTCTCTTCCTGGTTGGTGTCCTCTGAGTTGATGAGTAGGCACCCTTGGTTTGAGAGCCCCCGTGAGGAAACCATGGAGCAGGTGGGACAGGAAGCATGAATCTACCTGAGGAGTTCCCTCATATTGGCGCAGGAAAACAGAGGTGTGAGGAGCCTGAGTCAGGAATTAGGTTCCACGTGTAAAGAATTGTGATATTTGTAAGTAGGGGTACTGCTGTGTGAGAGGACAAGGCTACCTTGTCCTCCATGAAAATCCACTCGTCTGGGTGCTCCTGGCTCCCTGGAGCGAGCCGGTCCTGTGGAGAATAGGCAGGTTTAAGAGAGGTGGAGAGGAACATCACAGGGCAGCAGCCGCCTGGGTGGCCAGTCGTCTTGCGGTCTGATCTGCCTTGTTGTTAGTCCTCGCCACTGGGTCTGTTGAAGACTGGTGTTTCTTGCAATGAATGACCGCCACCTGTTTTAGGAGAGAAAGAACTTGGAGAAATTTAGTTGTAAGAGTGGCATTAACAATGGGGCTTCCTTTGGTGGGGAAAAAAACTCTCTTTCCTGCCAGAAGGCAGAATGTGAATCTGTAATGAGAAAAGAAGCATATTTGGAGTCAGTGTAAATATTGACCCGTTTTCCCTGAGCCAGTGTCAATGCTCTGAGAAGTGCAGAGTTCTGCCTCTTGAGAGGCAGTACCCTTGGGAGGCCTTGTGCTTTAAGGACTGCGTCTGAGGTCACTACTGCATAGGCTGCATGGCAGTGTCCGTCAGCCCCTCATGTTGAGCTGTCGTCCATGAAGAGTGAGGACAGGCGAAGGGAGAAGCTGATCTTGCAGTCCATCTCCGGGAGACAGGTAAAAGTCGATCAGCTGCGGGTAGGAGTGCCAGGTTTGAGATCCTGCTGGGGTCGGGAGGAGGGGAGCCAGGGTGAGCGGTGGTGATGGACTCAGAGTGATGTCTGGATTTGAGAAGGGCTGAATAATGGCAGAGTTTTTGTCATCAGAAGGTCCTTGAGAATATGGGCTGAAAACACAGTGATGGGTGATTGTAAGGTCGACTTTAGAGCTTTAGAGTGAGAAAGACTGCAGCCGCTAGGGCCCACAAACAGGCTGGCCGCCCCTCAGCTGAGGTCCATTGGTTTGGTATGATTTCCACGTTTTTAAATTTGCTAAGGCTTGTTTTATGGCCTATAATATGATCAATTCTGGAGAAAGTTCCATGTACTGATGAAAAAAAAGTGTATTCTCTGTCAGTAGGATGAAAGGTTCGATAGATGTCAACTAAGTCCATTTGCTCTAGAGTTTGGGTGAGTTCTATTGTTTCTTTGCTGAGTTTCTGGTTTTTTGATCTGTCCATTTGTGTTAATGGGGTATTAAGGTCCCCCACTTATGATCGTATTGGAGTCTATTTCTCCCTTTAAGCCCGTTAATATTTATTTCACGTAGCTAGATGCTTTGGCATTTGGAGCGTAAACATTTATTATGCTGATCTCTTCTTGCTGGAGGTATCCTTTGATCATTATGTGGTATCCTTCTTTGTCTCTTTTGATGCTCTTCACATCAAAGTCTATGTCATCTGATATACGAATGGCTACACCTGCTCGTCTTTCCTTACCATTTGCTTGGAATATCTTTTTCCATCCTTTCACTTTCAATTTTTTCTGATCTTTGTTGGTGAGATGCGTCTCCTGTAAGCAAAAGATAGTTGGGTTTTGTTTTTTGATCCAATCCTCCAATCTATGGCGTTTGACTGATGAGTTTAAGCCATTTACATTCAGCGTTATTATGGATAAAGGGCAGTTTGGTCCTGTCATTTTGGCGATGTGTTGTTCTATGATTGGATCTTCTGTTAGCCTTTTAGTTGGATGTTCTCCACATTTGCCTTTGTTTCTGATGGTTGCTATTTCTTTTTTCTTTCATGGGAACATCCTTGAGTATCATTTGTAGGGCAGGTTTAGATGAGACAAAATCTTGAAGTTTTTCTTTATTGTGGAAGAATTTTATTTCATTTTCAAAGACAAAGAAGAGCTTTGCAGGGTAAGTTATTCTGAGCTGAAAATTTTTCTCTTTTAGAATCTGGAATATGTCACTCCAGTTTCTTCTGGCCTGTAATGTTTCCTCTGAAAGGTCAGCTGTGAGTTTTATTGGGGTTCCGCTATATGACACTTGATTTTTTTCTCGTGCACATTTAAGGAATTTTTTCTTTTTGTTCAACTAAAGAGAGCTTGATTATCATGTGTCATGATGAAGTTCGTTTTTGGTCAACTCTGTTGGGAGTTCTGTAGCCCTCCTGTATATTATTTTCTAACTCTTTGAAAATAATTAGAAAATAATATACAGGTCCATTGGTTTGGACAGGTAGGCTACGGCCGGTGGGTTGGGTCCAGTGGTTGTGCTAGTAGACCCACGGCATCTCCCCATCTCTCATCTGTAGAAGGGTCATTGGGGATCTGAGAGGGATAAAGCAAGGGACAAAATCAGTAGGTCCCATAGCTGAATAAAGGCCTGTTCTGAATCCTCTGGTGCTGTCAGAGGCTCTTTGGGGGTGTCTTGGCTGCCTGATAGAGGGCTCTGGCCAAAACTGCAAAATTAGGTGTCCAGTGTCTGAAAATTCCTATTAATCCTAAAAGTGAAAGTTTAGAGTCTGCATCTGTTGGTGGTTGGAGTTCCTTGAGGGTCTGGGTTTTGTTTCCTGTAAGTGACTTTTGTCCCGGTTGAAGGAGAATCCCCAGGTAAGTTACCTGTGGGGACAAGAGTTGGACCTTGGCCGGAGAGACCCTGTAGCCCTTGCTGCCCAGGGAATTGAGCAAAGCTGCCAGGGAGGTGTGTGAGGCCTCCAAAGAAGGGCTGTATAGAACACCGACATACTATAATAAGGTGGACTTGTCCTGTAAAACTTAAAGAGGTCTTCGGCTAATGCCTGGCCAAAAAGATGAGGACTGTCATTGAAACCCTGTTGGAGGACAGTGCACACAGTCCATATAAGCTGTTGTGAATGGCCGGATGCTGAGTCCTCCCAGGTAAAGGCAAACAGGTGGTATGCGTCCTCATGAAGGGGTATGGTAAAGAAAGTGGCCTTGGTACAAGGAGAGGTGTCCAGAGGGACCTGGGAAAGAAGAGTGTATGGGTTGGGGACTACTGGATGGATGAGAACCGCTGAAGCGTTGACAAGGCGAAGACCCTGGACCAAGCGGTAAGCCCCTGATGGCTTTCTCACTGGAAGCATGATGGGGGAGTTGGTGGGAATGAGAAGTCCTTGACCCAGGAGGCGGTCAATAATGGGCTTGAGGTCTTGACAGTGTTCTATTGAAATAGGGAACTGAGGCCTTAGGATCCGCATCAGAGCAAGGAAGAGGCCATGGTCCAGTACCGGAAGTCTAGTACCAGAAGAAGTGATGCCAGTAACAGTTGTGATCAGAACAGGGTGAGGGAGGCACCTAGAGTGGATAAGATGTCACGACCCAGTAACATGGGGCTTGTCGGTATGACTAGAAATGAGTGAGTAAAAGGTAACCCCTCGAGTGAGCAGGATAGACAACCAGTCCGGGGGCGTCTAGAGGGGACTCCATCAATACCCATAACTGAGATCTGGGAAGGGAAGATTTGACCAGAGTGGTCAGGTAAAACAGAATAGGTAGTCCCCGTGTCCACCAAGAACTTGATAGACTTACTCACTACTTGAAGCGTTACCCTGGGCTCAGCAAGGGTGATGGGGGTCCTCGAGTTTGGGCACTTCTAGTCCTCCTCAAGGGAGGGAGCTGTCTGGGTGGCCACACTCCTACGTGGAGGGCTGCAGTGGGCCAGCCATCGGGGAGTTATGTTTCCAGTGTCTTCTCTGTCTACATGCGGGGCACGGTTTCCCAGGCCTGTGAGACTGGACATTGCCGAAACCAGTGGCCCTCTTTGCCATATCTAAAGCAAGTGGTGCCCTGTGGTGAAGGACGTTGGGAGTGCCCCCAGTCTGCCGGCTGCAGGGCAGTACCAGAGCCTAAAACTGGAGGGCTGCCTTGTTCTGCAGCTTAGCATCTTTACCGGTGTTGTACACCTTCAAGGCCATTTTTACCAAATCTTGCGTAGGGGTTTGGGGGCTCTCCTCTATCCTTTTAAGTTTCTCACGGATATCTGGGGCTGATCGGAAAATAAAATGAGTTGCCAGTACCATCTTGCCCGGGGGAGACTCAAAGTCCACTTTAGTGTATTTAACTAATGTCTCCATCAGCCTGCTCAGGAACATGGCAGGATTCTCATCCGGTCCCTGTATAATAGCAAGTAACCTATTATAATTAAATACCTTATTAGACACTATTTGCATGGCTCATGCGAGTTACATAGTGATGGCCTCATTGACAGTCCTGATAGTCTCAATTGAGGGATGTCCCTGGGACTGGACTGGATCTGCTCCTGGCAAGAGAGATCTAGGCGTTGTTGGTCCATGTGGTCTCTGGCCACCTGTAGGATGCGAGTCCGTTCGTTAGAGGTCAGTGAGGAGTTGAGGATGGCATGGATGCCTGCTATAAATTTGAGGTAAGAGTAAGGCTTGCAATTAACCTACTTTATACATTAGAGAAAACAATGAGAATAACATGAACAACTTGGCCAATACGAGTAAACCGATTTTAAACATTATTTAAACAGGTTCGGCTGGAACCATGACACGTATGACTGGCAAGAGGCATTTATTCGTCTTAGGAAGCACAACAGGGTTGTACAAAAAGATGTAACTTTTAAATCCTTTTAAACTGAGATAACCACCATGACAGACAACAGCAGATCATCGGACCTGTGGAACTGGAGACTCCAACATATTGAAATTTTGCATCACTTGGCACCTTGACAGTATTTCTAATATAGTCTAAATAGCCTAATTAGTTGTTCTTTTTATAAAATGAGAGAGAAATTCTTTGACATTTGCAGGAGGCCTTACTGCAAGTGTCAAAATGCCAATATTTGAAACTTTCAAATTTTTTTTTCAATGCCTGTGAAGGATGCCAAAAATGCTTTGAAATATACAATTGAAATAGAATCTCTTTATATGACACAATGTAAATCAGATCAAGTATTGACATAAAGTGATGACTCAAATACCTTTAAAATAAGTGCGTAACTGCTTATCGTAAGCAGTGAGAATCTAATGAAAGGCAGAGAACACAGGATTATCTTAACATGAAAAAAGTTGCACATAAGAAGTAGAATAGTTTAATAGAATCAGATCTACAATTTGCTGGAGGTAACTAGAAAACTCAGTTATTAATTAGTTAAAATCCATTTACAAGGAGATGTTACAATAACATCTGTATCTTTTTTTTTTTTATATAATCCATTTTATTGTATTGTTGTTGACAATCTTTACATAGTTAACTATAGTTGAAGGAAAATCAAGAAAGAGAAGAAAAAAAAAAAAGGTTCAGGGGGATAGGGAGGTGGGCAATGCTATTATGTCCATATTGTTTCCATCATGTATCTGAGGTAAAAGGGGATATTGAGGGAGAAGCCCCACCCGGTTTCCCGCCCACCCCAAGTCCCGGATGTGGGGCATGCTCTGAGATATGTGCTCAAGTGGAGTTAATAGTTCTCCAGTTATGAGTCACTGCCAGTTTCGCTCGATGAGGTGGTCCACTGATTGATATGGTCCATCATGAAGTCTCCATTTGTCCCATATTTCGCTGCCAACATGTAGCTGAGATGAATGATTGTCCTATTCTGTCTTCTGTCTTTTCTTGGTTAGAATTCTGAGTCCCGCAGTTCAAGTGGGGAGATCTCCAAAGATACTTTGAGGTATTCCCAGACCAGATTCTTGTATGTTCTAGCAAGCACAGGGCCCGGCACAGTCCATCACCCTGATCAGCTGGTGGTTGCAATTGCTGTGTTGGTTCTGTTTTCAGTCCCAAGTTGCACTGGAACCAATGGGTGTTGCAGTCCAGTCTGGTTCTGCCCAGCACATACTCAGCCCTTCAACCAGTGGGAGCTGCAGCCTAGTCGGGGCGACCCACAATAACCCCCACCAGACCGCCCCCTACCCTGGTTTGCCAGTATGTGTAGCAGAAGACCAATCTGTCCCCCATCCCATTTGGCTCTGGTACTTGTCAATGGGTATTAAAGCTTGATTTTATCTAACCAACTCAACCATCCAGCCCTCACAGATATTGTTGAGTACCTCTCTATCTAGCCATCCCAGCCCCTGTCCTAGTTTTCATGCCCTCCCACGGGAATAGTGACCCAAGAAGGGGGAACCCACTTTTTCCCTCCCAGGTCTCTCTGTCCCGGTTTATGCACTCTTTAGGTTGTCCTGTGATTTGACTCGACAGCATTAGTCCCCAGTGCCAGCTTCTGCCAGCTGATGCTGTGGCCCTGATCTTGTCCACATGCAGCGCACAGGTGTTGTAGCCTTGCTTAGTCGTGTCTGTCTCTATCCCAGCCAACACTCTCCAGTGGGAGTGGTTGTCCAGCGAGGGGACCAGCCCCTTAACCCCCCCGCCAGCTCTGCCCCTCCCTTCCTGGATCTCACGTGTGCTGGATGGGTGCTGCATTCATATCCAGTACAGGCAACCACGCCCTGGCGTTCCATAATGTGTACTGGTTTTGTCGCAACCAAACCCGGTCCATTCCACACTCTGTTCTGGCGATCGGATTTGCCAGTGGTTGACATGAACTGATTCAGCCTGGTCTGCTCCTGACCCATGCCGAATGCATGCCAGTGGGAAACTTTCCATGGCCTATTCTGGGCTGTTTCCAATCATGCTTCTCGCGCTTACCTGCAGGGACTGTGTCCTGCCAGAGGAGTTGCCCAGGCTCCTCCATCAGAACCCCTCCCAATGCCAGATTTTGCGCTTGCCAAGGGGTTCTTGAGCCAACCCTACTCAGTTCACCTCCTGTCCTAGCAGGAACAGTGGCTTTTCCTGGCTGGCTTTCACCCCATTCTGACTCTTGTTGTTGGATGTTTCAGCCCAGCCATGGCTCGTCCATACCCACATACAGCTCACACATGGATCAGAAGGGGATTGAGACCCAGCCTAGTCAGTCCCACATCTACCCTGTTTCTCCATAACACCAGATGGTGCTGGGATCTGAACCGGCCTGGTGCATCCAATCCCAGCCCACACTAGTGCCTCGGGTGACTGCAACTGTTTCCTAGATAGAACGCAGCCCCCATTCCAGCACATACACCCCTTGGTGGGAACCTCATCCCAGCTGTGGCATCCCAGATTGGGACCGTTCCTAGCCGTAAATCACGCACCTGCACGTGGTTGCTCCGAGGACCATTAGGTGCCAGCCTGCTACACAAGCCGGAGCTTATCTTTTACTTGATAGGTGTTCAAAGCTCAGCATTATTAAGGGATTAGAAGTTCTTCAAAGGAAGAGTTACTGGCATTGGGAATCTTTAGGATTGACTCAGATCCCAGAAACAGTGGGGTCACTCTAGAGCTATCTCAGCAGCGATTCAGATGTCCAATACCCCAGAGC
Source organism: Ochotona princeps (assembly GCF_030435755.1). NCBI lineage: Eukaryota > Metazoa > Chordata > Mammalia > Lagomorpha > Ochotonidae > Ochotona > Ochotona princeps. Next base: position 1,761,885 of record NC_080833.1, on the reverse strand, counting down.
TCCCCGGCCGGGCGGCCAGCAGGCACAGCCTGGCGCCAAATGGCACGCTGGCCGCCCGGGCCCAGCCCGCCATGAGCCATGGGCACATGGCGGACTGGGTTCGGGATCCGAGCTAGACGTCCTCTCCCGCAGCCCTCGGCTCGCCTCTGGCAGCCGGAGGTTAAATCCTGCAGGCCCAAGGTTGTGCCCCTCCCCAATCCCGTTCACCCACCACCCAATGAGGGTGGTGGGTGGGTCCCGGACATGCCCAGTCACGGAGGCCTCCCCCCTCGGCGTACTCACCCCAGAAGGAAGCAGGCCGCACCCAGGCATGTCCGGGCCCATCCCGCCATGAGCCATGGGCACATGGCGGACTGGGTTCGGGATCCGAGATAGACGTCCTCTCCCGCAGCCCTCCAATAACATCTGTATCTTAAAATGCTGTTGTCCTGTTTAGTTATAATTTTTACCCCTCCTCTCCTGACTGGTGGAGGAGGGGGTCTGGTGGAGAAAGAACAAAAAGTTATAATGTCCTTGGGAAAAGGAATATGCAGCTGTGGGCAGAGTGGCTTATCAAAGAAAGCAGGAGGAGGACAGGAGAAGCCATGGTGACTGTTGCTGAGGAAGGGGGGGGAGAGGCAGAGAGAGAGTGATTAACACTGAGGTTGCTGGGTGGGAGGAGGAGATGTGGATGAAGTCATGGGACATGGATCTGGCCACACAACTGGCAAGTCGGAAGCAGTCCCTGCATCAGGGGTGGTGCTGTAGGGAGTGGGGGAGGGAGAAATGAAGTTGGGGAGAATCCCAGAAGTTCGGGCAGCTCAGAGAAAGTGTGATCAGGCTTTGGGTCCGAGAAGTCCACCGTGGGGGGAAGGCTTGGCCTGAGCCAGGAGAACTTGGGACACAGAACAGAAAGAGCAAAGCTTAGGGCAGGAACGGAGGTCCCTAAAGGTCTGCAGTGAGACATCTTGGACCACTCACCAAAGCAGTGACAGAAATTGTCCAATTTCATGAGGATATTAAAATTAAACGTGCCCTCTGCCGGTCATTGTGAATCATTGTCTAAGGACCAAGACGTCTGTGCCCTAAGTCTTGGCCTAGTCCCGTGCCTTTGAAGTTAGCCAATAGACATCCCACTGGAGTCTGGGGATTACAGGCCAGTGAACGGAACACCTTCCTAGACACTGGGGGCCCTGGCAGCATGCTAGGTGCCCAACGAGCAAATCGTCAGTGAATGAGACTTCTCCCAAGACACTGAGAGCTCAAAACATGGTCCGACATGCACTATTTCCACGGACCAGACAACCACACAGTGAGAGGACTTGCGGGAGAGAAGGGGCTAGGCGGAGGGGCTTACCTGGCTCACGGCTGTCAGTCTGGGGCTGGCAAATGTTCCAGGAGGTCAGCAGCTTGGAGAGGAGGGGGAGACCCACGCTCCACAGGTGGGAGCGGATCTACAACCCACCTCCCAGGGTTTCGGCACCGAACTGTTAGATTTGCCAACCACCCGAGAAAGAAAATACCAGCCAAATACAAACAGGCCTTTATTATGCAAAGAGAAGTCCGTTCCTGGGCCTTTCCCGTGCGGTGGAGGAATGAACAGGAGAGAAGAGCACAAGCGGAAGACAAGCTGGGTAGTGGAGACAAAGGTTTTATACCCGCTCTGCCACGGGTGCTGGATCAGCCCTGCTTGGGTCCTGATAGGACAGGGAATGTTGGCCTTTGTCCATCGTTGGCCCGTACGCGGCCTTGGCTGCCCTCGGGGCTTGCCAGATCTCTGGCTGAGGTCACTGTGTTGTCCACCCACTTTCTGTAATCGCGGTGACCATCACTGTCCTCCACTACTTTCCCAAGCCATACACAGGGAGCTGGATGGGAAATGGAGCAGCCGGGACTTGACCTGATGCCCATGTGGGATGCCAGCACCACAGACCACAGTGCTGGCCAATCTTCATCATGTTGTGGGCAGACCTGAGCACAGCATGTCTGCGATGCCTGATCATGACTTCTGGACTCCAACCAAAGATGAACTCCAGGGATGAATGAGACAACAGGCTGGCTGGTTGCAGGCAGCAGGAGTGACTGAAACCCACCAGTGTCCCATGTTAGCACCTACTCCTCCCTGTGCACCTGGACAGTGCCTGAAGCTTCAGGAGGGTGAGCTAATGGGTATTCAATCCAGGGACACATTGGAGAGTTGTGTCACCTGCCCACAGGGACATGCTTGACAGTGAAATGCAACACACAGAGTTCCCGGAAGCACATACTGCTGAGGCAAATGGGGCAGAGCATGGCACCACCCCTGTAGAGAGAGTGGCCGTGCTCGCAGGGCCTTGCAGCCTCGCCCATGGAAGCCCATCTGGGTGGCTCTGTAGTCGCAGAGGTGAAAGCCGAGCCTGCAGGAGCCAGCAGAGGCCACGCTCAGTGGGTTACACACCTGCGTGTGTCCCAGCAGATGCTGCTTCAGGGCAGGCACAGAGAGCTGGCCCAGATTCTCCTGCAAGGCGTTTGGCAGCTTAGCTGCTGCACCACTGGAGGCCACTTCTCCAACGGACACCGGACAGCGGGGGCAACACCGCCTGGGAGCAGGCAGCTAAAACCCACACAGCAGCAGCAAAATGCCGTTTCAGCAGTAGGGGAAAAGCAGCTCCAAGTTAAAAGTCCCCAGTGTGGTATTCTTCTCCCTCTTCCTTCCGAGAAGTCTCTAAAATGGTCCCTGACACCACAGGTAGCCAGCTTACAGCCACATACCCTTTGTTCTTTCTGGTCATTCCCCCAAAGCAAGAACCATGGCCCTGTGTGTCGTGGCCACTCTAACCGAGCACCAATTTGGTTGTCACTTGTGAGAGTTCAGGCCCGGGGCCAACTGAGCTGCGGAGGATTCACCCCTGTGACAAGCCCGGGGACAGGCCAGGGGGTCCCGGTCCTAGGGGCGGCTCCCCAGAAGGCCGGGGCCCAGTGAGACAGTGAGTCGGCCTCCTAGCAGAGGGGGAGCCGGTCAGCAGGAGCTGCGGGGAGAAGCCTGTGGCCGTGTGTCCAGCCCAGTGGGGGTGCAGCTTCCTGGTCACCCCGCCATTGGTTTATTTCACAAAGGGAGCATAGGAGTGATGTGCAGGTGTCTGCCTCCCTGCCGGGGCTGTGAGTGACAGCCAAGCCAAAGCCCACGCAGAGAAGCAAAGTTGTTTTCAAATTGGAGCCTCTGTGTTTGTTTCAATCATTTTTAAATGTGAGAAAAAGTCAGCTCACCCAGTTTCTCACCTTGCAGCCTTGCCTGGCCCTGGTGGAGGATGTGCCTACAGTCTTTTCTTCTCACTAATTTTTAGAGATGTATTTTGTTTGTTGAAAAGGCAGAAGGAGAGAGAAACAGAGAGATACTCCACCAGCTGGTTTACTCCCCCGATGACTGCAACAGCCAGGGCCGAGCCAGGCCAAAGCCAGGAGCCTGGAACTCTGAGTCTCCCAAAACTGTGGCAGAGTCCGAAGCACTTGGGCCATCCTCAGCTGCTTTCCCGGGTGTGTTAGCAGGGAGCTGGATCGAAGTGGAGCAGCCTGGACTTGAATTGGTGCTCACATGGCATTCCATCAGCACAGACAGGAAGCTAACTGACCCCTGGCTTCTGTTTTTGGTTGGGTCAGGTTTATTCTGGGAAAAGTGCCCTGGGCCCCTCTGCCCCCTGTAGAAGCTCAGGCCTTCCAGAGAGGGTGCCCCCAGGACTCAAGCTTGTGTCCCACCATGGCCCCTGTGCCTCAGCCACAGCACCAGAGCCACAGGGGAGGGAGATGCATTGGAGCCCAGAACATTACACAGCAGCAGCCAGCCTCAGGGTCATGCACAGAGTGCCTCTGTGGGCATCCTAACAGGCAAAGGTTGGAGCTCATGGGTCTGGGGACCTGGCCAGCTCTGGTCTGTGGCCAGAATTTGCAGGATAGGTCCTCTCTGCTGCCCCTTTGGGATTCACTTCCCAAGTGAGCAAACAGTGGTGGCGGACACAGCTGCCCTGGGCTCGCTCAGCTTGCCAGGCTCCGGGACAGGGCAGGGGTGGGGAGGAAGCACGGGGACCCACAGCGAGGCACAGGGAAGAGGAGTCTCACAGGGACCTCCTACTCTCCCTGGGGATGAACACACAACGGACGGTCGTACAGTCCCATAGGGAGAGAGTTCAGAGTCACAGGGACCGTTCAAGGGCTGGTTTGGCCGAAGCGACCCTCCCTGGCAGAAGAGCTTCCTGGAGTCAGGGAAAGACAGATGTGCACACCCAGGCAGACAGTGAGCAGCAGCAGCGACTGTCAGTTCTGGGAAGGTTTTGCTGGGACGACTCCCGTAGAAACAGGAACCCAGCCAAAGGAGAAGGGAAGAAGGCGACGGCTGCCCCAGCCGCGAGTTCTCCCAGCCCTGCTGCCTTCTCTACCATGGCGGTTGGTGAATTAGGACACGGTGCCCCAGCTTCCCTATGACAAAGGGGCCGTAGCACCACCCTGGCCAAGCAGGTGCAGGCAGAAGATCCTAAAGACTCCAAAGGCAAGAGGCCTCAGCATGAGTGGCTTCCGCCCCTGCTGCCTCCGGCTCCCAGGTGGGAGAGCAGTGTCTGCACGGCACAGCCGTGCTCAGCCTGGAAGGAGAAGGCGCCTGCTGTGGAGGCCAAGCAGGAAGTGGAAGGAACCTGCTTCCTGTCCCAGTCCACTCGCTACTGCAGTTAGGGGAAGGCTGGGGGGGAAGAGGAGAGTCAGGAGGCACAGGTAGCGCCCAGACCCAGGAGGCAGGAGAGGAGGGACTCTGCTCCCTGCAAAAAGGTAACTCACCCAAAAAATGTTCTCCTGTGATGCAGACCAAAAAGAGGCTACAGGATTTATCTTGCTTTCTGTTTTGTTTTTTTAAGGTTTTTAAGTTGCTTTGTGTTTTAAGACAGAGTTAGAGAGAGAGTAGTAGAGGCAAAGAAACAGGCCTTCCATCTGCTGGATCACTCCCTCAGTGGCTGCAGCAGCCAGAATTAAGTCAAGCCAAAGCCAGGGGGGTAGGAACTATTTCCAGGTCTCCCATGTGGGTATAGGAACCCACGTACTTGAGCCATCTTCTGCTGCTTTCCTAGGCACATATAGCAGGAAACTGGATTAGAAGTGGAGTAGTCAAAACCCAAGCCAGCACTACATGGGGTGCCAGCACCAAAGGCAGAGGTTTAACTTGAAATACCACAACACTGCCCCCTCTTCGCTTTCTGAATGATGGACACTTTCCCTGTGTTCAGATCTCAGATCCAAGTACTGGGTTAGAGAAGACCTCCGTTACTTTCCCTGCTAAGACATCTCCAACACCCTCCATGATACCTTGTGAGCTCTCCAAGGCAGAAGTGTCTCAACTGGCTTCAGCATTAGACACATGTCCTGAATGGATGGATGGGCAGATGGATGGATGGATGAGTGCATGAGTGGATGGGTAGGTGGGTGGGTGGGTGGATGGATGGATGGTTGAGAGGATGAATTGATGGGTTGATGGATGGGTGGATGGATGGATGGATGAGTGGATGGACAGATGGGTGGGTGTATGGGCAGATGGATGAGTGGATGGATGGATGAATGGATGGGTTGATGGATGGGTGGATGGATGGATGGATGAGTGGATGGACAGGTGGGTGGGTGTATGGGCAGATGGATGAGTGGATGGATGGATGGTTGAGAGGATGAATTGATGGATGGATGGATGGGTTGATGGGTGGGTAGATGGATGGATGGATGGGTGGATGGACAGATGGGTGGGTGTATGGGCAGATGGATGAGTGGATGGATGGATGAATGAATGGATGGGTTGATGGGTGGGTAGATGGATGTATGGGTGAATGGACAGATGGGTGGGAGATGGATGATGGGTGGTGGGTGAGTGAATGGATGAGTGGATGGATGGTGGATGAGCAAAAGCATGCATGTGTGAATGGAGTGATGGATGCATGAGTGGATGGTTGCCCTGGAATTCCCCTTATGTGCTACGTTGCCCTTCAAATAGAATCATGTTTAAATGAAGTGCTGCACTTGGAGTGACAAAGCAGAAAAGTCCATCTCAGGCGTGAAGACTGACAAACAGAGAGAAAGCCACTGGGGAATGATCACACAGGTCCAAACTGACATTAGACAAATCATGGGTCGTCTCTGAGCTTTGGTTGCCCAAAACCATTTCAGGTGACATTCCAAGGTGTCTCACTGGACTAAAAATTCTAGAGGTTTCATAATCGAAGTACATGAGATTGTATTTTTACAAACCCAGTGGCTCAGCAAAGCTGGCCACCGCAAGGCTGCAAAGAACAGCATAAGAAGAAAAGGAGAAAAAAAAAGCCTTTTAGCCTCCTGGTGCCTGTTGGCCCTGAAGACCAGCAATGTAGCAAAACAAGAAGCAAGAGAGCTGGAGGTTGGTTGGGGGAAGGGTCCTTCCCAGGAGACAGAGGATGATTTAGATGTCAAGGGACCCAGAAAAGCAAGCCCTGACACTGTTGGAAGGATATGGTCCTCATTCACCACACACTCACCCTGGTTCTGCACTCTGCGTTTGTCCTTAACTCCCTGGGTAAAGGCTGCTTGGTGGCACTCAGGGGAGAAGGGACTTCATCACACCATATTAATAAGACACAAATATAGGCTATGAACTCTAATAATAGCTGGTTTAATGCTAAAGAGCCTACAAGGCAGCGCGCTCAAGGTGTCTCCACCTCCAAGCCGAGCGCCCCAGGGCTAGCAGCTCACAGCAGTTGGGTTTGTCTCCTGCTTTGTCAATTCCCTCTCCAGGCAGCCTTCACCCAGTGGAACAGGTCAAAACTGCTCAGTAGCAAAGATTTTTGTTTGATCAGTCCTATTTTCCAGTGACTTTCATAAAACAAAATTTATAAACAAGGGCACAGTCCCTGGGAGAAGGGAAACCCTGCTGCCTGTGGGCAGACTGAGAGTAGCATGGGGAGAAAGCAGGTCTTCACATGTGCAGCTGGACCTGGGAGGGGCTGCCGATCCCCACTGGACAAGGGTATGTCCTGGCCTTGGGCACCTGGGGCCTTAGGGTGCTACATTGGATTGAATTGGTCATATTTGTCTGTCCACCCATCTGCCCACCCATCCATCCATCCATTCAATGGCCCACCCATCCACCTACCCATCCATCCACCATCCAACGGCCAACCCATCCATCCATCCGCCCACCCATCCATCCATCCACCCATCCACCCACCCATCCACCCATCCGACCATCCATCCATCCAACAGCCCACCCATCCACTTAGAACACCCTGTGATCCTGCTTGCAGTGCTTGTCCTTCAGAGAGTGGAACCCTAGGCATCCCTCAAGCCTGCTCTTTCGCCCCAATGAAGTCCAAGTCCTCCCCTGTGAGCTCCTCAACCCACCCCACTTCACAGAACCATTCCACTTTGGCCTTGCTACCTACAGTCATTCGTTATCTGCAGGAGACCCTTACTCCTTGCTCCAAGTCCTGGCTCTCCCTGAGGTCACCACCTTACAACCATCTCACCTGGAAGGCCCTTCCCGCTGCAGCCTCGGGTGTTGCCCACGTGGCCTCCTCTGTAGCCTCGGGTGCTGTCCATGTGGCCTCCTCACTCTTTAATAAGTTGAGCTTCAGGCTGTGCTGGTCAGCCCCTGCTGTATCGTGAATGACTTAGCACTCAGTGGCACTAAGCCCATGTTAACAGCAATATTCCTCATTCTTCTGATTCTGCAGCTAGGGGTGAGGTGTGGAGGGAGTGGTCCTGGTTCCACTGAGTCCCCGCTGGGCTCTTGTGTGGCCTGCAGGCAGGCTGGCCAGAAGCACCCCAGCCCAGTTTGGCCTGCCTTGGCAGCTACATCGCCAGCCTCTGGGACCACATGTCCCAGCAGGACCTTCCCCCACGCAACTGGAGCACAGCCAGGGACCAGCCCTGGTGGAACAGGGCCTGCTAGCCTTCCATCCTCACATCCTGCAACCAGAGCCCGAGACGGACACACTCCTTCCAAGGAAACAAGTTTCCTCCCACTGCTGCCAAAATCTGTTCTCAGATCCACATCCACAGGCTTTGGGGTCACCTGCTCCAGTCTCCCCCCGTTCATGCGCACATCCGGTCACGTTTCCACCCCTGTGTCCACTTCTCTCCCTGTCCTGGGGGATCTGACTCTGACTTCCTCTCCTCCCTCAGCACCCACCCTCCTGCCGTTACATATAGCCATAGCTGCCCATGAGGGACACCAAATGTCCCTGTCACCAGCCTGGGTCCACCGCCGTCTCTTCTCCCCAGCAGGGCCTGTGATCCCCACCCCCACACATCCACTCCTCTCCCTCCTGTGGTGATTACATCCTTACTTCATCGTCCTCCCCTGACTCCAAGTTTCCTCAAAGATTTTGCTGTACTTGCAGAGCCCAGTCCCGGCTCAGGTCAGACCCACCCCTGCTGCCACCGCCCAGTCCTGGCTCAGGCCAACCCCATTCCTGGCGCCCCCAAGTCTGTTCCCACCTCAGGGTTCAGCACTTGCTGTGCCCCTACCCAGCTACCTGCACAGTTCCTCCCTCACGTCCCTTAGCTCCTTCAGGTGGTCATCACCTCTCACCTTCCCTGGCCACCTCATCTTACATCACAGCTCTCCTGTCTTCCAGACATCATGGCAGCACTTCCTCTCAGGCTCAGACATGCAGTTTGCTTTTTAAAAACAGATGTCTTGGGCCCGGCGGCGTGGCCTAGCAGCTAAAGTCCTCGCCTTGAAAGCCCCGGGATCCCATATGGGCTCCGGTTCTAATCCCAGCAGCTCCACTTCCCATCCAGCTCCCTGCTTGTGGCCTGGGAAAGCAGTTGAGGACGGCCCAAAGTTTTGGGACCCTGCATCCTCGTGGGAGACCCGGAAGAGGTTCCTGGTTCCCGGCATCGGATCGGCGCGCACCGGCCCGTTGCGGCTCACTTGGGGAGTGAAACATCGGATGGGAGATCTTCCTCTCTGTCTCTCCTCCTCTCTGTATATCTGGCCTTCCAATAATAATAAAATCTTTAAAAAAAATAAAAAAACAGCTGTCTTGCACTGGGGCATCAACTGCCCCTGTCACCACATGGTTCATCCCAGTCGGCAGTACCTGGCTCGGAGCAGCTCAGTGATGTTCTCAGCTGAGCAGCCACAGGCAGAGGGGCCACGCCCGGCGCACCTGCTGCCTTCCTCCCATCCTCCCAGACAGCGCCGGCCGTGTGCCTCCCACCCTTCCGGGCAGCATCTAATGCATGCCTCCCATCCTTCCGGGCAAGCCACTTCCAGCCACTACAGGCTGTCAGCCTCCCTGCCTCCCTGCCTCCCCCTCGGCATGGGAGCCGCCCAGACAGCACCTGCTCCTCACCCTCACTTCGCTTCCTGATGCATTGTAGAGTCTTCAGCAGGTCTGAGTCCAGGACTCCAAACCTTAAAAGAAAACCTGGAGCTTGTCACGCTGGAAAGTGTGTGCGTGTGTGTGTGTTCGCACACGCAGCTGTGAGGAGCCTGGGCCTGTGTGTGTGTGTGTGCAGGCACACAGCTGTGAGACACACACCAGCAGTTTGCCCCTGACTCCTCCCCAGCTTCATCTTGTGCTCAGGCCACTCAGTCCTGAGACAAAGAGGGGGTCTGCCTCACCTAGGACAACCTGCGGCCAGGGTTCCTCACCACCTCTGACATCATGGTTGATGAGGCCTCTCTCCCCACCCCTCTGCCCACCCTTGACCATCCTCAGTCCACACAGAGGCAACAACTGGGGATGCGGGCTGGCCGGCAGCAAGCTCAGCTCATGCTGCCTTCTACCCTTGGTCAAGGTCAGAGAATAATTGCTTTCTAGGCCTGTGTTTAACCTACTGCCCACCCCAGGACTGAACAAGCAGGAATCCATTGCCTGTGCTGCTGGCAGTCATGGTCACAGTCCCCCACAGCCACTAACTCCCCCAAGATTAGCAGCAAATCCCTCGCCAGGCCCCCAGCACCGCTGGGCCTGGAAACACCCCAGGGATGCTGAATGCCCAGCTGGCATGGTGTGTCAGGGCATGCTCAGGGGGCGGGAAGGGCACTGTTGTGGACCTGGACCAAAGTGGAGGATGTAGTGCCAGTACTGCTGTGCAGTGGTCTTCCTGCCAGTGACCTCAGGGCTCTGACTCCCAGCTTTGCCCCTAGTCCCTGTGTGGTCTCAGACTAGGACCTTCACCTCTCTGTATCGCCTCCTCGCAGAGTGAAATACAGGCGGGCAGCCATGCGCATGGCCTTCCTGCAGGCTGTGAGCAGCACAAGAACACACGCGAGCCAAGCTTCCCCAAGCTGGACACATACAAGCACCTGCAGCTGTGAATTCAGAAAGGGCAGCCCAGGTGTGGGGCTGGGGACCAGGTACAGTGAGTGGGATGCTGTGAGCAGGTGGGAAGCCCAGGTGTGGGGCTGGGACCAGGTACAGGGAGAGATGCTGTGAGCAGGTGGGCAGCCCAGGTGTGGGCCTGGGGACCAGGCAGTGAGTGGGATGCTGTGAGCAGGTGGGCAGCCCAGGTGTGAGGCTGGAGACCAGGCAGTGAGTGGGATGCTGTGAGCAGGTGGGCAGCCCAGGTGTGAGGCTGGAGACCAGGTATGGGGAGGGATGCTGTGAGCAGGTGGGAAGCCCGGGTGTGAGGCTGGGGACCAGGAATGGGGAGGGATACTGTGAGCAGGTGGGCAGCCCAGATGTGGGCCTGGGGACCAGGTATGGGGAGGGATGCTGTGAGCAGGTGGGCAGCCCAGGTGTGGGCCTGGGGACCAGGTACAGGGAGGGATGCTGTGAGCAGGTGGGCAGCCCAGGTGTGGGGCTGGGGACCAGGTACAGTGAGTGGGATGCTGTGAGCAGGTGGGCAGCCCAGGTGTGGGCCTGGGGACCAGGTACGGGGAGGGATGCTGTGAGCAGGTGGGCAGCCCAGGTGTGGGCCTGGGGACCAGGTACGGGGAGGGATGCTGTGAGCAGGTGGGGAGCCCAGGTGTGGGCCTGGGGACCGGTACGGGGAGGGATGCTGTGAGCAGGTGGGCAGCCCAGGTGTGGGCCTGGGGACCAGGTACGGGGAGGGATGCTGTGAGCAGGTGGGCAGTCCAGGTGTGGGCCTGGGGACCAGGTATGGGGAGGGATGCTGTGAGCAGGTGGGCAGCCCAGGTGTGGGGCTGGGGACCAGGTATGGGGAGGGATGCTGTGAGCATCCGTGGTGTCTCTGTCCAAAACCCCCAGAAGAAGTGCAGAAATGGGAGATAAGGATGAACACACCCCAGATGTCCTTGAGTCTCCTAATAGCAAGGAGCCCAGGCTGTGTCCTCCCCAGGGAGTGATCAAAGAGACAGCCAGCAGGCATGGATCACTCAACAAAGTTTAGACACAACCCTGCTGCAGGGGCTGGGCTGGGCTCAGGACCCGGAACCCCTGTCCTGCTGAGTCACTCACTTTCAACCCAAACCTCCTCGCAAGGTGGGGAGAAGAGGCCTGAGCTGGCCCCTGTCTGGGTTTCTTTGAGGGCAGTTTAGGGAATCCTGCAGAAGCAAAAGTCCACGGTAAGGCACCCCACGGAGAGAATGTTCCAAGCAGAGGGCAGCTCCTGGGGCTGCCAACATCAGAGGTGCCCACACAAGCTACATGGCTCCTGATCCCCAAGCCTGTGGGCGTGCCAGGCAGTGGCCTGTGGACGCCGGGGTATCCTTCCACCCAGGAATCACAGGTGACCCGTGGCACTCATCTGCAAACACACGCAGCTCCTCACGCATCCCCAGGCCAGGCCTCGTGCCCTGAGATGGACCAGGGCTCTGAGAGCCTCAGCATCTGGCAGGTGGACAGCTGAGGTCCCCACCCCCGCACCTCCTCGCTCCATATTGCCCACTAGGGGAGCAGCCCTGGGTCCTCCGCCCTCAGGAAATCCGAAGCTGGTGTGGAAGCTTCATCTCCTCGTGCTTTTCACTGGTGCTTGGGAGACCCACCCAGGGCCACCCACTCCCAGCATTCCCTCTGCCAGGCGCTTCTGCATGTCCGCGTGTCTGGTGCTTGGGAGACCCACCCAGGGCCACCCACTCCCAGCATTCCCTCTGCCAGGCGCTTCTGCATGTCCACGTGTCTGGGCTATCAGTCCCTTCGCCTGGGGTTTCTGCCGTAAGCAGGGTTGGACATGTGTAGCCCTTGGCGAGCATGCCAGGCCCGTCACTCGCGGACAGTAAGCCTGATGCCTCTGTTAGGATGGGGCGGCCAACAACTCTAGAGTGACACTGGCAGGAGAGAAAACTAGGACGCACTTGCCAGAGTGCAGGAGGAGCAGCGCCCTTCCCGCCGGGCTGCACTAATGCGCCCACCGCCTTTGTGAAACAGCTGACGTTGGTCCCCAAGAGCCCACACGGAGGAAAATGGGGCAGACACTGTTTACCACAGTCGGAGATTACTGTATCCTAACCCGCCACACCAGAGGCTCCAGCAGACCACTCAACCAAAGCACAAACAGCTGGGCTGGTGCGGGGGTCTTCACCGCACACAGCAACAGCTGATGCCCTTGGCTTCCTGTATGGACACAGCTTGGTGAACAAGTTACAAGCAGGCGCCCAGCTGGTGTGGGACACACGGTGCAGCTGTGTCCTGCTGGAACTCACTGGGATTTGGGGACCTCAGTGGAAGCACAAGGAGACAGGCAGACACCAGGAATGCAGAACAAACATGCTGTGCGTGGCAGGCAAAGCTTCTGGCAGCTGAGAAGATGTCAGGGTGACAGCCATGAGCTAGCTCTCAGCCTGCCTGACCTCACACAGTACAGGGGTGTAGCTCTCCCAGCCCCAGGCCCAGAGCATGGCTGTTTTCTTAGTTCACACCTGTCTGATGCAACAGAGGCCCTTGCCGCAGAAACACAGTCCAGTGAGAAGATAATTCCAAAGGAACCTGAAAAACCAGAGGACAAGAGTTGATGCATCAACAGCTGACTTCCCTTCCTGCAAGAGGACATTGAGAAACCTTCAGCATGGTCCCCGCTAAGTGCCCAGTACGCCTGACGCCCGCCGGATGCCCAGTGCACCTGATGCCTGCTAAGTGCCCAGTACGCCTGACGCCCGCCGGATGCCCAGTGCACCTGATGCCTGCTAAGTGCCCAGTACGCCTGACGCCCGCCGGATGCCCAGTGCACCTGATGCCTGCTAAGTGCCCAGTACGCCTGACGCCCGCCGGATGCCCAGTGCACCTGATGCCTGCTAAGTGCCCAGTACGCCTGACGCCCGCTGGATGCCCAGTGCACCTGATGCCTGCTAAGTGCCCAGTACGCCTGACGCCCGCCGGATGCCCAGTACACCTGATGCCTGCTCAGAACAACTAGAAGCATCGAGTAGCAAACCCTTTCACTGAGGTTTCCCCTGCCCTACTCCACTCCTGCCACCTCTTTCTCCCCTTGGGTCAGCTTCCCCGGAAGCAGCTGCACCAGAGAGCGGGTCTGAGGCTCAGCTCTGAGGGACCCTCAGGGCAAGCCTCAACGTGGAAACCTGGGACTCGAGTGCTCCCTGGTGGAGAAAGACCTCAAGCGATCTTCCTCAAGTCGCATCACCTAACATAATACATCAAATTAGCATCCCTTAGTGCTGCTAATCCCACTTGTAACAGGCATTCCCAAGCTCCCCCCACTGTGTGCTGAAATGATGTACAAGTGTGAGTGACAAACTTCTCCTATCACGGTAACTAGCTCTTGAAGTGTATGCGAATGGAAGCTACGGTAAGTCGCAAGAGGGGCACGTTTTTCTGGGCTTTGCTAACTGGCTTAGGATTGATGAAAGGGAATGACCAGCTCAGGTCAGCCAGTTACCAGCTCAGGGCACGGTCGAGGGCAGAGTGCCTCCCTCATCTCCTGCAGCCAGAGGGCAGATTCCTCCAAGATCGAAGCCTGTAATTAAGGGTGGGAAAGCTATCAGCAGATAGTGCGCAATCCAGCTTTCCTGGGCCAGTGTCAGTGAGGCCCTGAACCCGGCGATGGGTACCCTAGAGCCTGGGCCTTAGCTTAGGAATCCCTCAGGTGGGAGAAACAGCCCCCACCCGCGCCTTACAGAGCAAGCGAAGTGTCTCAGAAGACATGGCTTCCTCTGGGGAGGAGGCAGCTCTTCTCCCATCAACCCTGGGCGGCCAGCTGGTGTCAGCAGTGAGCACAGCCCTCGCAGGCTGGGCAGGCGGGAGCAGGAGCTGCTGCCCTTCCCTCAGGGTCGCTCAGACTCAGCTCAGCCCGCAGACCCCTCAGGTGTCAGCCTTAGAAAGTTCAACTGGCACCGGCTCAAAGCCTGGAGGATGCTGTGGCCCTGACGAGGGGCACGTGTGCTTCCGGACAGTCGGGGGACAGACTTGAGACCGTGTGACTGCAGTCCTGCCTCCTGCACAGCACCACGTTGTGGCAGCCCTGCCCTGGGGACAGCTCTGCTCTCACACTGTGCTGCCCTCCATGGTCTGCCTTTGCAGGAAGTTCCACGTGCCTCGGAGGTATCTCGCTTCAAGCCTGCACCGTCTTCACTTGCTGTGTTTTCTGCGCCAGCATTCGTCAGAATTGCTCAGGGGTTCTCTGGCAGAAGAGAGACCCGGTCACCCACAGCAAACACCAATCCCACAATGAATCCCTCACTGATGCCTCTCTCCCTCACCCCCTTGCACTCTGGAAATCCACTCAGTCCCTCTTGCTGCACAGAGTCCCTGCCTCAAGTCTTGTATATGCAGAACATCAGATAACATGTGCTGTGGCCGTCAGACAGGGTCACTCACAGGGCCCAAAATTCTGTTTAGGTAAAGGAGAAGCGGGGACTCTTGGGTCACCTACACTCTGGTTGGACCAGACATGGATATGTAAATGATTCTGCCAATATGCATGAGTGCCAAGTCTAGGGGAGGGCTGGGCCAGGCCACAGTGTCTACTGGCTCATGCCATATCCAGGTCTTAAGGCCAGCCTGATGGGGCCCTGGAATGCCACTTTAACCAGGACAGGGCATTTACCAGAGGGCACAAGAGTCAGGTCTGGGGGAGACTGTGTTGAGCTGTTATTTCCACTGGTGCGCAAGAAGACCAGCCTAGTAGGGCTCAGGGGTCGCCACAGCTGGGCCAGTTAACCCTGTGATACACACAAGAACTGGGGTTGGGGCAGACCAAATCAGACTGCTGCACCTGCAGCTCTCACAGGAATTGGGGCTAGGGGCTGACCAAGTAGGGGATCTGGACTCTCCTCCGCAACCAGGCCAACACATCCACAGATATATACAGCAGATAGGGTAGGCGGCTGTCTGGACAGGCTACAGCACCTGCCAAGGAGCGCGAGAGCTAGGGCTGGGAGCAGGCCAGAGGAGGTGACCTGGTCAGAAGAGGCCCCCTGAATCACATGAGTACCTCGAGCAAAAAGGATGCTAACCTCAGGGGACATCTTATGGACCTGTGGCCCAACCACACAGCACATGTTGGAATCAGGCCGACCCCATTGCTGAGGAAGGACGCACCCCAGATACACGTGAAAGGCAGGACACGTGGATTAGGTGAGCTCTGATTCAGCAGAAGACCAAGAGCACGTCTCCAACGGGTGGAAAGATGCAGTGGCGCTTCAGGCCAAGTTCTAGAGAGCATCCAGGCGTGGACATTCTGAGACAGCCAGCAGGCTTCAGAACTCATACCGGGAGAACAAGAAAGAACTCCCAGGAGGCTGGCTGGGACACATCACCTCTCCCGCAGTGACCACCCAACACCCCCAGGACATGGACAGCCAGCAGGCTTCAGAACTCACATGGAGAAACAGGAAATTCCAAGGCAGAGCCCTCAGTTCAAGAAGATGCTGACCCCAAAATGTCAACTAAAATGTAAATTAAAGTGGCCACCCCTCGCTGGCCAGCTCACCCTGCTTGGCCTGAGCACTTGTCCCAACATGGACACAGTGGGAACAAACGCAGAAGAGTCTGGGCAGCTTCCCGGGGTCCCAGGGTCACACAGCCCACGCCGAGCAGGGGCCTGAGCCTGCCCCCACAGTCCACACCAAGCAGCGGCCCGAGCCAGCCCCACAGCCCACGCCGAGCAGGGGCCCACACCGAGCAGCGGCCCGAGCCAGCCCCACAGCCCACGCCGAGCAGCAGCCTGAGCCTGCCCCCACAGCCCACGCCGAGCAGGGGCCCACGCCGAGCAGCGGCCCGAGCCAGCCCCACAGCCCACGCCGAGCAGCGACCTGAGCCAGCCCCACAGCCCTACCAGCTTCTCAAAGGAAAGAAGCAAGTTGTGACGCTAGCAGGCACGAATGCCCAAGCCACCATGTCACATGGCCTTGTGCAAGTACGTGTGAGCATGCCTGTTAGTGTATGGCGTGCAGGTGCGTATGTGCATTTGCAACTGTGGGTGTGAGCGGTTGTGAGCGTGTGTGTGTGGCTGTGTGCAGAGGTGTGAGCAGCTGTGAGTGCATGTAGCTGTGGGTGTGAGTGGGTATGTGTGCGTGTGGCTGTGGGAGGGTGTTGAGTGTGAGTGGTTTTGTGGGTTTCTGTGGTGTGAGTGGGTATGTGTTTCCCCAGAGTTCCCCATTTCCTACAGAGCCCAGCCGTACTGGATGAGGAGCAGCCTGCGGCTCCCCCACACCCACGGAGGTCACATCTGGGGTCCAGCTGGGAGAGTCATCCAGGCCCCACCCCCTAGGGCTGCACGTGCCACTGCGCGAGCTGGAAGGGGTCCTCCTGTCACCCGGCTAGGTGCACGGTGAACTGCCAGGTGCCCCAGTGACCGGCAGCTGGGCCCAGCAAGCGAGCGTATGGGGGAGTTGGGAGGAGCAGCGTGTCCCCTCGGGCGTCCCCGTCAGGTCCACACAGTGGCATTCCCAGAGGTCCCAGCTGTGCTGCCAGACGTGCTGTCGGCGGGAGCTTCACAGACTGCAGCATGGGCTATTTATCCCCGCACGAGAGTTTAAGTAATTTAAGTTTGTTGGAAATCAACATCGTGTTTCCATTTTTAATGAACCTCCTGTAAGCGGCCTCTTCTGTCACTGGCAGGTGTTGGAGCAGCAATGGTCCCTGCCAGCTTAGTTACCCTCACTTGGCGCACCACACTGAGGCACATGCCTCGTCTGCCAGAGCTCTGCCCAGGGCAGGCTTCTCAGCCCATGCAAACCCGACACTCCGCTGCCAAGGCTGAGCCTGGCACCTCCTGCCCGCCCACCCGCCTCCTCCACACCTTGGAAACAGCTTGTGCCTGAGACGCGATGCCTACATGCTGTGCAGCCCGAGGCTGGGTGCATGAGGGGCTGACCTGCAGCGGCCACCCCGCCATGGGCCCAAGCACAGCCAAGGCAGCGGGAGCGGGAGCTCTCTCCCAACCCTGGGCCAGTGCCTACCCACCTCGCTCTTCAGCCTGCCTGGCTCCCCAGGGACTTCTCCGCCTCCCAGGAACGTGAGCCTCATAGCATGACAAACTCTTAGGTGTCTGTGTTGACGTCCAGACAGGCGGGCCTGGCATTCATGGGCAGAGCTTCAGAAAGATTACAGGCAAGCAGGTGTCCACCTGCAGTGCCAACATTCCACACGGGCATCCGTTCCTGTGCAGGCTGCTCCACTCCCCACCCAGCCCCCGTCTGTGGCTTGGGAAGGAGGATGGCCCAAGTCCTTGAGGCCCCTGCCATCCATGTGAGAGACCCAAATGAAGCCCTTGGCTCCTAGCTTCAGCCCGTCTCAGGTCTGGTTGTTGTGGCCATCTGGGGAGTGAGCCAGGAAAAGGAAGCTTGTCTCTTTCTGGCTCTCCCTCTCTGTGTCACTCTGACATAAATCCTTTTTCAAACAGGCAGCGATGGTTAAGATAATCTGCACACACTGATGGCAGGTGGATGGGCGCAGACACGGGACAGAGGCCTGCATATACAGCAAGGTGGGTAAACAGCTAAGTGCAGATGACTGCAAGATAACCTCATAAATACACGCAGATAAATGAGCATTCAAGAGAGAGAAAAAGAAGTTTGAGGGCAAGATCCTGTTGGCTCTGTTTCTGTAGACAACCCTGGCTACTGTGGGAATTTGCCCGGAGTTCTCAGGCGCGTCCAACATAATCTTTCTACGGGGGTGGGGGAGAGGAGGCAGGGCTGGTGTGAACACCTGCCCAGACCCCGAGGGAGCAAATGTGTGCTGCTTCAAGCTCTGCTCAGGGCGCAGGAGGCAGATCCAGGGGCCACGCGGTGTCCTCGCCATGTGGGCCACACACCCTCCACCGCTGTTCCAGACGCTGTGACCAACCATGGGCCGCGACTTGTCCCGGCGGTGCCTGCGTGACCTCAGACGTTAGGATGGCAGCGTTCGCCCAGGGTCACACGGACTGAGTGTGAACAGCACCCCACGCCACAGTGCCCCTGCAGGGCTGTGTGAGGGTGACTGGTCACTCCCACACTGCACAGAAGGCGCTGGGCAAGGGGACAGCCCACACAGCAGAAGGCCAGGGGACGTGGGATGGCTTCCCATGCTTGCGTCGCCAGCTGTCTCAGAAAAGATGAGCGAAACATGACCATGTGGCTCCCACAGCCTGGCAGGAAGGTGTGGAACCACCAAGCCTGAGAGAGGCTAGGGGAGGGCTTGGGCGGGCAGGACTCTGGTGCTCACTCACCTTGGGGGGCCACCCACCTTCCTCCTGCTCCCAGCTCCTCCCTGAATATTCTGGCACGGAGCCCCTGTTCTGCTCCCTGGCGTGGAACTGACTGACCCCGGCTGAACCCCATGGGTAGAGAAGGAATTACAGTCACCCCTGGAAGACCCAGGCTAGCCACCGGGGTCACCTGTGGAGCCAGCACTCCCAGGTGGGGCCCGTCGGAGCCAGGGGTGGGGGGGAGCAGGTCCCACCTCCCCGAGGAGCTGAGTCGGCTCTGCGGGCATCATATGCCCGGTTGTAAACCTCCGGCACTCAGGAACAAATCCAGGCAATCCAGCCACGGGCACCTGCCCACGGCACCCCAGGGCCGTCCACCCAGGGCAGAGGGCAGGGTGCGGGCAGGCTCAGGGGCTGCTGGGCAAATACGATTCCCTCCACTGAGAGGGGGCCGGGAGGGAAAGGCGGTGGCAGTGGCTGGGTCAGCCAGGGGAAGGTTGTGCCCAGGACAATAGCTGAGTGTGGCATGGGGCTGCAGGCTTCCAGGTCTGGCCAACCCCACCACACAGTAAGGCAGCCCTGGCAGGGGCTCACTCGAAAACCCCTCAGCAGTGAGAAGAGCCCAGCCGGAGCTGCCAGGAGCCACTGTGAGCAGACCACACCCCTGCCTGCAACCAGCCCTGCGACCCAGCCCTGCGTCCCCACCCGGCCACTGAGAGCTGGAGGGCACCTGTGGGTTGCTCGCCCACTCTGGCAGGCAGTGCCTGGATGCCAGGTGCTGCTTCAAAGACAGCCTGGAGAGGCGGGGTGGAGGGCAAGCCGAGAGGACCAACCCTGCGGAGGGAGGGCTGCCCCCAGGCTGGCATCCTCCTGGGCTGGCCCTCGCAGCTGCCCCGGGGTCAGCTTCTCCCACAGAAGCCCCGGAGGACCAACTTCAAAAGGGTCCTCAGCCAGCAGCCGTCAAAATCCGCAAACTGAGACTTGAGCGTAATCCCTCTGACTGCGAGCATCTTACACAATCCATCCATCCGTCACCGGGTGGCGTGGAGTACAATGCACACCTGTCCCCACATGACCCTGGACCACACGCCGCTGGAACGGGACTGCCCCCCATTCTGCTTCCCACAGGCACAGGGGCATTCCCAAGAGGGAGAGGCCAAGAAAGGCCTGGTGCCATTGTGTCCCAGCACCCTGCCCAAGGCCGGAACACAGGGGTCGCTGTCTGCCAGCACCCCGCCAGAGGCTGGAGCGCAGGAGCCTCTGCTCTGCTCTGCTCACCAGGCAGCCCCTGCCTCTCGTCCTGTCTACCCCACCCCACCCTCTGTGACCTCAATGCAGGCGGTGCAGACTCCGGTGTGTCATTAGGGACCCAGCAGACCCAGCAGACCCCATGCGCAGGCTCCCAACCCAGACCCAGGGGGGATACCGGGTAGGTTCAGGATGAAGTGTGAGGACAGAGGGCGGGGCTCCATTAACTGGGAAGATGTCCCGAGCTGTGTCTAGGGCATGGGGGGCACAGGACCCCCCACAATCACTCCATCCCCTCCACCTTGGGGGCCTGAGGGAGGCAGCCTGCTCCGGGGTCTCTCGCCGTAATCTACCTATTGGTCAGATTAAGCCCGGGCATGCGCGCAGAGACTGGGTCCCCCACGGTCACCCTGCCAACCACTGCCCTGGTCTCTAAGAGGCCACAGGGGAAGCCCAGCCCATGCCCACATGCAAAGGGGCGCATCCTCAAGCTGGCTGCTGTGCTGGAGGGCAGGGTTGAGACGCAGGCACCCGGGCAGCCCTGTGGGTGGGGGTGGGGAGAGGGGATTGCTGGGGGAGGCGGCCTGTACTGCTGGCCTTCTTGGTCTGAACCAAGGAGACCCACGTGAACAGCAAAGCCACGAACAGCACAAGGTGGGGTGGGGGTGGAGGCGCAACGGGGACCCTTGCTGGGGGGTAAGGAGCCTGCGGCCTGGCATGTCAGCTCGGCCTCTGGTGCCTCCTGGGCCAGCCCGGGTGAGTAAGAGAAACCCCTCGGGAGAGACCAGCCCTCGGGAGGGCTCCTGGTCTCCGTGAGGTCCTGGCCTGTCACTGTCACTCCAGCCAGGGCTGCTGCCCGCAGGTATGTGTGGATGGCAGCTAGACCAGGAATTCGCTCAAGTGCCTCCAAGGAAACCTGCCTGGGGTGTCAGCAAACAGGCTGTGAGAGGCCGGAGACCGCTGCACTCAGCCCGGGCAGAGTGGCCGCGGTGGCCAGCCGCCTTCTGCACTGAGCAGGCAGCTGTGGACGGAGCCTGGCTCTGCAGCCAGCCGGGCAGGGCCCCATCAGAGCACACTCCGGAGGGCACCCGAACCGCTGAGGCACCTTGCGCCCCCACCCTATCCCTGCAAGTGCTGACAGCCATGTGGGGTACAGGCTGGGCCTGGACATGCTGTTCTCTAGCTTGTCCCTCGCCATCACTGGAGGCCAGGGAGCAGTGACCGACCCTCCGGCACAGGCAGATGAGGCTTGTGGCCAGGTGCCCAGAGCTGAGCTAACCTGGGTCTCCCTGGTCTGTCTGGAACAAACCACACACCCTTCTCGGTGGGCCAAATTGAAAACAAATTTCAAATGGTGCCACTTGTCACCTACAGCCCTAATTTAGAATTTGTCAGCCATGTCCCCACTTGATGACAAATGCGTAGGAGACGGAAAACACAGTGAGACAAATCCACCTTTCCATACTTCCTCGTGGTCAGAGCTGCTTCCCGAGACCAGCCACCCCTGCCAGCCAACGGCGTGGACACAGTGAGGTCTGCCAGGCACACCCAGCTGGCGTCAGGAACGGGGCATTTGCTCAGCGATGGTCTCTCACACACACGGCTGTGTGGAGGAGTCAAGTTCCCAGCACTTTGTGCCTGCCCGAGTTTGCACGCTGTCCTTTCCAGAAGGGGTCATGAGCAGGCTCCGGCCCTACACGCACCTGCTCGCTCCTGACCTCTCACTTGCTTCTGCACACAGCTCTGAGAGGAGCACCTCCCGGGGAGCCCCCAGGCTGAGGCAAGCACCCCAGCCACCAGCATTTCAGAGCAATGCCCAGACCTCATCTTCAGCTTGCAGCCCCCAGAGCCTGCGTGCCGGCTCTTTCCAAGGAGGGAAATACGCCGAGGTCGGGAACAGAGACAAAAGCAAAGCCATTGTGAAAACATGCCTACAGTCCTTGAGGAGACCCGACAATGTCACCCTTCTCCCCACCACGTTCCAAACCCAGCTAGAGAAGGCAGCCCAAGCGCCAGGAGCAGGCACTCCCCATGCTGGGGGTGCAGCGCTACAGGAGAAACAGAGGTTCCCGGGGGGCCTTCCCAGGCAGCCTCACCCGCTCACCTGAGCCGGCCCAGGGGGCCATGCCTTCAGCTCATCGGCAAAGTTGGATGCAGGGCTATATCCACACCACTGCCAGGCTTGAGGCCAGGGTGTCACCAGGGACCTCCCCCCGCCACACACACATCAGGGTGGGCAACAAAGCCCCCCACCCCGACCTATGCTGGCCATCTTGACTCCAGCGTGTCCAAGGCATCATCTCGTTCAGGGTTGTTGGGGAGCACACCAACAGCCCGGGCTACCAGGCAGCACAGGGGCTGGACAGGGGAGCAGCAGGCCCCCAGGACATATGACCCCCAACAAACTGCAAGCAAGGGGGCCGAGGAAGGGGCGGTCCGCAGGCGGAAGGGAGCAAAGCCACCTCATGTTGGTAGGCAGATGGAAGAGCGTAGCTGTGGATGGGGGGACCTCAGGCAGGCGGACACCTCAGCTGTGGACGGAGGGACCTCAGGCAGGTGGACACCTCAGCTGGGGGTAGGGGGACAGAGACCCTCAGAGCCAAGACCACATGTGTCTGGCCCCCAAGTAGTACCATGTCAAGGATGGACAGTCCAGGGGCTCAATCAAACCATGGGGTCAGACACGGTCCCGGCCAGAGACTGCCTGCTTACGGCACCTACGTGTGCGTGTATGTACTTGAACGGCAGAACTGGAGAGAGACGGAGAGGCAGGGAGAAAACGAGATCTTCCACCTGCTGGTTCACTCCCCACGTGGCTACAATGGCCAGAAAGGACCGCACTCCGGGACACAGCCCCCGCTGCCATGGGCCCCGAAGCCTGCAGGTCAGAGGTCAGAAGTCCATCCCCAGGAGCCCAAGCGGGCCACCTCCACAGCCTCCAGGGTCAACGGAGGTCAGTCCGACAGCAAAGGCACAAGCAGAGAGGCCCGCGATCCGGCCGCCAGTGGTCCAGGCCTGCCGGGGATGAGGCAGTTCAAAGAGGGGCTGGGGTTGGAAGAGAGTCCCCCCACCCCCGCCACACACACACACACACATACACACACACACACACCAAGCTGCAGGGCTGAGCAGTGGTTCCATGGGTGTGAGGACCAGGAAGGCCAGGCAGGCAGCACACAGCCCCTCTCCCAACGCTGGCTTCCTCCCGGGCCCGGAGCAGGTCGACAGGCAGCAGTGCTGCTCACCGCATCACTGGATCTGCATGGCTCTGCAAGCCGAACCGGAACCAGCCTCCCGGGCCTCCAGCACAGGCTGTGCCCAGCCACTGCCACACATGCTCTGGTCAGGACGGGCGGCAGCTCTGCCTCAACCTGGGAGATGAGCCTGCAGTGGGTGGCTGGGTGGAACAGACCTGCAGCCCCCACCCCAAGCCAGGTCAGGACCAAAATGTGTCCCCAAGCTGTGACTATACCCTCAGGTCGGGCCAAGCCTGTTCAGTGCCCCCGAAGCCCATGGCAGCAGCTGCTTGCTGGTATGGCCCATGCTGGCGTCTGTGTGGGTGTCGGCTCCTGGGTCCCAGGGGCAGCCCTGACCCAGCGGCTGGCAGGTAGCAGGCCAGATGCAGATCCTGATGCCAGGCCCATGACCCTCCAGAATCAGGGCACAGCCAGCTGCCCTGCCCAGGTCCCCGCAGGCAGCCAGCAGACCCGCGCCACACACACACACACACACACACACACAGAGCACCTGCGCTCCCCAGCGATGTGGGGCTGCTGGATGGAACTTCATGTCAACCCTGCCTCTTCCCCCTCGCTGACTACAGACTTGGGATAGACGTGCGAATATACACCTGGAAGTCCAGAGACAAAGGGCTTGTGGGGCCACCCTGGGGAGGGCTGGAGGAAGGGAGAGGGGTGCCAGGGAGGAGGAGGGGGTGGGAGTGACAGAGCTGAGGCCAAGGAGACAGACAGACACAGCTGGGCAGCCCAGCCAGTGGGCGCCGGGGTAGCAATGTGAGCTACACCTGCACCTCAAGCTCTTGGGGGTTTCCTGGGTCCCAATGGCAGAGGACCCTGTGAGTGTGGGGAGTTACAGCACTCGTCAAGGCCCTGGGCAGGGGGCTGGGCACCCAAGAAAGGCCCTGCATGCAAAACGGCAGAGAGGGAATGAAGGATGCTTAGCGCGCGTACACACACACACACACACACACACACACACGTGCGCGCGCACACCCAGGAGGCCCCCACGGCAGGGGAGGGTCAGGAGGGCAGGGAGTCTCTACAATGACAGATTACCCCGCTGGCATGGGCTCCCGGGGTGGGGCTGGCCCAGCAGGGAGCCCGTTCCCTCAATCCAACTCTCCTGTTCTGATTTCACCCCAGGAAACAGAGAAGCCTCGCTTTTCTTGCAGGCAGCCGCCGCCCACACCAGACTACCTGGGGGCTCCGAGGGTCACCAGAAGGGGAGCTGCTGCCCTCCCGTAACCAGAGAACCATCCCTGAGATCCAGACCTGGCTGACTTGGGAGAGACCACCAGCTTTGCCTTCTGCTGCCACCTGTTCTCCGGTCTCCTCCTGCCCCCTGCTGTCAGGGACAGGAGCTAAGAGGCCACGAGGTGGACTAAGCCAGGCTGAGGCCTAGGGGAGAGCTGCCCTCCACTCCCACCGGCTCTGCACCAAGCTCCCTCCCCAGCAGTGAGCTGTAGAGAGGAGGCAGTGAGGGAAAGGAGCAGCCAAGGTCCAAGCCAGGGGCTTGTGACAGCTCCTGGCTGCAAGACCTCCAGCAAGGTGCACGCCCCCTCCACTTCAGCATCCCCGCTCCTGCAGGATGAAGAGTCACGTGACAGGATGGACGCTGTGGGCCTGCCCCGCCCAGGTGGTGATGTCACAAAGCACCCAGCCCTTCAGAGTGACAGCCACGACATGGTTACTGGGTCAGTGGCCCCAACCAGCCGGGGCACCTCACCTGTGTGCCAGCCGCAGGTTCTCTGTGAAGGTGAGAGCCGGTGCCACCCGGGAGTGAGGTCCCAGCCATGGCTGAGGCTGGCCCATCCTGCCCACAGGCACGGTGCTGAACCCCGGGTCACACAGCTCAGAGTGTGCTGAGCACAGACACCCAAACAGGAGCATGGAAGGTGACCGCCAATCCCAGGCCAGCAGCTCAGGGCACCACTGCCAAGAACCCCTCACCCCACCTCCCACCCAGACACAGGGCCACCCACGAGCAGACCTGCCTCCCTGCGGACAGCCTGCAGCCCCTGGGCCAGGGGACCCACACCTGCAAATCAATTTTAAAAAAGAAAAAATCTCCAGAGAACACTTCCCCTGATAAGCAGGCACACGTTGTGAGCACCTGGCCCTTGTGGCCAGCCTGCAAAGAGGCGAGCTGCTACATACTCTCCCTGTGCCAGCATGTGGACCGCTCAGTGAGTAGCCCAGGGGGCTGGCATTTGACCTTGGGCATCGAGAGTAAACGCAGGTGTGTCGCAGCTTGCCGGGGGTCCTGGATCACCCCAGCAGTCCAGCAATTTTGGGATGGGGCGGCCTGTGCCAGGAAGACCAAGCAAGTGACCCAGGGTGTCAGCCTGCAGGAAGTGCAGGACTGGCCAAGCAGGCAATCGATCGGACGGCTGATCAAGCCCCCTTAAGAACTCTGGGGGCCCAGTTCACGCTCTGGCTGCTCCACTTCCACCCAGCTCCCTGCCGATGACCTGGGAAGGCAGCACGGGCATCCCACGCAGGAGGCCTGGCTGGAAGCCCAGGCTCCTGCACTCAGCCCGGCCCAGCCCGGCCCACTGCAGCCATTTGGGCAGTAATCCAATAGAGAAATGATCTCTCTTCCTCTCTCTGTCACTGTGCCTTTCAAGTAAGTAAATAAATAAGCCTTTAAAAACGTTTAAGAAAACAGAGCTCTGTCCCTAGGCTCAGGTGTCCTTGTGGACAGAGGGCAGCACACCCCCATGGCACAGGGATTTGGGGCCTGTCCCTTGTGTGCTTCCTGCCCCCTGTCCTGTAGGAAGTTATCAGTGTGGACCCAGCAGCCTCCAGGGACTTCTGTGTGTGTCTCCAACAAAGGATTAGAGAGGGTGGCCCTGGGATGCCCCAGACACATAATGGGTGGTCAAGGGAAGTCATGGATGGATGAGTCTTTAACTGTGTGTGTGTGTGAGAGAGAGAGAGAGAGAGAGAGAGAAAGAGAGAGAGAGGGAGAAAGAGAGCGAGCATCTTTCCCCAACCTCCTGAGTTGGCAGAATCCCACATCCTGGGCTTGGACGCTAACACCTCACCGTCTGCTGACCCCAGGGAAGGCCTGGCCCAAGAGCTTCACATCGAATCCAGACCAACAGTGGCAGCGGCAGGATGGACAGGAGCCCCGGACAAGCCTCGTGCCCGGCACCCCGCAGATGCAGAGGCAAGCGGGGGCATCCGTTTATACCTGCCGCCTGCAGGGGCAGGTGGCGCGGCCAGTGCCACTTTTCATACACATCTGGTGCCGCTTGCCTGAAGCAATGCTGGCTCTCTGCTCTGCAAGCTTGCAAGACAGCGGGTCAGGGCACGTGCGCCCTTTAAGAAAAAGGGTGTCTCCCATGCAGGAGAGCTGGCCACGGTGGACGCAGGCCAACGGGCGCCTCTTCACCCTGACAGCATGGGGACGCATGGCCCCCTCTCGCCTTTCCTGGACAGTTCCCACCGTCCCCACGCCCAACCTGCCAACTCTCTGCCAAACAGATGTGAAAACCCTTCCCCCACCAACCCCTGCCTTCGTGTAGGCCAGCAAGTGGAGCGTTCCGTCTGGAAGTCACTGTAGGCAGAATCTGCCGAACCCCCAGGGGACTGCAGGGAACACGTGAACACCCGGCCTTCCCAGTAGCTGGAAGGCCCCTGGGGGAGACCTCAGGGTGGGTGTCCCCCTCAGCAGGGACCTCTGCCATCCCCTGGCAGGGCACGCTGCCTGCCTCCCCCAGCAACCATGCTGATTTGCAGTCTGGTGCAGCTCAGCCCGGGAGGCAGCACTGGCCTCCTGAGGTCTCCGGTCTGGTTATCCTGCAACACCAGTGAGGGCCAGCAGAGGCCGCTCCGCCTGTCCTCCGCAGTGACCTTGCCGAGCTGTGGCAGCGGCAGCAGCTCCCTCACTCCGCACAGGTGATGTCTGGGACCAGGAGCCTGCTGGAGAAACTGTCCCAGGGCGTCTCAAGTCACATTCAGGGGCAAAATCCACCTCCGTGGCAGCTGTCCCTAACATGTCAAGAACCTTAGCCAAGTGAGTTAAGGGGCTGAGGGGGCCCAGGAACCCATGTGCGGGAGCGGGAGGCTGTGCCCCCCTCCAGGCTCAACAGCCCCCCCAGTGCCCCAGCCTGCCCAGAATGCCCCACACCCAGCGTCTCTCCATGTTTCCCTCACTATCTGCCCCAAGGTAAGGCTGAATTGGCAGTTTTGTACGGAGCCAGGAATCCAGGCTTTCCCAAGCTGTTTCTCCACAGGGTGTGGCCACAATGACCTGGTCACTGACCACCCATCGCAGCATGCAGTATCACTGGTCCCCAGCTGCTGACCTGGCACTGCCAGACTCCCTGCCCAGCAGGTGTCTCTGCTGCCAGTCCCGGGCCGCAGTCAGCACTCTCCCTGCCTGTTCCTCATGGTGCGGGAGCTCAGCTAAGGAGCCTGTCTGTCCCCATTAGCCTGAAATTCTTGTCAAGTCTCTGCCCAGTCCTGCTGTGTGTGCCGAAGGTAAATACGTCACCGTGGACACACGTTTGCACAGAGCACGCGTAATCATCAGGCACGAGGCCAGGCACACAGCCGAGTGTCCTCGCGCTAGGGTCTGGACAGGCAGCTAGTGCAGGGTCAGGAGTGGACGCCGCACCTTCCCTGCCCGGTAGCCCTTTCCGCTCACGCATGCGTCAGTGTGGCCATCATTCCCCGGGGCCACTGCCCTCGCAGGCCCTGGAACAGCAGCGTGGCAGGGGCCTGTCCTTCCCCGCATGCGTCCACGCTTGGCTTGCTCTCTTCACCTCCCCTCCCCACAGTCTCTTGCTTCCCGCAGGCCCGGCTCTTCCTTAAGAACAAAAGTCTCAATCGCTGTGCCTCACCCTTTCACTTCCGGGTTCACTCCCCCTGAACACAGTGGTTAGTTCGCGTTCCTTACCCTCTGAATAAATCTGCCACTTGTTTAAGCCCTCCAATAACCTGCGCTTAACATGCTTTTTAAGCAAAAGGTAAGAACCTAGGAAATAAACTTGTGGCCCAAACCTAGAGCACAGAGCTCGGACCCTGCGTCCCTCCCTCTCCTCCCGTCTCACGCTGGATGAGTGGCTGGCTTGGTGGATGGATGGACATGTAGATGAGTGGACGGACGGACGGATGGACGAGTGGCTGAGTGGACAGACGGGCGGATGGATGAGTGGCTGGCTGGGTGGATGGATGGACATGTAGATGAGTGGACGGACGGGCGGATGGACGAGTGGCTGAGTGGACAGACGGGCGGATGGATGAGTGGCTGGCTGGGTGGATGGATGGACATGTAGATGAGTGGACGGACGGGCGGATGGACGAGTGGCTGAGTGGACAGACGGGCGGATGGATGAGTGGACGGACGGGCGGATGGACGAGTGGCTGAGTGGACAGACGGGCGGATGGATGAGTGGCTGGCTGGGTGGATGGATGGACATGTAGATGAGTGGACGGAAGGACGGATGGACGAGTGGCTGAGTGGACAGACGGGCGGATGGATGAGTGGCTGGCTGGGTGGATGGATGGACATGTAGATGAGTGGACAGACGGGCGGATGGATGAGTGGCTGGCTGGGTGGATGGATGGACATGTAGATGAGTGGACGGACGGGCGGATGGACGAGTGGCTGAGTGGACAGACGGGCGGATGGATGAATGGCTGGCTGGGTGGATGGATGGATGGACGTGTGGATGTGTGAGTGGACGGACGGACGGACGGACGGATGCCTAGGTGGACGGCTGAGCGACACTGCGGCCTCCGAAGCGCTAGGGGCCGCCTTTCTCAAACATGGCCGCCGCCCTTGTGCGACATGGCCGCCTCGCCGTCAACCACGGCAGGACCCACCGCGGCCAGGACAGGCGGCCGCTCCGCCGGGGAGGACAGGGGCGCGCATGGACAGTAACCCTGCCAAACAGCGCGGCCCGGCCCGGCGCCCGCACCCTGATCCCGCAGGGCCCTGCGAGGCGCGCCCCGAACTCGCAGACTACGGGGCCAGCGCCGGGTCACGTGCCTGCGGTCGCCGGGCTGTGACGTCAGACGCCGCGGCGGCGCGTCCGGGTGCCGCGAGGGGTCGCTCCGCAGAGCAGCGTTGGGCAGGGCGCGGGCCGTCGCTCAGCCCCATGAGGAGCCGGAAGGTGAGGGTCCCCCGAAAGGTGGGGTTCCCGGGCGCTGCCCCGCTGTCGGGGCCTGGCCGAGGCCACAGGGAGCCTGGGCCGAGGGGCGCCCCTGCCGCACCCCCGCAAAGGTGGGGTTCCCGGGCTGGCTGCGCCCCCCAGGAGGGTGGGGTTCCCATCCAGGCCGTGCCCCCCGCAAAGGTGGGGTTCCTGGGCTGGCCGCATCCCCCTGCAAAGGTGGGGTTCCCATCCTGGCTGGCCCGTCCGTGCCCCCGCAAAGGTGGGGTTCCCATCCAGGCTGGCTGCACCAGGGGCTCTGCCCTACTGGGCATGGGGTTTGCAGGCGCCCAGGGGACTCGGCCTCCTGGCTCGGGGTGACCACAGGAGCTCACTCACTCCGGTGATGTGGGTAAAGTTGGGGTGCGGGGTCCCGTTTCCCTCTGTGGCCTGGGGAGACTTAGGGCTGTGTCTCCTGCTGCTGTTGGTCCGCACTGGGGAGGCTGCGGGGACCTGTCAGTCCCTCGTGTCCTCGGAGCCACACGACTTTATGTTTTTGGCAAATCTTCCATAGATTCATCTTGTCTATTATTTATTTTTTAGTAGATTTTTTTTTTTTAATTGAAAGACACAGTTACACAGAGAGAGGAGAGACGGATTCTCCTGCTGGTTCACTCCCCAAGTGGCCAGGACAGCCAGAGCTGAGCTGATCCAAAGCCAGGAACCTCTTCCAGGTTCCCCACACGGGTACAGGGTCCCAAGGCTTTGGGCCGACCTGACTGCCTTCCCAGACCACAAACAGGGAGCTGGATGGGAAGTAAAGCAGCCGCAGGTAGGGGATTAGCTTGCAAAGCCAGCACGCTCCGCCCCACCCCTTTATTTTAGCCACCCGGGGTCAGGCGTCTCAGAGAAGCTGCAGCTTGGAGAGCTGGCTCAGCTCGCGGCACCTGGCAGGGCCACACCACACTCAGGCCACTGCCTCTGGCAGGCAGGACCAGAGATGGGGGGACCCTGCCCTGCCATGGGGCATCTGAGGGACAGCCTTGTTCAGGACGGGGAGATGGGGTATCATCCCTGAGAAGTTTGTGGCTGCCCTGGAGCTGAGGCCCAGGCATAGCTGCCCTGTGAGCCACAGTAAGGAGCCCCCAGCAGGCAGGCCACACAGCAGGTGCGACCCCCAGCCCAGGAGCCCCTCCCCGGCCAGCCACACAGCAGGTGCCGCCCCCCAGCCAGGAGCCCCCCAAGAGGCCACACAGCAGGTGTTGCCCCCGGCCAGGAGCCCCCCAAGAGGCCACACAGCAGGTGTTGCCCCCGGCCAGGAGCCCCCCAAGAGGCCACACAGCAGGTGCCACCCCTGGCCAGGAGCCCCCAAGAGACCACACAGCAGGTGCCGCCCCTGGCCAGGAGTGCCTTCCTGGCCGGCCACACAGCAGGCCAGGTGCCTTCCCTTCCCACAGGTTGTAGGCCACTCTCCTTCCTTGGTGACATGCGCTGCCGCTCTCGCCAGCTCTGGGCGGCCTGCCTGTGTCACAGCCTGCAGCCACTGTCTCTCTTCCCTTCCTCTGTGTCCCTGTGTGCGTTTCTGGATCAGCTCTGTTTATTCCCCATGTCCTGCTGTCATTCAGGTGTTAGGGAGAGCTGTAAGGTGCACCACTTCCTACGTTTGGTTTGTTACCTTGCTTTGGATTCTGGGTCAGGTAGGGAGGTGGCAGATGCTATGGAATCGGACCTTGAGCCGGCAGTACTGCCGCCGTGGGGGGCTCCTAGCCGGCAGATGCGGGAGTAGGCCCGGGGCCACGTAGTAGGGGCTCCGAGCCGGCAGATGCGGGAGTAGGCCCGGGGCCACGTAGTAGGGGCTCCGAGCCGGCAGATGCGGGAGTAGGCCCGGGGCCACGTAGTAGGGGCTCCGAGCCGGCAGATGCGGGAGTAGGCCCGGGGCCACGTAGTAGGGGCTCCGAGCCGGCAGATGCGGGAGTAGGCCCGGGGCCACGTAGTAGGGGCTCCGAGCCGGCAGATGCGGGAGTAGGCCCAGGGCCACGCAGTAAGTGTCATCTTTCTTTCTGAAAAGTGCAGTGGTTCCTGCACATTCAGGATGAAGTAGAGGGGGCAGAGCCACTTGCTGCGGACCCCAGACTGTGATGGACCTGGGGGACGGGAGATGCCGCAGGGACCACGGGCATAGCGCCCAGGCATTAGGGCACCCCTGAGGCAGGGGCGTGGCTCTCTGAGCCCCGAGGTGACCTCATGGCTGTGAAATTGAGATGGTGGTTCCCAGGGTAGACTAGTGCAGGGCAGATCCTCCGCCTGACCCCAGGTGTCCTGGGAGGTGGGAAGGCTGGCAGTGGTGGTCTGCAGTGTCCTTCAAGTGCCCCACACCCTATCTGTGTGCCCGTGGCTGCACCACCACTGCCTCACCAATCCCGTGCTGTCCAGCTCACAGGTGAAGCACGGTCTTCGGCGCGCCTGAGAGCCCGAAGCTGCTCGGCCCCCACGCAGGATGCCACCGGTGCCACATCAGCCAAGACAGCATGCCAGGTGAGCCTGCGCCCCCCACAGCGGGCCCTGGGCTCCCGGCTCTGCCCTGTGCACGGCTGCAGCCTGCGCCCCCCACAGCGGGCCCTGGGCTCCCGGCTCTGCCCTGTGCACGGCTGCAGCCTGCGCCCCCCACAGCGGGCCCTGGGCTCCCGGCTCTGCCCTGTGCACGGCTGCAGCCTGCGCCCCCCACAGCGGGCCCTGGGCTCCCGGCTCTGCCCTGTGCACGGCTGCAGCCTGCGCCCCCCACAGCGGGCCCTGGGCTCCCGGCTCTGCCCTGTGCACGGCTGCAGCCTGCGCCCCCCACAGCGGGCCCTGGGCTCCCGGCTCTGCCCTATGCACAGCTGCAGCCTGACGCATTGTCAGGGAAACATGGCGCAGCCTCGTGTCTGAGCAAGGGATGGTGACAGCACAGAGAAGGAGCACCAAGCCCGGTGGGTCCAGAGGGCCTGGCACGACACCACCCTCAGCCGTAGGCTTGGAGGGAGAGGAAGGGTCCTGGGCAGAGGGATCCCCTCTCCCGGGCAGCCGGGGAGTGTGGGTGGCGGGCAGGCTGCGTGTGGCGGGCCGGGCCGTGGGGTGGGGGGGCCGGGTGCTGTTGTGCGGGACAGAGCCTTAGGTTGTTACTTGCGTGTTTGAAAGAGAGTGAGAAGCACATCACTGTCTCCTCCTGATGCCCAGTTACAGTTAGGCCAGGAGTCAGTGTGGGCTCCCATGGGGCAGCAGGGACCCCACGGGGCAGCGTGCATCAGCAGGAGGCTGGACCAGAAGCTGAGTCCAGACGTGAACCCAGGCTTTCCTGCTTGGGGTGAGGCATCCCATGTGCCCGCCCTGAGTGCTCTGATGACCTGTGCCACATCACCCGCCTGGCTGCTCTGGCCCTGAGCAGGAGGCCTCACCCCTGGTCTTCATCCCTGGGTCAGTCTGATTTGCCTTTAACGTCTCTTCCCAACAGACTTCCTTGTCACACAAGGCCATAGACAAACGATCCTCCAAGAAGTTCAAGTGTGACAAAGGCCATCTTGTGAAATCAGAATTACAGAAACTCGCCCCCAAAAATGATGGTGCCTCCTTGCCCAGAGTGGCACCCGGGACCCCTCCGGAGTGTGTGTTTGCTGCGGACAGTGCAGCGCTGTCGGGCCCCGTG
The DNA here is from genome assembly GCF_030435755.1 of Ochotona princeps. NCBI lineage: Eukaryota > Metazoa > Chordata > Mammalia > Lagomorpha > Ochotonidae > Ochotona > Ochotona princeps. The sequence continues at coordinate 1,729,102 of NC_080833.1, read as the reverse complement.
GCTGATGCCACTGCCCACAAGGAGGTAGCCGGGCTGCCACTCAGTCCCTGCTCAGCCCAGACTGCAGACAACCCATCCGGGCTGCAGCCCGGGGCTGCGCACGGCCCCGAAGATGCCCAGGGCTGCTGCGCCCCCCAGGCCGAGCCTGGGCCGGAAGCAGAGGCTGCCCGGGCCCCAGGGCTGGTGATGGACAACAGTGTCTTCCTAGACGAGGACAGTAACCAGCCGCTGCCCGTGAGCCGCTTCTTCGGCAACGTGGAGCTCATGCAGGTGAGCGGCGCGCCCACGGGCTGCCCGCAGGTCACGTCTCCCCAGGCAGGCAGGGCGCTAACTTCACCGGCTCACAGGCGGAGAGTCAGCCACGGGAACGGCCTCAGTGGCCCCCACTGCAGTGGGCCGTCAGCCACAGGTGGGAGGGGAGCCCTCTGGTCACAGGGTTAGGGTGGAGAGCCCCATGACCACAGGATAGGACAGGAGCCACATGGTCGTAGGGTCAGGACAGAGCCCCGTGCCCTTCTGCTGAGGCAGTGCTGGGACTTGGTGGTCTTCACTGATCCTGGGGAGGGGAGAGGAGGACAACCCAGCCAGCTCCAGAGCTGATGGACAGTGTGGCCCCCAGGGTGCGAACCCTCAACTGAGGTCCTGTTTCCTTCCCCTCCAAGGACCTGCCGCCAGCGTCTTCCTTGTGTCCCTCCATGAGCAGACGAGAGTTCAGGAAAATGCATTTCAGAGCCAAGGAAGACGAGGAGGAGGATGGTGCTGACGGGTAGAGGACACGCTCGCCCGGTGCCCGGGAGGCGTCTGCCTGAGAGTGTAGTGAGGCCTCCGAAACCGGCCGGGCAGCACGCAGGGACAGCTGGGTGCTGCTGGCCATGCCAACGTCACAGCCTGTTCCTATGCGCATCCGAGATGACCCGGCCGGCTCCGAGACAGCTTTCAGTACGCGAGGCCTTAATGAAGACGAGCCCCTCCGCGGAAGCACGTCGGTTTTATAACATGCAGATGTAGTTTTCATTGTCTGAATTTGATCATTCATGTGATCCATGCCGTGCCAATGATTAAAGGACTTGCTTTTATTTCTGTATAGGAAGTTAACATTTGCCCTGGAAATTTTGCAAACTACTTATGAGAAAGAAATAAAATTATTTTGGAAATCATTTTCAAGAAGTCTCAGGTGTGAAACTGTTCCCGACAGCCAGGGAGGCGAGGGCTGGTGTCCTGCCGTGTCCCTGGTGTCCCTCGCGTGTGAACCCGCAGGAGGCTGCTGACCCGCTCCTGGTGGCCGCCACCTTGGGTCACAGGGCGCCTCGGGGCAGCTGACCCGGCTCCTGGTGACCGCCACCTTGGGTCACAGGGCGCCTCGGGGCAGCTGCAGGTGTTCCCAAGCTGGCCCGTCAGTGCATCGCACAGCCACCTCAGGTGTGTGTGTGGAGAGCTGCCAGCTGCGTCATCCTAGAGCCGGGGGGCTGGAGGACTTTACCTCCTGCTGGGAACACCTCCTTTCTAGAACAGGCACCTGGCACCTCCCCCAGTTTGGCCAGAGCAAGCAAAGGGCCATGTCTGAGGGGCACCTCAGAGGTGTCGGTCCAGCCTCCCGGTGCAGTGGCAGCTCCAGGGTTCCAGCAAGTTCTTCAGCCTTTGTGAGGGTGATCTGAGAGGAGCAGGTGCCGCCTGCCCTGCCCCTTAGTGCCCTGCTGGAACCCGTTTGTACCGGGGACTGTGCCCAGGGCCCCTGAATGTCCACACACCGGCCACCTCGTATTCCAGCGACGGCGAGAGCCCCCAGCCCACAAGCCCCCTCGGCTCCTGGGTGTCCTGGGTCTTAGCGTTCTCAGCCAGGGCAAACTTGAACCTGTCCTCAGAGTCTTTATCATGGGCCCCACTGCTGGCCTCAGGCAGGCCAGGAACACAACGTGTTCTAGGGGGTCGCCAGCTGTGCTAGGCCAGGGCCGGGGGTGGGGGGCAGCCCCCACTGATGGCCTTTGTGCTGCCAAGGAACCCGGGGTTCCCAGTCTCAGGACCAGAGACCGGGGTGTGTGTCCAGGCATCGGAACGCACGGTGCACAATGTGCCACCACCCGTGCTGGCCCTGGGCAGGGGAGGCAGTCATGCCCAGACACAACCCAGGGCGAGTCGGCCTGCTCCTGCCCACCACCCAAGGTCCTTGGATGCCACTTCAAAAGACAAAAAAGGCAGTGACCCCTCCCCGCGACGGTGACCGTGCGGGGACACGGCTAGCTACACTCCCTGCGGCTTGAGATGGACCCACTGGATGAGGTAATTTCCAAACCCGGGGCACACAAGGCTCCCGATTAGCAGGAAGCAGCCGCAGGAGAGACAACAGGACACCGCCAGCACCGTCCACAACGGGCAGGACCGGCAGGGGCGAGCGACGGGACAGGCAGGAGGCACGCCGAGCCACGAGCTGGCAGCCGCAGCTCCCATCCTGCGCCCCAGGGCGCACCCCTTGCAGGCCTAGCGAGGGGCGCCCGCTCCCCAGACAGCAGCTAAAAGCAGAAACATCTGCCCCGTTCCCCTTCCCGCCCCCTCTGGCCTTGAACGTCTGTGGTTTCCTCCTCACCTTGTAAATAAACTTCACAACAAAGGAGATACCTTCACTGCATTTTCTGATTCCACAACACATTGAAAATTAAGCTACAAAATGTATGGCTTGTAAAAATATATTTAAAATGTTATAAATGCCCATGTAAAAAATTCAAGTATTGGGGCCTGGTGTGATAGCCTAGTGGCTAAAGTCCTCACCTCACACGCTCCAGGATTCCATTTGGGCGCCGGTTCTAATCCTGGCTGAACCACTTCCCATCCAGCTCCCTGCCTGTGGCCTGGGAAAGCAGTCAAGGATGGCCCAAGGCCTTGGGGCCCTGCACCACGTGGGAGACCTGGAGGAGGTTCCAGACTCCTGCCTACAGATTGGCTCAGCTCTGGCTGTTGCAGCCACTTGGGGAGTGAATCAGCAGATGGAAGCTCTTCCTCTCTGTCTCTCCTCTCTGTATATCTGACTGTCCCATAAAAATAAATCTTAAAAAAATTTCAAGTATTATCAGATGCCTGACTCAGGACTGTCCCTCCCTGGGATTCCTGCTGCTGGCAAGGCCAGGTTTCCCACGTCCACGCAGACCCGCTCACCACACAGCCTCCGAGGCCAGCCGCTCGCATGCCCACGCAGCCTGTGAGGTCAACTGCTCCCACGTCCACGCAGACTGGCTGAGCACACAGCCTCCGAGGCCAGCCGCTCGCATGCCCACGCAGCCTGTGAGGGCAACTGCTCCCACGTCCACGCAGACTGGCTGAGCACACAGCCTCCGAGGCCAGCGCAGAGGGTTCGGGCTGAGCCGCAGCATGTTTCACCTGCAGAAATGCCTGTAGCCCAGCCTCATGCCCCATCGGCTACTCCCCCAGTCCTTGGCAGTGACTGTCCATGCATACGCTGTGTGGACTGGACATTTTGTCCTGGCCTCTCAAACATCTAGAAGTCTGGAACAGCCCAGGGATCTGAGCTGTCATGGCCACAACCATGGAACCGGCAGAGAGCAGAGACATAGGTAAGGCAGGTTAGACTCGCTCTGCCAGCCAGTGGCTGAGTGCAGCCAGGACGTCGCTGGAGTAGGGGTGCCACACCAGGGGGCACAGCCATGCGGCGGGCACGTCCTGAGCTCAGACCTCAGCACCTCGGCGACCCCCCAACAGGCTGCGGGCCCGGGCGGGCCGTGCGCGCCTCCGGCACTTCCTGGCGGGCCCTCCTCGCGGCCTCGACGCGCGTCTGTAGACCCTGCTGGGGTCACAGCTGAGCTTGTGGGTGGTCTTCTTGTGGCAGGCAATGTGGACCAGCTTCAGGTTCTCGGTGGTGAAGAGCAAGCTGTAGAAATACTGCCAGTCCACCTCCCTGCCGCCCGCGTCCTGGACGGCACCAGCCAGGGCGGGGACCACAGCGCGCTTCTTCTCGATTCTGCGGGCAGGATGGGTGCTGCTGCTTCCTGGGCCACAGGCTGTGTGCCCCGCTCCCCCAGAGCACAGCGAGGTCTGCCAGGCCCATGCGACCACCAGCAGCACCCGGGAGAGACAGGCCAAGCTGTCCTTGCAGCATGAACAACCCAAGCACCTCTGCCCGACACGCACCCCAGGGTCCCTCCCCGGGCCAGAACCGCTCAGGGTGGGCCCGCTGGCCTGGGCAAGGCCAGGCTGGGGAGGGGCGTGGCAGGTCCTGGACGTGGTCCTGTCCCCAGGGGTGGGCACTCACATGTGGTCCAGGTTCCACGTGCTGAAGAGGACACGGCTCTCCCTGTTGCTGTAGGGGTTGATGGAGTGTCGGGACGAGCAGTCGTCCACGTCAAAAGGACCCTGAGGACCGACAAGGGGAGGAGACCCCTGCAGCTGTCCACACCCGGGGAGCCAGGCAGAGCTACACTCCTGAGGGGACACCGAGCACCCCTCTCCCTCGTTGCCACGGACACTCCTCTGCGTTTCCAAAGAGGACAAATGAGGGGCCTGTGACTGTCATGTCGGTGCCTGTCGCTCCAGGCGGCCACAGGACCGCCATGCCAGCCTCCCTGAGCTTCAGGCGGCCACAGGACCGCCATGCCAGCCTCCCTGAGCTCCAGGTGGTGATAGGACCACCATGCCAGTCTCCCTGAGCTTGGCATTTCCAGGGCCCCAGCCAGCACCTGGCCAGCCAGACCCGCCCCCAATGAACAGCCTCTGCATTCACAGCCTCACAACAGCTCCCTATGGTCCCAACAAGGACACGGGGCTGCCAGGCTCAGCAGGCAATGCCATGGCCTCACCTCCCACACACGGTCAGTGGGCACACCTGGGCCACGGACCCTCCTCCCCGTGACGGGGCACATGCTCACCTGGCAGGAGAACCAGCCCTCCGGCGTGCAGAGCCGGCTGCCAGCAGCCGCCCCTCGGTCAAAGTAGCTGCCATTGTAGTGCACAGACCTGAGCTTCTGGCCCATGGCGCCCAGCACCCGCAGGAACTCCTCCCGGGCCTCAGGGTCCACCATGGTGACGTGAGAGCTCACCTGGAGACGCAAGGATCACACTGAGCCCGGATGCACCCCCCACCTGACACCTGGGCCCAGCCAGCCCACTGCACCCCCGGAGACAGGGATCACACCCAGGCAAGGGACCCAAGGACCAGCCCTCTGCGGAGAAAGAACACTCCCCTGGGAGGGTCACCAGGCTGCTGCTTGCCTGCTGAGCAGGAAGGGGTGAGGGGACCTCAGCAGCTCACAGCACCTGCCAAAGTGCTGCGGAGGCCAGTTGGCAGCCGGCATAGCCCGGGCCTCCCCACCCCCAGGGCAGGCAGCTGACCCAGCTATGCCCAGCCTGGTAGCTGGCACAGCCCGGGCCTCCCCACCCCCAGGGCAGGCCATCGTCTCAGCTATGCCAAGCTGGTAGCTGGCACGACCTGGGCCTGCCCACCCCCGGGGCAGGCAGCCATTATCAGCTGTGCTGGGGGAGGGGGCGCTCAGGAGGGGGCTCTCAGCATGAACAGCGCAGGGTGTTTATTTGGGGGAAATTCATGTCAAGACACAACAGAAAAATGAAGAAAACCAGATTTCTGGTCACAGCGGAGGCAACATGGCACCCCAGGCACAGGTGGCTGGCCTGGGGCTGCCCACACTGACGGGCACAGCGGAGGCAATGTGGCACCCCCAGGCATGGGTGGCTGACCTGGGGCTGCCTGAGCTCATGTCACAGCGAGTGACAGTGAGGCAGCAATGCCTCTGGTCCCCTGCTGGTTCAGCCTAGCAGGGCGGCCTGACCAGGAACCCTCAGGTGTCCAAAAGCCTGGGGACCAGGCCCTAGAGCCACACAGCTGGCACTAACACAGGCGCAGCCACCAGCTTTGTCATTACGGCAACATATTGGAGGGTATGACCTTGAGAGGAGAAAGGGTTTATTTAACCGGAGTTTTCAAGGTTCAAGTCCAGGACTTCACCGCCCCAGAGGTCTGGCCCCTGTGAGGGCAGTGGCTGACAATGGCAGAGTGGACAGAGGGAAGGCTGTACAGCAGGGCAGCAGGCAAACAGGCTCTGACGACCCTGAGAGCCACTGTCCAGGGGCACGCCCTGGTGGCCGCAAACCTCCCAAGAGGCCCAGCCAGCGCCTGGACCCACAGCTCTGTGCCGTTGACTGAAGCCCGGGGGCCAACTCGGCCAACCGCGAGCACCGGCCTCACCTCTCTCAGGTAACTCCGGATCCGGCTCTCACAGCTGTATCTCAGGTAGCTAGACTTACTCTGGAACCGTGATTCCAAGCCTGCCAGGAGGAAGAGACAACAGTGCCGAGTCCATGGGGCGGCCGGTGGCACTCCGGGCAGGGGCCCCCATGGAGACCATGATGGCCAGAGGCCCCACATGGCGAGACGGGCTCGGGGAGTGCAGCGTGTCTGGCCTTGACTTCCAGCGGCATCGTGCAGCTCCCAGGGCCTCTGCCCGCCACGCCCCGGCCCAGCTTGGCCTCCAACAGGCTTACAAGGCCAAGGGCAGCCCAGGAGGGGGAAGAGGCTCAAGCCCGGGTCCGTGATGCCGGCCCTCAACGGGAAGAGCTCTCAGGGCGGGCACCTGGGATCAGAGGGCTCGGAGCGCCACTTCCTGCTGCACGCAGAGGGGGCAGCAGCACCGGACAGCCGAGTCTCCAGCAGGCACGAGGCACGCTGGCCGTGGGCTTCCAGCTCCCTGGACAGCTGGGGAGCGCACCAGCAAACACCGGCACATTCTCTCTAATAAATGAACATTCCATTAAGAGGAAGACAGGCCCCCCAGCCGCCTGTGCAGCACACGTGAGCAAGGCTAACACACCACTCTCAGGGCCATGCTCTAACCACAGCCTAGAACCAGTAAATGCCAACCTGAGGGCGGCCCCAGCCTCGCCCCTCAGCAGGAACAGCACCTGCGCCCCAAGTCCTCGTGCCACACCTCGAGATATCAGGCTGGGATCTAACCTAACCGAGGTGTCCTCAATTCCCGAGAGCTTGGCCGTGCCCACCGCCACACCCCAAAGCCCAGCCCACACGCACCTTCAAACCAGGGCGGGTCCTCAGTGCGGTCCTCGGCTGGGATGTTCTGGCTGACGCTGTGCAGGAGGTCGGAGAGCAGCTTCCGCCGCAGCGGGGCCCGCTCAGCCGACAGAAGCTGCCGTGCTGCCGTGATGACCTCCGCGTGCGGCTCCTGGAACACGCTGAGGAAGCGGCTGATGTCGCTCACGTCTGCCACCCGTGGGGGACAAAGAAACGCACACGGTCCAGGACCTCAGGTCCCTGACCACATCCAAGACCTCCCAGTTCAGAGCTGAGACGGCCACAGCTCCCCCCCCCCCCCCCCCCGCAGCTGTGCAGGCCACGCCCATCTTTAGGTGCGCCCACCAAGGCAGGCGCAGGCAGCTGAGGCCGGGTGGGACTGTAGGCGTCCAAAGCCTGGCCGGCCCACCGCACGGACCCCTCTGGGCCTAAGCAGTGGCCTCTTCTTGGGACCTTCCTGGACACTTAGTCCCCCCCTCCCAGGCCCTCACAGAACTCCCCAGAGCAGGGATTCTCCTTGTGTGAACCGTAGTTCAATAAACACAAACCTCAATCCCTGCGGTCAGACTTCGCCATAGGGAGGAAACCACCAAACACAGGTGCCCTACTCTGGGTTTCAGAGCTCCAACAGGGGGTGTAGGGAAGAGTCTCCACGGGAAAGGGACAATCTGTGCATACAAGGAGGGATAGGGCTGGCGCTGGGCACAGTGGGCTAAACCACCATGGGGCGCCAGCAGCCCATAAAGGCACAGGTTTGAGTCCTGGCGGCTGCACTTCCAATGCAGCTACCTGCTGATGGCCCAAGTGCCCACAGCTACCCTCCAGAGTGGCGACAGCCGGCCCAGGGCACTGGGAACTCGTGGTGCTATCAGGAAGAGTGTAGCTGCTGCCCCCGGCGCCAGCGCCCACCTCCCGTGTCTTTGCCACTCACAGCCCAGCCAGCTCTGGCCCTCGGTGAGCAGCATAATCTCCGCATCGTCAGGGACACTGGGGAGGTAGTCCTCGCTCAGCTCGGTCCCATCCTCATACAGACACAGCCGGGAACCACGCTCGGGCAGCTGGGGGCGAGGCAGGGCAAGGCTGAGCCCCCACGTCCACCCCCGCGTGACACTGACCCCCGGCAACCCAAGCTCCAGCCCCCGGCCCCTGGACCACGACCCCAACTGCCCCAGCTCGGGCCCCCAGCCCCTGGACCAGGACCCCAACTGCCCCAGCTCGGGCCCCCAGCCCCTGGACCAGGAGGACCCTGGCCTCCAGACCACCCCAGATCCCCCCAGCCCCTGGACCAGGACCCCGGCCTCCAGACCACCCCCAGATCCCCCCAGCCCCTGGACCACGACTCCGGCCTCCAGACCACCCCAGATTCCCCCCAGCCCCTGGACCACGACCCCCTCCCGGCCTCCAGACCACCCCCAGATCCCCCCAGCCCCTGGACCAGGACCCCGGCCTCCAGACCATCCCAGATCCCCCCAGTCCCTGGACCAGGACCCCCCCGACCTCCAGACCACCCCAGATCCCCCCAGCCCCTGGACCAGGACCCCAGCCTCCAACCACCCCCAGATCCCCCCAGCCCCTGGACCACGACCCCCTCCCCCGGCCTCCAGACCACCCCAGATCCCCCCAGCCCCTGGACCAGGACCCCAGCCTCCAACCACCCCCAGATCCCCCCAGCCCCTGGACCACGACCCCCTCCCCCGGCCTCCAGACCACCCCAGATCCCCCCAGCCCCTGGACCAGGACCCCGGCCTCCAGACCACCCCCCGATCTCCCCAGCCCCTGGACCAGGACCCCGGCCTCCCGGCCACCTGGAAACGCGCGCAGCCCTTCCGCAGCAGCTCGCGGACGCTCCTGCCGGCCACCCCGAACTTGGTGGCGCCGTGCAGGGCGCGCAGCCTCACGCTCTTCGGTTTCTTGAGCATGGTTCGCTCGCCCCCGTCCGCGCGAGGACCGGACTGAGGAGCCGGAGCCGGGAAGCTGCGAGTCCCGCCCGTGCGCAGGCGCAGACCTGGAACACGGAAGCGACGGCGGCAGGCGGCATCTCGCTGCGCAGGCGCGGCGGGTCACGGCGGGGTCGCGCAGGCGCAGCACGGTCCGACCCGGGGCTGGTTGTCATGAGAGCGGCGTCCGCGGGCAGGGCGGAGGGTGCGCCGCCTCCCCGGAGCAAGCCCGGCCCGAGGCCCCCGGCGCTGCCAGGCGCGGCCCGGACACCACAGGTATCGGGCTGCGGGCCCGGAGCCGTGCGCGGGTCGCCAGCTCAGGCGTGGCGGGCGTGGGCCTCGGGGTACCGGACGTGGGCCTGGGTGACCGGGGGTGGACCTGGGTGACTGGGGATGGGCCTCGGGGTACCGGGCGTGGACCTGGGTGACTGGGGATGGACCTCGGGGTACCGGGCGTGGACCTGGGTGACCGGGTGTGGACCTGGGTGACCGGGGTGGACCTGGGTGACTGGGGGTTGTACCTGGGTGACCGGGCGTGGACCTGGGTGACTGGGGGTAGACATGGGTAACTGGGGGTGGACCTGGGTGACTGGGGGTTGTACCTGGGTGACCGGGCACAGGGGAGTGGACCCCGGGTGACGAGGCATGGAGGACGTGGGCCTCGGGTGACGAGGCGTGGTGGGCATGAGCCTTGGGTGACCAAGCACAGTGGGCGTGGGCCTCGGGTGACCAAGCTTGGCTCTTGGGTGACCAGGCACGGGGGAGTGGACCCCGGGTGACCAGGCGTGGACCTGGGTGCCTGAGCGTGGACCACGGGTGACTACGCATTGTGGGAGTGGGCCTTCGGCGACCAGGCATGGGTCTCAGGTGACTGGGCATGGGGGAGTGGACCCTGGGTGACCAGCCATGGACCTGGGTGACTGGGCGTGATGGGCATGGATCTCGGGTGACCAGGCGTGGCAAGCATGTGCAGGTGTGGGCTTCAGGTGACCAGGCATGGCAGCCATGGACACGCATTCACCAGGCATGGGCCTGGGGTGACCAGGCATGGCAAGCTTGGGTCTCACGTGGTTGGGCATGGGGGGTGGGGGAGTGGACACTGGGTAACCAGGCATGGTGGATGTGGTGGGCATGGGCCTCAGGTGACCAGGGGTGATGGGCGTGGGCCTTGGGTGACCAGGTGCTGGCAGGAACCCCCCCACCCAACCCCACCCCCAGGGGTCCAGGCCGGCCTGTCATTGGTGTCCTGCCAAGCTGCCAGTCTGAAGGACCTCTGGCCCTGACCCTGTGCCAGTCTTTTTTTTTTTTTTTTTTTTGATGTTGCTTAAGCCTCTGATTTTTTGAAACCCATCAAACTGAAGTGGTTACTTGTGTAACATTTCACTCTTACCAAGGCAACTGGAAACAAGGTTTGCTGTTGGAGGTTACTAAGTGGCCTTTTCGTGGATGGCAGATGACCTGTGGCCTGCAGCTCCCAACTGGTCCTCACTGCCCACGGCGCTCATGGCCCGCCTCGCTGTCAGTAGGGGCACTGACAGTGGGGCAGCCACCCACAGGAGTGCCCAGTACCCTTGTTAGCTGGACAGGTGTGTGTGTCTGCCTTGTGCGTGTCCTCCTCTGGGCGGGACCTTCAGGAAGGCTTTGTTTTGTTGTTGGTGGTGGTTGTCAAAAAAAAGAAAAAAGAAATTGAAATCCATGCATACAAGAGTTCTTTAAAAATTTTGTATGAAATGTACATTATGAAAAATGCAGATTTCAGAATTTTTGCACCAAATAAACATATCGTCATTCTGTTTCCCATGACCCTTTGAGGGCCTCATATAGGTTAGACCATTTCTAGGTTACGGGGGATGCCCAGTGGCTGTAGCGCCGTAAGGAGTTAGGACGGGCAGTCTGCACATGGGCAGTACCAAGGCAGAGGTGTCCTCGGGCTGAGAGCAGAGGCCGTGGGCGAGGCCGACTAGCCACAGGTGGCCTTTGTTGGGTCCTGTTGTGCTGGGGCAGCATCTTAACCGGAAAGCGGAGGCCTAAGGAAAGGAGACGGCTGTGGCTGTCTGGGGGAGAAGGGGCATCCTTGGGCACCAAGCTCTTCTTAGAAGACCTGTACTCTGATGTGCTGGGCGGCGGGGACAGGTGACAGGCCAGCGGAGCGGTGACTTTTGGCCTGAAGGACCCAGAAGTGCAGATCAGAAGAACGTGGGAGAAGCTGCCATGCTGGAATGCAGGGAGGCGGTGGGGGGGTGGCAGGGCTGCAGAGCAGTGGGTGGGACAGTGGGGCGGCGGGGGGGCTGCAGGGCAGTGGGTGGACCAGTGGGGCGGCGGGGGGTGCTGCAGGGCAGTGGGTGGACCAGTGGGACGACAGGCGGAGCTGCAGGGCAGTGGGTGGGACAGTGAGGCAGCAGGGGGGCTGCAGGACAGTGGGTGGACCAGTGGGGCGGCAGGGGGGCTGCAGGGCAGTGGGTGGACCAGTGGGACGGCAGGGGGGGCTGCAGGACACTGGGTGGGACAGTGAGGCGGCAGGCAGGGCTGCAGGGCAGTGGGTGGGACAGTGAGGCGGCAGGCGGGGCTGCAGAACACTGGGTGGACCAGTGGGACGACAGGGGGTGCTGCAGGACACTGGGTGGGACAGTGGTGCGGCAGGGGGGGAAGACCCCTCTCAGCCAATGCTTTGTGCTTTTTATTATGTTCTTGATTGGTTTGATTTTGCTTTTTTCTGGGAAACTATGATGGCCCATGTTAAACTTGGGGTAGAAATGACTAGAATCTTTAATAGCAAAGTGCTCTGTTTCTTAAGGTTAGTTTTTTGTTTACTTAATTGAAAGGCACAGAGAGACATACATCTTCCACCTGCTGACTCAATCCCCAACACTTCTGCCAGCCATGGTTGTGCCAAAGCCAGGAGGCTGCCAGGCAGTATGGGTCTCCTACGTGAGTGCCAGGGACCAGGAGCACCTGTTGCCCTCCCAGGACGTGCCTAGGCAGGGACTGTGCAGGCTGGCTAATGCCGGATGAGGACCCAGTCTCCCTTCTCATGAGGTACCACCCAACACCCTGGCTTTAGCTGGATGTCATCTACAAAGGGCTGCCTTCAGACACGTCCCGTTCCCAGGCCCCACCGGTCGGACACCGCAGCCTGCAGCGCGGGGGACGCAGCTCCGTCCGCAGCCTGCAGCGCGGGGGACGCAGCTCCGTCCGCAGCACTGGTCAAGCTTCTTGAGCAAATCTTTGGGAAGATTCAGCGAATGCCCTGGGTTAGAGGCATCAGTGCCGAGTGTTGAGCAAGACGGCGGAGTGCTTGCCAGGTGCTTGGGTGAGCCTCCCGCCTGGGAAGTGCATCTTCAGTGGCTCCCTGTCCTCGCAGGGACCCCGCTGCTCCTGATCAAAGGCCCGCACCTGCAGGATGCCCCACAAGATTGGATTTGTGGTCGTCAGCTCATCGGGACACGAGGACGGCTTCAGTGCCCGGGAACTCATGATCCATGCGCCCACTGTCAGCGGGTGGCGGTCACCCAGGTACAAGGACAGGCAGGGGCGGGCGGGGTCTGGAAGAGCTCCTGGTCCCGAGACCACCCGGCAGGGCTGCTGTGCGCAGTCCCATTCTGTGCCAGCTTGGTGTTCACTGGTTTTGTCCCCCTGCAGTGTGAACACACACTCCTTGGAACCGCGGGAGGGAGAGGGCTGACCTTGGCCTGCTGGGCTCTCTGACTGCTCAGACATGACACCACCCTTAGCCCAGGAAAGTCTCTTTCAAATCCTTCTTGAACATTCACGCATCTCTATAAAAAATACTTGCTTCTTTTTTTTTGAGAGTTTATCATTTTTCTGAAAGACATGGACCTGTGACAGGCTCTTTCCAGTCTTGGCGCTGACTCCGCCCACCACTCCCCGCAGCCTCGGCCCTCTGCCCTCCGCCCTCTACCCTCCGCCCTCTGCCCTCCGCCCTCCACCCTCTGCCCTGGCCCACAACTCACCACCCCTCTCCCTGTCCATGACCTGTCTGCCCACCACTCCCCTCGGCCTCTGCCCTCTACCCTCCATCCTCTGCCCTCCGCCTTCTGCCCTCCATCCTCTGCCTTCTGCCCTCTGCCCTCCGCCCTCTGCCCTGGCCCACAGCTCACCACCCTCTGCCTGTCCCTGACCTGTCTGCCCGCCCTCAGTCGCTGCCCCCTCCCTGTCCCTGACCTGTCCAGGTTCAGGTAGAAGTTACTGTTTATCCCCGACCCGTGACTGTGCTAACCTGTGTGACATTTTAGGTTTGGTCACGCACTGTCTTTCTTGATTCAGAAGGAAATTGCTAAAATTGAATATAAATCACATTTCAAATTGAAATGGACTTGCCTTTTTGGAGCTTTGAAGGCGACTCAACAAAGAGCACCTATTCCTGGTCAAGTGCTGAAGGAACTGAGCACTGAAAGGAGCAGAGCAGGGGCAGGACAGACCCCCAGCCCACACCGCTCCCTCGGGGCCGGGGGTCCTGCGGCAGGGCCAGGGCAGCCCCCCAGCACTGTGCTGTGAGCAGGGGCAGGACAGGCCCCCAGCCCACACCGCTCCCTCGGGGCCGGGGGTCCTGCGGCAGGGCCAGGGCAGCCCCCCAGCACTGTGCTGTGAGCAGGGGCACGACAGACCCCCAGCCCACACCACTCCCTCGGGGCCGGGGGTCCTGCGGCAGGGCCAGGGCAGCTCCCCAGCACTGTGCTGTGAGCAGGGGCAGGATAGGCCCCTGAGCCCACACCACTCCCTTGGGGGTGGGAGGCCCTGCGGCAGGGCTGGGGCAGGGCCAGGGCAGCCCCCCAGCACTGTGCTGTGAGCAGGGGCAGGGCAGGCCCCTGAGCCCACACCACTCCCTCGGGGGTGGGGAGCCCTGCGGCAGGGCCGGGGCAGCCCTCCAGCACTGTGCTGTGAGCAGGGCCCAGCCTGTGTCTTTCTTGGCACTGTGTCCTCTGACGGTTTGGGAGATTTTCATGGCAGACGCTGTTAGGTTAGAATACCGGGCCCACAGGAGGCTGTCTGCATGCCCCGCAGTAGCAGCACTACACCCCCGAGAAGGCTGCTTGGCTTCCCTGGGGACTCTGCCTGCCCCTCTGCCCTGCAGGCATCTCTGACAACCTCTGCAGCTTTGAAAGCTTAATGCTGGGCGCCATCAGGCAGCCAGCCACGCTTTCACATGGAGTTCAGGCTGTTCTCTGAGCCTGGGTGTTCTGCCAGCGCACCCACCTCACCTGTGCCCCACAGTGGACGCCCCTCCGCTCTGTGGATGCCCTGCCCCATTGTGGTCGCCCCGCCCCTCCGTGGATGCTCCACCCCACTATGGATGCCCCGCCCCTCCGTGGATGCCCCGCCCTGCCCCACTGTGGATGCCCTGCCCCACCCCTCCGTGGACGCCCCACCCCGCCCCACTGTGGATGGCCCGCCTCACCCCTCTGTGGACGCCTCACCCCTCTGTGGACGCCCCACCCCGCCCCACCCCTCCGTGGACGCCCCACCCCGCCCCACTGTGGATGGCCCGCCTCTCCGTGGATGCCCCGCCCTGTCCTGCCCTGCCTTGGACATCCCTGTCAGCCCAGTTGCTGCTCAGCGTCAAGTTTCCAGACTCACTGAGAGCTTTTCTTCGGATCTCCCCACTGGAAGTCGCTGACTGCAGGCATGGGGGATGCCAGCTGTGGCTTACAGCACAGAGCTGCCAGGAGTTGACCCTGTGACCCTGGTGTGGTCAGGTCAGGAGCCCTGGTGCTTCTGTCACATGTACCCCTACCAGCTCTGCATATGCACACGTGGCAGAGCGGGGGACTCAGGCCACGTGCTGGTGGGCTCCCTGCTACTCAAGGGCTTGTTCAGAGCCACTTGAGTGCCCATCGTAGTCTAGGGAGGAGAGAGGGTCCTGGAGCCTAGAGCGCGGGCAGAGGGAGAGGCTGAGAGGCAGGGGGAGGGCCAGGGCAGCAGCCTGGGCACTTGAGCAGGCCGGGGCTTTAGAAGAACACGGGCAGTTACAGGAGCTGAGCAGGTCGGGACCAGGAAGGAAACGTGTTTGCAATCCTGGGGCTGGGGGTGGCAGCTGGAGCAGGAAGAAGGGGCCAGCTGGTTTGTGACAGTTGCCTAGGCGCACCCAGCTCCTGAAGAGGGGTGGAGGGCCACGCCTGGACCCCTGGGAATGGGGCTGTCTGGAGTAGGTGTCAGCGGGAGGAGAGCGGTGGGAATACTGCAGGAAAGCCGAACACAGCCGGGGGGGGGACAAGGGACAGGCAGTCCTTGGGGCACTGCCACAGCATCAGGGGGTACAGAGGTGCCCTGTCTGGGGGCTCGCTCTCCAGAAAGTTTAGGGCAGCCCCTGAGCCCTCCCAGCCGGAAGGAGGCAGGTGTGGCCAGCAGGCAGGACCACGCACACCTGCCAGAGATGCTGGAGCCTTTCCTGACTGCTGTTCTGAGGCGCCACACAGCCACTGCATGTGCCTGCGCCGGCCCCAGTGCCAGCTGCTGGACATGGGCCAGTGCTGTGTTTCAGGCACAGTCGAGTTGCCTCAGCCATGGTTATAAATGGTGCTGTTAGATCTTGGCTGCCTGATACAGGTCTTCATCTTTGTATTTGCTGTGTAAACAAAATAAGGGGCTCCAGCCTGGGCCGCCATGCGGGCTTCTCCACGTCTGCCCTTGAGCACACCCGGCCGGTGCTCCTTAGGGACAGGACAGCTGTGGCCAGCGTCCGGTGCCGATGCAGCTCCCTGCTTATGGCCTGAGAAAGCAGCAGAGGCCAGCCCTCGGGCTTTGGCCCTGTGCCCTTGGGAAAACTCAGAAGAAGCCCTGGATTCAGACTAATCCAGCTCCAACCATGGTGGCCATTTGGGTAGTGAACCTGAGAGATCTCTGTCTCTCCCTCTCTGACTCTGCATTTCAAAAATAAATAATTGTTTAAGGGGAAAAGAAGAAGTAGCCTGGTGTCCAGGTCCTCACCCTGCGTGCACCAGGATCCCGTGTGGGCACCAGTTAGTGTCTCACTGCTCCACTTCCCGTCCTGCTCCCTGCTGTGGCCTGGGACCCTGCACCCATGTGGGAGACCTGGAAGAGGCTCCTGGCTCCTAGCTTCAGATTGGCGCAGTTCCGAACAATTTAGGCCATTTCGGCCGCTTGGGGAGTGAACCAGCAGATGGAGGATCTTTCTGTCTCTCCTTCTCTCTGTAAATCTGACTTTCCAAGAAAAAAAAAAGTAAGTCTTTTTTAAGAAGTCATGGAAAACAATTAAAATATAAATTTGTAAAAAGTACTAATATCTAAGGATGCTGGACACATGGTTTATCCCGAATTATTCAAGTTTTCATAAAAAATTCTGTGTCTCTCTTGCCTGTTATGTCAACTTTAAAAAAGATTGGTTGATTTGAGAAGTGGAGTAGTGGAGTTAGAGAGCAGAGAGAGGTCTCTGTCTTCCGGCCCACTCCCCAGGTGACTGCAGTGGCCAGGGCTGGACCTGGCTGAAGGCAGCAGCCACGAGCTGCTTCCGGGGCTCCCCCGCGGGTGCAGCAGCCCAGCCACGCGGGCCACCTGGGCTGGACGTGGGGCAGCGAGGTCTGAAACCTGCGTCAGTGTGAGCAGCCAGCGCTGCAGGTGGCAGATTTACCCACAACAGCACAGCTCCACCGGTTCGCTGCCCAAATGACCAGCCAGGGCCAGTAACTCAGACCTGGGGTGTCACATGGGTGGCAGGCCCATGCCATGGGTCGTCTGCTGTGCCACAGTCGCGACCCGGCATGGACAACCTGCCAGGCCGGTTCTGTCACGCAGTTTCAGTCCCGCTGCAGGCCATTTGCCGGCGCTGAAGCTCGTGCCACCGGGAGCCTGCAGCCCTGGCCGTGGAAGGCACGGGGAGTGGCGGGCTGGGCTGCGGCAGCGGCCACCTCAGCAGAGGTCGGTCAGAACAGCTGTGGTCCTCAGGTTTTGCCAGTTTCCACAAGAAATCGTCCTTCAGATGGTGGAGCGGTGCCGGATCCGGAAGCTGCAGCTGCTGGCTCACCAGTACATGATCGCGAGCAAGATCGAGTTCTACATCAGTGAGCGCCTGCCCGAGTACTTCGTGCCGCACCAAGCAGAGCGCTTTCGGAGACTTGGGTAAGACGGCTGCTACGGTTCCCGGCTCGCCTCCCGCTGGGCTCTCTCAGAGCTCTGACTGCGGGCTCCGCGCTGCTCCCACATTCCTCCCGCTCGGCTCACGGCGGCGGGATTTCTGGCTGTGCCGCGGGGCCGCCGTGGGCGGGGGCACGCCTCTTCGGGCCCCTGCAGGAGTGGGGCTGTTGTGCGGTTGCATTCTGCACGTGGCGTTCCCGTGAGCCTCCGCTGGGGCGGGAGCGGGCAGTTACTCTCCCGTCGCGTCTCCCTCAGCTACGTCTCCCTCTGCGACAATGAGAAGACGGGGTGCAGAGCCCGGGAGCTCAAGTCGGTGCACGTTGATGCAGTGGGGAGGTTTCTGAAGCTCATTTTCCACCAGAACCACGTGAACAAGTACAACGTGTACAACCAGGTAAGAGCCGTGCGTCCCGCCCCGGGGGCTGCGCTCGGCCAGCCCTGAGTGCGCAGGCGTCTCCGATGGCGCCCCGCGGAGCTGAGCCTAGGGCCTGGCTGGCGGGGCTGGGACGAGCGCTCCGTCTCACCCTTTCCTGCTGACTTGTCTGGCCAGGTCGCTCTGGTCGCGGTCAACATCATTGGAGAGCCCGTGGAGTTCTGCGAGGACAGCACTGCCGTGAGTCTGGGGGCTGTCCTCAGGGAGAAGGCGTCTCTGACAAGGGGGAGGAGGGAGTGACTGTTTCAGGGCCAAGTGTCGGTCCCCAACGAGCTCTGGTGTGTTGCCCTGGGCCTGGGCCTGGGCAGGGGAGGCGTCCCTCCTAGACGTGGGCCTGCGCGTGTGCATGAGACACATCTGTTTCTGCTTTGCTCGGAGATGCTAAGCAGGTGTTTGCTCCCCAAGTCTTCCAGAGAGAAGCTCCTCGACCACTACCTCGGGCACGGCTCAGAGGACCCAGCCCTGGAAGGGACCTACGCCGGGTAAGACCTGCCGCCTGGCATCCTCGGTGCCCAGCACCTCCAGTGGCTTCAGCACTTGAAGCCTCTTACACTTTGTGGAGCTGGAGTGCTTAGACTAGCTGTGCTGTTGTGATGTTAAACTCTCAGGAGCCTGAAGCCCACCCTGTTCTAGAACTTGAAGATCAGAGGTGATACTGAATCAGAGATGAGCAGTTAGAGGGGCATTGGGGTGAGGTGGTGGAGGGGCGTATGGGTGAGGGGGCTGGAGGGGGTGTTGGAGTGAGGTAGTGAGGGGGCATTGGGATGAGGTGGTGGGGCGCATTGGGATGAGGGGGCTGGAGGGGCATATGGGTGAGGGGGTGGAGGGGGCATTGGGGTGAGGTGGTGGAGGGGGCGTTGGGGAAGGTGGTGGAGGGGGCATTGGTGAGGGGGAGGGGGAGTTGGGGTGAAGGGCTGGAGGGGTGTAGGGGTGACGTGGTGGAGGGGGCATTGGGGTGAGGTGGTGAGGGGGTGTTGGGGTGAGGGGGTGGAGGGGGCATTGAGGTGGTGGAGGGCGTTGGGGTGAGGTGGTGAGGGGGCGTTGGGGAAGGTGGTGCAGGGGGCATTGAGGTGGTGGAGGGGGCATTGGAGTGAGGTGGTGGAGGGCGTTGGGGTGGCTGGAGGGGGCATTGGGGAAGGTGGTGGAGGGGGCGTTGGGGTGGAGTGGTGGATCAGCACTAGGGGCATCCTCCCTTAGGGGTGTAGGGTTGAGTCCTGTCTTGGCCTCCGCTCCAGCCTCTGTCAGCCTTGCCTCCTGGGAGACAGCAAGTGACGGACGGCCCGAGGGCTGGGGTCCCTGCTGCGCACAGGAGGTTCGCAATGGCCTCCCCGACTCCCAGCTTCCACCTGTCGCAGTCCCAGCTGTTGCTGGTGCTTGAGCAAACCAGAAAATGCAAGATCTCTTTGTCTTCTCTAAAGATTATTTTTATTAGAGGAGCAGACTTAAAGAAAAGGAGAGACAGAAGGTTCTGTGCGCTGGCTCACTCCCCAAGTGACTGCAACAGTGCAGCTCGCCAGGAGCGAAGAGCTGCCGGTCTCCCACGCAGGTGCAGGTCCAAGGCTTTGGGCCGTCCTCCACTGCTTTCCCAGGATGTAAGCAGAGAGCTGATGGGAAGGGTACTCCAGGACACAAACCAGTGCTCATGTGGGAAGCTGGCACTTTCAGGCAACAGGTTAGCCAGTTGAGCTATTATGCAGGCCCCTAATCTCTTATTTTAAAAGTTATTTAGTTAACTGAAAAGATTATTTACGCATGGAATTATTTTTCTGAGGGCACAATCATTGTTAGCCTACCACTTAATCCTTTGCGTGGAAACCCGGTCGTGGTGGCTCTCTGCCTGTCATGTTTGGCAGAGGTAGTTTGGGGCTGGAGCAGAGCCTGAGCCCAGCACGTCGCCCCTTGGGCCAGGAGCTGGGTCATCCTTGTGTCCCCCCCACCTCCTGTCTTGCAAGTGGTGTGCGCTCATTTCGTTCAGATCCCAAGTGCCTACCAGCAGGGCCTGGCCAGGTGCCTGCGCTGTGCATGCCTGGCGAACCCCAGGACGTGGGTGTCGGGACAAAAGCTCGTCCTTCGTAGGCAAGGCCCAGCAGCCGGCACCCTGAAACCCGTCGCTGACCTGTTGGGGAGCAGGGACTGTCTCCAGCACCAAGCCCTGGGGCTCCCTGCTGCGTGCCACCTCGTGGCTTGCACTAGCTCTAGGATATCCATTGCTTTCTAGGAAATCAGACTACATCTCTCCACTAGACGACTTAGCTTTCGACATGTACCAGGATCCCGAAGTCGCACAGATTATCCGCAAGTTAGATGAGCGGAAGAGGGAGGCAGTGCAGCAGGAGCGCTACGATCATGCCAAGAAGCTGAAGCAGGCCATGGCCGACCTGCAGAAGGTGCAGTGGGGAGACAGGCCGTGGCCGACCTGCAGAAGGTGCAGTGGGGAGACAGGCCGTGGCCCACCTGCAGAAGGTGCAGTGGGGAGACAGGCCGTGGCCGACCTGCAGAAGGTGCAGTGGGGGGAGACAGCCCTGTCATGCCCGTGCAGGATTTCTGTGTGTGGAAACCAAGGAAGGTTTCCCACAAGCTGTGGTGTTCGTGTGAGCTCGGCGTCTTGGTGGAGTCCGCCGCAGGGGAAGCAGGGGCCTCGCTCTCAGAGCTGGGAGGACGGACCACCCTCAGAACTCACTGGTCCACGGGTGCCACCCCACGCGGGGCAGCCTGTGTGAGAGGTGGCCAGGCTGTGCCTCCCCCACCCTGCACTGTGCCCCTGCCTCTGGGCCACACAGCAACGGCCCCAGGCCCTCAGGTGTTACTCGCTACGGTTTTCTTGCCCTTGTGAGAGGATCCCCGTGGGAAACACGGAGTCCCATCTGTGCCTCAGGTGGGCGAACGGCTCGGGCGGTACGAGGTGGAGAAGCGCTGTGCTGTGGAGAAGGAGGACTACGACCTGGCCAAGGAGAAGAAGCAGCAGATGGAGCAGTACCGCGCAGAGGCGTACGAGCAGCTGCAGCTGCACAGCCTGCTGGACGCCGAGCTGGTGGGCACATGGCCTCGGGCAGGGCCTGGGCACAGCGAGCCGGGGAGGCCTTCTGCCTGCGGGCCCTGAGCGTAGCGCAAAGGCTGGTCACACACGGGCGACAGTCACAGCGGGCAGCAGCTCTTGAGCCGTCCTCAGGATGCACAGCAGAGCTGGGGAGTGGGGAGGTCAGAGTCAGAAACACGGCGGCTCCAGCCCCTTCGCAGGAGTCCCTTCCCCACCCTCCCATCTCCCAACTCTAGTTAGCTTCGTCGTCCCCCCTGCCTGAGACAGGCCTGATCCTGACAGGTTCTGCGTCCTGAGCTTTCGCGTCTTGGAA
Source organism: Ochotona princeps (assembly GCF_030435755.1). Taxonomy (NCBI): domain Eukaryota; kingdom Metazoa; phylum Chordata; class Mammalia; order Lagomorpha; family Ochotonidae; genus Ochotona; species Ochotona princeps. The sequence continues at coordinate 1,708,228 of NC_080833.1, read as the reverse complement.
ACTCCTACAGGCAGGTGGCACCAACCCCACTCAACAGAGCTGGGAGGTGAGGCCTGTGCCACACGTTGGTGAGGAAAGCTTGGGCCTGGAGCTGAGCTGCCCCGGCCACATGCACGCCTTGGCTGTCACTGCATTAGCCAAGGCAGCTCCCCAGCCCTGGGCTTCGGTTGTCCCATTGGACTACAACAGCGAGACCATCGGTGTGCAGGCTTGGCCTGCCATGCCCAGGAATCGTGGCCACCGTGCCAGGGAATCGTGGCCACCGTGCCAGAAATCGTGGCCACCGTGCCCAGGGAACGTGGCCGCCGTGCCCAGGGATCGTGGCCGCCGTGCCCAGGGATCAAGGCCACCATGCCCGGGAATCGTGGCTGCTGGCTCCATTTGCCTAGGTTGCTGTTGGGACTCTACAGGCACAGGGTCTCACGGTGCTGGGTTTACCACTGGCTGTTTGCCTCCAGCCCACAGCTTCCTGCCAGCTGGCCTGCCCTCCATGGGCACTTGTGTGGACATATTGCTGTGCCCTGTAGTGACTGGTACCTGCAGGCTCGTGCATACCCTGCTTTCAGGGACACAGGTGCACTTGCCCACATGAGACGTGGAGAGACAGCTGAGGGCAGCGGTGTGGCTAAACAGGACTTGAGTCATTCTCTGTACAGGTTTTCCACTGGGCTAAAGCCTGTCCACTTCCACGGCATTTCTAAGTGCCAGGTGTCTGTCACTGGTGGCTAAGTCAGGCATGCCTGGCATGCTTGGCACGTTGGGAACCACATGCCCTCTCTGTCCTCTAGATGCGAAGACCTTTGGATTTGCCTGTCCAGCCCCTAGTTCGTTTGGGCAGTCCCCGCCACCAGAAACCAGTGCCCTCACTACCCCAGCCAGAGGAGAGAGTGCTGGAAAGCCACTTCGCAGAGCCTTACCTACAGGAAAAGCCAGCGTATTCTGCCCCCGCTTCCCCACAGCATCCTGCAGTGGCCCAGTTACCGCCAGCCACGAGGCCTCCTGCCAGAAGCAATGTAAGTAAAGCTGGTCTGCGTGGAGGTGGCAGGTGCCTGCTGGGAGGGCCAGGTATGGCTCGGGTACACAGAGACACAGGCAGGGCCTGGTCCTGGCCTGCTCTGCCAGAGCGAGGCAAGGCATGGATGTCCACAGTGCCCACTGCCCTGGCCCAGCACGCCCAGCCTTCCTGTGTCCGCTGTCAGCCTGTGGTTTTACACATCTGGTTGCTTGCAGCATTGTCCCAGGAGCCAAAGAGACTAGGGTGCCTGGTACTTGAGGGGCCACTACGGTCACAGTGCCTGGTACTTGAGGGGCCACCTCAGTCACAGACAGGGCTGTGCACGGTGAGCACTCCCACCACGCCCCTGCACCCTGTAGAACCAGTGACAGAGCACCAGGCTCCAAGAGCACTGTGGGTGACTGCCGGTCTGGGGAGCTGGGGTGTTCGTGTCTGCGGGACCAGGCAGTCTCAGGGTCAGGTGGCTTTGGGGATCGCTTCCCACTGGTGTCTTCTAGCACTCCACCCAACCTCCCACCCTGCTCCCCCCGCGCAGGGATTGCAGGCTCCACTCTCAACAGACATGCTCAAATTTACCCTGAGTAGCTCAGCCTTGGTCACTGCCCACATCCAGCAGTGATCAGGGCACCTCAGTCCTCACAGACACCCAGAGTCAGACCAGATGCCACCACACATGGGCATCTGTGCCCTTGGGTGAGCACCTCTGCCGTGGTGGCCACAGGCCTGTGCCGAGCAACTGGCCAGGCTTCCCCGGGCCCCCGCAGCAGCCACAGGCCTATGCTGAGCAGCCGGCTCACCTGCCCCAGGGTCCTGCAGTGGCCTTAGGCTTACCCTGAGCAGCTGGCCGGGCTGCCCCGGGATCCCCACTATGGCCATAGGCCTATACTGAACAGCTGGCCACACCTACCCCGGGTCCCCTGCAGCCACAGGCCTGTGCTGAGCAGCTGGCTGCACCTGCCCCAGGGACCCTGCCAGCCCAATGGGACTGAGCCTGGGGGCCATACAGGGGCAGAGAGAGGATACCAGCCACACCCAGACCAGTACCTGCTGTGGAGCCGGGAGGGCCTCTCACAACCATGTCCGTCCCCGCGTTGTCCCTGGGGTCACTGCCCACCAGGCTATCTGCATGACTTCAGCCTCTGGTCACTGTGGTCATGCTTTGTCGTCTGGAAGTATTTCACAGCCGTGAGGACGCTGGGAGTGAGCAACACTCAGGCCTGCTCATGCTCACTGGCGCCCCCCTCAGGAGCAGGGAGGACAGTGTCCTTGTCTGTACACAGCAGAGTCACCAGGACCCTGCCTGAGGACGGCGTCTGGAGCCAGACCTCCTTCCCACACACACTGTCTTCCCCCGTCCATTCTCTTGTGCTTAAGGGCCAAGGATGTACCAGTGGCCAGGCGGTGTGCACCTTTGTCTGCCTCTGGGGGCTGTTAGTGGATCCCAGGCATGGTTGAGGCCCGGAGCACCCCAGGTGTGCGTGGGTCAGCATGGTGGCAGGGTCTGCCCCAGGTGTGTGGCAGGGCACCGTGGTGGCAGGGTCTGCCCCAGGTGTGTGGCAGGGCACCGTGGTGGCAGGGTCTGCCCCAGGAGTGTGGCAGGGCAGCGTAGTGGCAGTGTCCGCCCTAGGCACCGTGTGAAGATGAGACCACCTAATAACGTGTGTATTTTCTTAAGGGGAGGGGCTCTTTCCTAAGCAGAAAACTGTCCGAAGATTGTCACAAACAGGCTGAAATAAGCTCTCCTTCATGGCTGCACAGCGCTGCTTTGCTGTCGCATCCTTGGCGAGGCTGGGCAGGAGCAGACAGCCCTGTTTTCATTGTCCTGCAGCGTGTCTGCTGTGTGACCATGCCAGCGCTTAGCACAACAGCATCCTGAGCAGGGCGGGCAGGGCACCCCCAGGCAGCCGCCAGAACCCCATTCCGCTCTCTCGCAGGCGGAGACCCTGCCCTACGATGAACGGCCTCTGCCAGCCGCTCACCGGCAGCCAGGGGAGGCGCCGAGACAACCGGAGACGGGCGACCCAGGTGTTGGTGAGGCTGTGCCGAGGACGGGCCCTTCTGGGGAGCCGGAGCCCTTGACGGAGAAGGCCTTGAGAGAAGCCAGCTCTGCCATCGATGTGTTGGGGGAAAGCTTGGTAAAGCACTTGAACGAGTTCCCCTGTGCTTTTCACAAGCGTGGGGTCCCCGGGGATGCGCGGGTCATGTGCAGCAGTGGGGGCTGGCGTGGGGTCCCCCAGGACTCACGTGTCATGTGCAGCAGTGGATGCTGGTGTGAGGGTCCCCCAGGACTCACGGGTCACGGGAGCTGGCGTGAGGGTCCCCCAGGACTCACAGGTCAGTGCAGCAGCAGGAGCTGGCGTGGGGTCCCCCAGGACTCACGGGTCACGGGAGCTGGCGTGAGGGTCCCCCAGGACTCACGGGTCACGTACAGCAGCGGGAGCTGGCGTGGGGTCCCCCAGAACTCACAGGTCACATGCAGCAGCAGGAGCTGGCGTGGGGTTCCCCAGGACTCGTGGGTCACGTGCAGCAGCGGGAGCTGGCGTGGGGTCCCCGGGGACTCGTGGGTCACATGCAGCAGCAGGAGCTGGCGTGGGGTCCCCTGGGACTTGTGGGTCACGTGCAGCAGCAGCTGGCGTGGGGTCCCCCAGGACTTGTGGGTCATGTACAGCAGCAGGAGCTGGCGTGGGGTCCCCCAGGACTCGTGGGTCACGTGCAGCAGCAGCAGGAGCTGGCGTGGGGTCCTCCAGGACTTGTGGGTCACGTGCAGCAGTGGGAGCTGGTGTGAGGGTCCCCCAGGACTCACGGGTCACGTGCAGCAGCAGGAGCTGGCGTGGGGTCCCCCAGGACTCGTGGGTCACGTGCAGCAGCAGGAACTGGCGTGGGGGCCCAGAGTTCAGATCTTGGGGCTAAGTGTTTAAGAGGTGAGATGACACGCTGGTACTCAGAGCTCCTATGAGACATGCATGTCCGCTAAGAGCCAGACACAGAGCAGGAGAGGGCCTGCTGGCAGGAGCGAGCTGTGGGGGGAAGACCTGGGCTCAGGGCTTGGCTACAGCTCTCACTGGATCCACCGTCCCCCCAGGTTGCACTCCTGCCGCCAAACCTCGGCCAGGTCCTCGGCTCGCCTTCCGGCCCGGCCCGGCCGTTGTGGGCACTTGGGCAGTGAGCTCCCAAAAGAGATTTCCCTCTTTCCTCCTCCTCCTCCTCCTCCTCCTCCTCCTCCTCCTCCTCCTCTTCCTCTTCCTCTTCCTCCTCTTCTCAGGTAAACATTAAAAAAAAAGAATGAACCTCCTGATTCTCAACCTGAAAATGTTTCTCTGGGTGAAATTTTCAATGCTCTCTACAGCAGAGAAAGTATTTCTCCTAAATGCAGGTGTTTGTTCTGTAGAGAGGTCTTCCTGTTTGAAGGTTCCTTAGTTTTTGTGGTTGTCTAAGTCATTCAGGCGGCCTAGGACGCGGAGCTGGCTGGGGGGTCGTGGACACGAATGCTGGAGACGAAACCAGAGCCCTGTCCCCTGGTAGGTCGCCGGGGCCTATTCCAAGACGTGGTCCTACAGGGAAGATGCGCTGCTCGCACTGTATAAAAGGATGATGGAGATGCCGGTGGGGACCCCCAAAGAGGACCTGAAGAACACACTCAGAGCGTCCATCTTCCTCATTAGAAGAGCCATCAAGGACATCGTGACCTCGGTGAGTCTCTGGGGTGAGGTCCCAGGGGAGCATGACAAGGCCCCCAGTGCAGTGGGAGCTGAGGCACTCCTAGGAGACGCGCCTCATGCTGTTGGGGTGTGGCTGCCCCGAGCTTCGTCCCAGCCCGGGGTTCTCTGACCTTAAACTGCGTTAGTTTCCGCCGGTCCTCAGCACCGGAGGTAGCTGGGGCAGCGCACTGCTCACAGCCTCACAGCTTCCGCTGGGGGGGTGGGCAGGCACCTGCAGGCACCCAGGAGCTCCTGCTGAACTGGCTAATCCCAAAGGGACCTTACGCGTGGACACCCCGCTTCGGCACTGTCCATGTCGGCACAGGAGCTCCGGCACCAGGCAGGGTGGGGCGCTGTGACCGCGGGCATCAGCCGAGTCCATGGTGGCACAGGTGTAAGGGTGCCTCCTCTCCAGTCTCCGGTTGGCAGCCTGGCTGCCCAGGTGGTGCTAGTATTTGTCACCAATGGTACATCTTGTTTTCGTTCAGGGATTCCCATATGCCTCTTTCTCAGGTCTTCCAGGCTTCCTTGAAACTGCTGAAGATGGTCATCACCCAGTACATTCCCAGACACCGGCTGGGCCGCCTGGAGACCACTCACTGTGTGGAGAGGACTGTCCCTGTCCTGCTTGCCCGGACAGGAGACTCTTCTGGCCGCCTCCGCGTCCTAGCGTGCAACTTCATCCAGGTCTGAACGTGCCCGAGGTGTGACCCCGTAGCTCACACACCCCCGTCCAGCAGCCTGATCCACTCCTTCCATAACCCTGCGAGGGGGATTTCGTCTTTGACCACATAGCTATGTTGTAATTAAATAAATGCACACGCTGGTGTGGTGGTACAGTGGGCTACGCCATCTCCTGTGATGCCGGCATCCCATCGAGCATCAGTTCAAGTCCTGGCTCCTCTGCTTTGAACCCAGCTCTCTGCTAATGCACCTGGGAAAGCAGCCGAAAGGTGGTGAGGCCCTGCACCCATGTTGGAGACCCAGATGAGGCTCCTGGCTCCAGCCTGCACAAGCTCTCACTGCTACAGCCATCTGGCAGTGACCCGGCACCCAGAGGATTCTCACACTCTCACTCTCTCTTTGTAACCTTGCCTTTTTTTAATATGTATTTATTCAAAAGACTGAGTTAGAGAGATCTTCTGCCACTGGTTCACTCTCCAGGCTGCTGCACAGCTGAGGCTGGACCAGGCTGGAGTCAGGAGCCGCACCCAGGTCTGCCCGGGGAGAGGCTGAGGAGCAGGGAGCTGCATGGGGTGGGGCAACTCCCGTGGGGTACCAGCACCACAGGCGGCTCAGCCCATGCCCAGGCCGTGCCAGCCCCGCAGGAGTTCTGGAGTTCAGGCCGTGTTGGGCTTGAGGAAATCTGAATTCCTAAAGTCTCTACAGGCATTGTCAGTCCGTCTGTCTGTCTGAGGAAGGAAAGGTTTGCAGAATTTTTCAGAGAAAACAACACTATAGAGCAGTCTCATCTAGTAACCGAGCAGTACTGAGTACTGAGAGTCCTCATGGGCACAGCTCAGTTCTGGTACACGTCATCTGTAGGGCATGGAATCCTTTTATCACTTCCTGTACTTTTAAAAAGTGTTTTTTGGGGAGGAGATTTATGGAGGGGAGGAGAGACAGAGAGATCTTGGGTGCACGAGCCTCCAGCATTTGTCCGAGGCACACTGGTTTCTGAGTGCTGGGCCGCCGGAGAGCTCTCTGCGTGAGGCCGCCCTCGCCCCGGGCCTGTCGCTGGAGCGCTGGCTGGTGACGGGGTGAGGAGGCTGGGTGCATGCTTCCTGCTGGAGTGCGGTGCACCTGCTGCTAGGGCAGAGACGGTGCCAGTCCCAGGGTCTTCTGGCTTGGCCCACCGGTCACCGTATCAGGAATAACGCGTTGCTGTGCATTTGGAAGACCTTGAATAAATGCTGAAACAATGAGGAGTGTGGCAGTGAAGTTGTGCTCCCATGTAGGAGTTTAGAGAAGAGACCTTTGGGCGGGATGAGGCCTGCTGAGAGCAGAGCTCGCTGCTCACTCAGCTAAGGCCCCGGGAAGCTTGTGTTGCTCTCCAAGTGGCCTCGCTTTTGTTCCTACGCCTCCGATGCTCACTCCTGACTGTTTCTGATGCACTTCAGGTGGACGTATCAGGGTCCAGGGGTGGGCATTTGGCGCCGCAGTGAGATTGCTGATTGAACCTGCCCGTGCCGGGTAGGAATGCGCAGGTTCACTCTGCGGCCACTCCTCATCCAGCTTCCTGTGCTCATGCTCCCTGGGCGGCAGCAGTGACAGCTCAGCCCCCTGCGGGAGGGCCAGGCCCCTGGCCCCTGGCCTCAGCCCCCACCTGCAGCTCTGGCCCCTGGCCCCTGGCCTCAGCCCCAACCTGCAGCTCTGGTTGCTGGCCCCTGGCCTCAGCCCCCACCTGCAGCTCTGGCCCCTGGCCTCAGCCCCCACCCACAGCTCTGACCCCTGGCCCCTGGCCCCTGGCTTCAGCCCTCACCCACAGCTCTGGCCCCTGGCCCCTGGCCTCAGCCCCAACCTGCAGCTCTGGCCCCTGGCCCCTGGCCTCAGCCCCCACCTGCAGCTCTGGTTGCTGGCCCCTGGCCTCAGCCGCCACCCACAGCTCTGACCTCTGGCCCCTGGCCTCAGCCGCCACCCGCAGCTCTGACCCCTGGCCCCTGGCCCCTGGCTTCAGCCCTCACCCACAGCTCTGGCCCCTGGCCTCAGTCTCTGCTCGCAGCTCTGGCCCCTGGCCCCTGGCCTCAGCCCCCACCTGCAGCTCTGGTTGCTGGCCCCTGGCCCCTGGCCTCAGCCGCCACCCGCAGCTCTGGCCCCTGGCCCCTGGCCCCTGGCCTCAGCCCCCACCTGCAGCTCTGGCCCCTGGCCCCTGGCCTCAGTCCCTGCGCGCAGCTCTGGTTGCTGGCCCCTGGCCCCTGGCCTCAGCCCCCACCTGCAGCTCTGGTTGCTGGCCCCTGGCCCCTGGCCTCAGCCCCCACCCACAGCTCTGACCCCTGGCCCCTGGCCCCTGGCCTCAGCCCCCACCCACCACTCTGGCCCCTGGCCCCTGGCCTCAGCCCCCACCCGCAGCTCTGGTTGCTGGCCCCTGGCCCCTGGCCTCAGCCCCCACCCACCACTCTGGCCCCTGGCCGCTGGCCTCAGCCCCTACCCGCAGCTCTGACCACTGGTCCCTGGCCTCAGCCCCCACCAGCAGCTCTGGTTGCTGCAGGCCTTGGGGGAGGGGCCCATCATCTGTATGTATGTCTCTCTCTGCCTTCAAATAAATGCAAACTAGGATGAAAAGGGGCTTCATTTTATTAAAAAGATAAAGAAATGTGAGTTTATAGATTGATGATTTTACCAATTTGTCCAATATTCTTACAGATTTTGTTGTTTCTTTCTTTGAAAGGCAAGTGAATAGAGTTCTTCCAGCCACTGGTTCACTCTACCGAGTACCCACCATAGCCACCATAGCCACCGTAGCCAGGGCTGGGCCAAAGCCACGAGCTGTCCACTCCATCTGGTCCCCGTGTGGGTGGGGCTGGATCCCTGCCTCCCAGGCCCCAGCAGGAAGCTGGGCTGGAGGACAGAGCGCTGCCCTCGGGATGCACGGGGCCCTGAGGGGACAGAGTGGCAGCACTGCAGCCCCACTCCTGCGCCTCCTGTCATTGCTTGTCCCTTGGCTTTCCTTTCATTATTCAGTTTCAAGTTTGATGAAATTGCCCTGAATCCCTCCCAGCTTTGCCTGTGAATGAGCAGAGGTGTCGGCTTCCCACAGGAATTGGCCTTGTTTAAGGAGGTCAGCTCCCTGCAGATGATCCCGTCTTACTTGGTGCAGCCGCTGAAAGCCAGCTCCTCCACTCACCTGGCCATGAGTCAGATGGACCTGCTGGCCCGGCTGCTGAGGGACCTGGGCACCGAGGGCTCCGGCTTCACCGTGGACAGCGTGATGAAGGTGAGCAGGCCCCTGGGAGCCGGTGCCCACGGCTCAGGGACCCCGGCCCTGCAGGGGGTGGGTGAGAGTTCAGGAGAGTGGTCAGGGGAGGGTCTCTCTGCACTGGAGTTCCCTTAGTGGGAGCACCGTGTGCCCAGCTCTTTGGCCACAGTGGGTTCAAAAAACACCTGCAAAAAATAAACTCGTGCTGGTGGTGCGTCGTCTGAGCAGGGTGCAGTTTGAGAGCGCAGGAAGTGGGAGGAGCTGTCCCAGCTGCCTGGGCTCTGCCAGCCTCAGCCAGCATCAGCTGGCAGTGGAGGAACCGTGGCTGCCTGTCAGAGAGTCGCGGGCCAGGCAGGTCAGGTGGACACAGATGGGACTGAAGGGGCAGCCTGCAGCCACGGCAGCCAGCCCCCCATCGGACAGGTCAGCTACTCCACGGATGCCCAGATGAGCTGTAGGCAGGAGCAGAGCTTTCAAAGTTATTTTTCTTTAAATGCTCATTTTCTTTGAAAGGCAGAGAGGTTGTCCATCTGCCAGCTCACTCCCCAGACTCCCTCAGACAGCCACGGCTGGGCCAGGCCGAAGCCAGGACCGGAACTCCGCTCACATCAGGGCGTGTGGGCGGTAGGATCCAGGTGCTAGGCCAACTGCTGCCGGCTGAGCACGTGGGAGCCGGAAGTGGGGTCCAGAAGCACAGGCAGGGGTCTCGGCACTCTGTGTGGGTGTTGTGCCCCTCCATGGAGGCAGGAGTCCCAGGGTCCCCAGGCGCCGGCCTGCAGGGCTCCTTTACTCTTTCTAAGGTCTGCTTCGCCCTGGTGAGGGAGGAAGGCTGGCTCGGTTCTTCCTGGATCTGAGAGGCAGAGTGGCAGAGACGGGTCCTCCATCTACTGGCTCACTCTCCACATGCCCTCAGTGCCCAGCACCAGGCCAGGCTGAGGGCAGGAGCCAAGACTCCATCCGCATCACACACGTGGTAGCAGCAGCCCAAATCCACTGCCTCCCAAGGCCCCATGGGCAGTGGAGGGGACTGAGCCCTGACCCCGGTGTGGGCAGTGGGGAGTGGGGGGGACTGAGCCCTGACTGCAGTGTGGGCAGTGGGAGGGACTGAGCCCTGACCCCGGCATGGGCAGTGGGAGGGACTGAGCCCTGACCCCGGTGTGGGCAGTGGGGGGGACTGAGCCCTGACCCCAGTGTGGGCAGTGGGAGGGACTGAGCCCTGACCCCGGCGTGGGCAGTGGGGAGTGGAAGGGACTGAGCCCTGACCCCGGTGTGGGCAGTGGGAGGGACTGAGCCCTGACCCCGGCGTGGGCAGTGGGAGGGACTGAGCCCTGACCCCAGTGTGGGCAGTGGGTAGTGGGGAGCAGGATGGACTGAGCCCTGACTCCGGTGTGGGCAGTGGGGGGGACTGAGCCCTGACCCCGGCGTGGGCAGTGGGAGGGACTGAGCCCTGACCCCGGTGTGGGCAGTGGGGGGGACTGAGCCCTGACCCCGGTGTGGGCAGTGGGTAGTGGGGAGCAGGATGGACTGAGCCCTGACTCCGGTGTGGGCAGTGGGGGGGACTGAGCCCTGACCCCGGCGTGGGCAGTGGGGGGGACTGAGCCCTGACCCCTGCGTGGGCAGTGTGGCAGCCAAGCAGCACTCAGCCCCTTATGCCGCACTGCCTGCCGCACGTGCCCTAAGCTTGACGGAGTGTGTCGAGACACAAAGTTGATGTTGTTTATATACTGTAGGTCTATAAGTCTGTTGTCCTGCAAACATCGGAAGTCCCCGCGCAGTGTTAAGCAGGGAGCCTGAGCAGTGCGTGTGCACTGGGCTGACGGGCGGCCCAGCACACTGGGCACCTCCGAGAAGATCCGGCTTCCCCGACGGGGACACCGTGCCCACAGGGTGTTCACGTCCAGAGCTGTAGTGGCCAGCTCTGTTGCCTCCGGGGTGCCTCTCAGGGCTGTCCCGTTTCTTCTGTGGTTTTGGAATACTTCCAACACCTAACGGGGAGTTGGTGGAAGGGTGCCACCTGCCTTGAGGTGCTGGAGCGTGCACCAAGCAGGCCACACGGCAAACACACAACCTGAGTTACTTGAGAGGTGGAGATTCTGGGAGGGAGAAAGAGGGGCCTTCTCTCCACGGGTCACTTTGCACTGGGCAGGGCTGGCGCCAGGGCTTCATCCGGGTCTCCCTCATGGGCGCAGAGGCCTGAGGACTCGCCGTCCTCCACTGCTCTCCAGGTGCGTTAACAGGGAGCTGGATCAGAAGTGGAGTTGCCAGGTCTTGAACCTGCGCCCATGAGGGATCCGGGGCCAGAGGCGTTGCCTCCTGTGCTTTGTGCTGAGAGGAAGTTCCCCTCTGCCTAGTTCTCGGTGAGCGCCCTGGAGCACAGAGTGTACGAGGTCCGGGAAGCGGCGGTGAGGGTCGTGCTGGAGCTGTACCAGCGGCACCCGGCCTCTGTCCTGGAGTACCTGCCCGCCGAGGACAGCAGCGCCCGCAGGAGCGTGCTCTACAAGACTCTGTTTGAGGGCTTCGCCAGGGTGGACGGCAGGCCCACGGACGCGGAGCTGCGGGTGAGCTGACATCCCCAGAGCCACACCCTGTCTCTGCAGTGTGCTGCTTGAGGAGCCCGGCGTGGGCGGCGCAGGTGCACTGAGCTCGGCCGGGCTTCAGGCTCCTTGGCTCCTTGCCTGTCCTTAAGGAGCTGGCACCAGCCGAGGGAGCTGCGGGCTCTCCTGTGGGGTCAGAGCGCCCGTTGCAGCCTCGTGCCAGCCTCGTGTCTGCGGATATTGTGTCCTTTAGGAGAGCTCATACACCCTGACTGTCGCAGTTCCCAAGGATGCCCCCACGAGCCTTCCTCACGGGAAAATTATCTTCTTATCAGGCACAAAAAAAAGCAGCGACAGAAGCGGCAGAGAAACAGAAGAAAGAAGAAATCAAAGCTTTACAGGAGCAGTTGGCAGCGCTGAAGGTAAGCCAGCCACAAGCCGAGGTGGGAGCCGGAGGGGCTCACGGGCAGGGCGGTATGCGACCCCTGGGCTCCTCTGGCCTCATTTGGGGAAGTGGAGGCGCTCTCTGGAGGGCTAGTTGGAGCTGGCTGCTGGGCTAGGTGCTGCGTAGCCCTCACGCCCTTCCACAGGCTGCGCTGAGCCCGGAGGTGGGGAGCTGGAGGAGCTGATGGAGGGGAGGGACCAAGCTGCCCGCGAGGCTCTCGGGGTCCTCTCCTAGAGGGACAGTCGAGTTTGTGGTTGCCCCGGGGGTTTGGTGGCTGTTGTCCATGGCCCACCCTACCCCCAGGCCCCTGGGAGTCTTCCGCTGTGCGGGGACGGTGCCGGCCCGGTGCGGTGCGGGATGGCACGGGGACGGGGCGGGGATGGCGCAGGGATGGGGTGCTTGAACAGACAGGCCCCTGCTGAAGGTCCTGCTTCTGCCGTGAGAGGCTCACCTGCTTGCTGTCAGGAGAGAGAACCGTGAGGGGAAACAGCTCCAGGCGCAAGCCAGGGAAGCTCTGGGCCTGCAGGGCTGAGGTTGCCGTGCCTGGAGCCTTGTGGGAAGTGTGCTTACGCCATCTTTCAAGGAAAGAAATGCTTGAGAATGACTGAAGGTTTGTGGGAAGGGCCTGTGGGAGCACTAGCGTCCAGTGAGGAGGATGGAGGGGCAGGCCCCATGCAAACATGCTGGGTCTGCATTGACCCGCCAGGTCATGTACACAGGCCTGGCTGCGGTTCCCAGAGGCGCAGCACCAGGCCACTGAAGGCCTCTGCTGGGGAACCCAGGCTGTCCTGGCTCAGCCCTGACCCACGTGCCTGCTGCCTGCTGCCTGCTGCCAGCACTCGCATCGCCACCCTGCCCCGGGCCGGCAGCCTCGGTGCTGTCAGAGCCCCAGCTCTCAGTGCTGTCTGCGGCATGCATACCTGTGCTACTGCGGGGCCCTGCTGGGCCGGGCCGCAGAGCTGAGAGCCCGGGAGGAGGCAGGCATGGCTCCGCCTCTGTCGCTGTGCGTGGGCATCTGAAGCCAAATCCACAGCCCGCCCCTGGCAGGCCTGGCTGCCACCCGGCCCCCTGTCACTGACCGCTCTGTTTCTGTGTCCTAGGAGGAGGGCTCTGCTGCCGCCATGGGGGAGCCACCGCACCAGGGTGCGTAAGTGCCTGGCTGGGGCCACGGGAAGCGGTGCCCGCGGCATGCAGGGAAGAACACCCCCTCTTTAGCGTGCACAGCAGTTCCAAAGTGGGGCGCTTGCCACAGTATTTCTACAAAAGTCATTCGTTTGTTCTTTAAAGATTATTTGAAAAACAGAGTTACAGAGAGTAAAGGAGAGAGAATCATGCAGCCGCTGGCTCATGCCCCAAATGGCTGCTTCAGACCAAGGCAGGGCATCCTGGGAGCCGAGGCAGGGCATCCCGGGAGCCGAGGCAGGGCTGCTTCAGACCAAGGCAGGGCATCCCGGGAGCCGAGGCAGGGCTGCTTCAGACCAAGGCAGGGCATCCTGAGAGCCGAAGCAGGGCATCCTGAGAGCCAAGGCTGGACATTCTGAGAGCTGAGGCAGGGCATCCTGGGAGCCAAGGCAGGGCATCCTGAGAGCCAAGGCTGGGCATTCTGAGAGCCGAGGCAGGGCATCCTGAGAGTCAAGGCTGGGCATTCTGAGAGCCGAGGCAGGGCATCCTGAGCGTCAAGGCTGGGCATTCTGAGAGCCGAGGCAGGGCATCCTGAGAACCGAGGCAGGAGCCTGGAGCTCTCTGGGTCTCCACGTGGCGCCAGGGGCCACTTCCCAGTGTTTTCCCAGCTAGGAGCTGGAGGGTTGGCCCCGGCACCATCCTCACTCCAGCCTGTTCCCATCGTCTCCTCAGATGTTCCGGACAAGAGGGCAGTCCCACCAGCCGCTCCAGCCCCTTTGGAGGAACACTTCCTGGACAAGTAAGTACTGTGTGCAGGCCTGCCGGTCCCGCACTCCCAGGGCCCTGTCACCTGCAGGCCTGCTGGTCCCGCACTCCCAGGGCCCTACACCCGGGAGCTCGGGAGGGCCTGTGTGCTCCCGGGTCGCAGGGTCCCATCAGTGAGCCAGCCCTGGGAGGAGCTCTGGGAGCTGGGAGGACAGCCTCTGTGTAAGTCAGGACAGGACAGCTGCCCTGCCTTGTCCCTGACAGACAGACCATCTGTGAGAGGCACAAAATGTCATGTTTTACTGTCCAGCGACCATGACAGACATCCCAGGAATTCACGGGGGAAGCCTTGCTCTTGGCACTTGCTGTGACTTGAAGCGCCGTGTCCTGGGTGGTGCTGGCGCCACTCACAGCCGGGGGCTCTGGCTGGTGCCCTTGAGCACCACTGGGTGACCTCTCCAAGACGCCAGACAGCAAGCAGGCCACACGAGAGGCCTTTATTTCAGCAGGGGAGGTAGCATGGGGCAGGCACAGAGGAGCAGAAAGGGCAGAGGCCCCTTCCTAGCCTCGAGGTGGGTGTGGGTGTGGGCAGTGCCAGTCAGGGCTTGGCAGATGCGCTGTGAGTGGATGCAGGGGTAACTGCCTCAGGGCATTGGTGGAGCGCAGTTTAAACCTGAAGGTCACCAAGCTCACTTAGGCAAGTGGGCCTTCAGGGGGTTTACAGGAGCACTGGGTCAGTGAGTTTCAAGGTGGCCGCTGGGTCCAGGATGGTGGCGTCAGTCTTGGGGTCACTCTTACAGCTGGCCGTGCTCACCCAGCCTCCACAGAGCTGCCTCCCAAAGCAGCAGGCCGAGGTGGTGACGGAGAGGCGTCCTGGGCTCACGCCCCGTTCCCTTCCAGTCTCTGCATTTTCTGCGGGGAGAGGAGCGAGGCGTTCACGGAGGAAGGCCTGGATCTGCACTACTGGAAACACTGCCTCATGCTGACACGCTGTGAGCACTGCCGACAGGTCAGGACGTGGGGGAGCACAGCTCGCGGGGGAGGGGAGGGGAGCACAGCTCGCGGGGGAGGGGAGGGGAGCACAGCTCACTGGGGGAGGGGAGCACAGCTCGCTGGGGAGGGGAGGGGAGCACAGCTCGCGGGGGAGGGGAGGGGAGCACAGCTCGCGGGGGAGGGGAAGGGAGCACAGCTCGCGGGGGGGAGGGGAGCACAGCTCGCGGGGGAGGGGAAGGGAGCACAGCTCGCGGGGGGAGGGGAGCACAGCTCGCGGGGGGAGGGGAGCACAGCTCGCGGGGGAGGGGAGGGGAGCACAGCTCACTGGGGGAGGGGAGGGGAGCACAGCTCACTGGGGGAGGGGAGGGGAGCACAGCTCGCGGGGGAGGGGAAGGGAGCACAGCTCGCGGGGGGGAGGGGAGCACAGCTCGCGGGGGAGGGGAAGGGAGCACAGCTCGCGGGGGGGGGAGGGGAGCACAGCTCACGGGGGAGGGGAGGGGAGCACAGCTCGCGGGGGAGGGGAGGGGAGCACAGCTTGCTAGGGGAGGGGATTGATGGCCAGCCACTGGCCGGAGGAAGCTGCCGTAGCCTGCCCAGACCCTGTCTTGCTGTGGTTGTGTGGAGAAGGCCTCCCAGGACACAGAATCCCTGTGCCACCCTGACTGGCACTGCCCCGGGTCGGCCCAGGCCCTGGTTGAATCGTTTGGTGCTGTTATGAACAATGTTACCACAGGCAGAGCCTGCCATGGTGCTGTTTCAGGGTGCCTGGAGCGCCCCCGCTGCCCAACCAGGTGCGAGGGCACACACTACCTCCTGGGGTGCTCATATCATTTCCAATGGTGGGCTGGCTGGATGAGCACCACCTGCTGTGGGCCTCCAGCCACCCCTGGACATGGCCGTCTGCTCCCCTGCCTCTGTGCTGGCTGTGCACGGGGTCCCTGCCGCTGCAACCCACAGCAGGCCTCTGCACGGGGTGCCCCGCCACTGCCCACAGCAGGCCCTCTGCACGGGGTCCCCCCCTACTGCCCACGGCAGGCCTCTGCACGGGGTGCCCCCCTGCTGCCCACAGCAGGCCCTCTGCACGGGGTCCCCCCCTGCTGCCCACGGCAGGCCCTCTGCACGGGGTCCCCGCTGCTGCCCAAGCAGGCCCTCTGCGCGGGATCCCCCCCTACTGCCCACGGCAGGCCCTCTGCGCGGGGTGCCCCCCTACTGCCCACGGCAGGCCCTCTGCACGGGGTGCCCCGCCACTGCCCACGGCAGGCCCTCTGCACGGAGTCCCCGCTGCTGCCCAAGCAGGCCCTCTGCGCGGGATCCCCCCCTACTGCCCACGGCAGGCCTCTGCACGGGGTGCCCCGCCACTGCCCACGGCAGGCCCTCTGCACGGGGTCCCCCCCTGCTGCCCACGGCAGGCCCTCTGCACGGGGTCCCCCCCTGCTGCCCACGGCAGGCCCTCTGCAGTGCCCCCCCCTGCCCAGGGCAGGCCCTCTCCCGTACTGTCTCCTCCCTCTTGGCCGTTGTCCTCAGGGGTCTGTGGATGAATGGAAGCTTACAGTGTCTCCCTCTTGCCAATCTTTTTTTATGGCTCCTGCTTTCTGTGTCTTGTCTAAGTAATTAGTCTCCAGTCCTAAGTTTTCGTCTCTTGCCCCAGGCCATGGGCCTTCCTCCCCTCTGCAACCCTCATCGACTGCCACCAGCTGAAAAGAAAGAACCAGGAAGGAAATGGAACCTCTTTCATTTACCTGGGGCATGTACCAGTGCCTGGAGCTCAGACAGGGACACCAGGGGGCGGCCTGGAGCCCGGCGGGGGGTGGGGCGGCCTGGAGCCCGAGGGGGCGGGAGCTCTGGCCACCGCTGGGGGCAGACAGTGCAAAAGACAGTCTCTTGCCCACAGTCTTGGAAATGGAATTTGGTTGGGATTTGAACCCAGGACCAACACTGAGCTGAGCTGCTCTGCCCCTTTGAGCCCCCGCAGTCCCCCTCTGCGCCCAGAGCGGTGACCTGGTGCGACACTGCAGTGACATCAAGAGAAGGCAGGGTCTTCAGCACACTGTGAGATGTGTACCCAGGTCTCACCGCTGCGTCCACGGCCCCGCCATGTCGTCCTGCCCTTTGGTGCCAGGAGCAGGTGCGCGGACAGCCAGGACACAGCCCCTGAGCGTGCACTGTGCTAACCAGGTAGTGGAGATCTCCAGCCTGACCGAGCACCTGCTGACAGAGTGTGACAGAAGGGATGGCTTTGGCAAGTGCTACCGCTGCTGCGAGGCCGTCCTGAAGGAGGAGTTGCCCAGCCACATAAAGACGAAGCAGTGCAACCGTGAGTGCCCGGGCTCCGGGCCTGGCTCGCTGCTGCCCCGGGGGCTGGTGTGCAGCAGGCAGTGTCCTCCCCCTGCTCGCTCAGGTTTCCCAAGGCCACTAACGCTTGTCTCCTGGGGATCGTTTCAGCCGCCAAGTCAGAGAAGCTGGCAAACCGGTGCCCTCTGTGCCATGAGAACTTCACGCCCGGAGAAGAGGTGAGGGGGTGAGGGGCAGCGGGTGACCGACACTGCCGCCAACAGGTGCAGCTCTCCCGCTACCTCCTCTTGCCCACGCACTGTGCTGCCTGGGCACTGGAGGCCTAGAGGAGGGGCTGGCAGACTGCACAGCTCTGCCTCAGCTGGTCAGTGATGCCCTCCGTGCCAGGCAGCAGCCGCCAAGCCCTGGGGCCTGCTCCTGGAGGCCGTGTGCTCAGCCACTTCCCTGCCGCTCTCAGAGAGGCTGCTCGCACCCTCGTCCCCACCTTGGGGGGCTTACTGCAGCTGTGGGCCGGCCTAGCACGCCTCTGCAGCCTGCTCACCCCACAGCACCCCATCAGCTCCCTGCCTGCAGAGCTTCAGCTAGACCACCGAGTAGCCCGCGGGAACCCCCCATGCCCCAGTCACAGCTCGGCCAGTCCTGCCTCCCTCTGCCCACAGGACCCTCGTTGGGAGAGCAGGGCCCGGCTGCATCTGCCTGAGCTGTCAGTGTGCCAGGACCGCCGAGCCCTCACCACAGGGAAACCTCCATCCCCATGTGGGGAATGGCTCTCTGCTGAAACACTCATTTATTTTTATTTTGAGGGCAGAGTTTCAGAGAGGGGGGGAAGGAAGGATGGAGAGATGGAAGCAGAGAACTTCTGTCTGCTGCTTCACTCCCCGAAACTGAGCCGGCCTGAAGCCAGGAGCCAGGAGCTTCTTCCGGTCTCACGTGGGTGCAGGTTCCTAAGGCTTTGGGCCGTCCTCCACTGCTTTCCAGGCCGCAGACAGGGAGCTGGATGGGAAGCAGGGCAGGCAGGACTTGAACCGCTGCCCATGTGGGACACAGAACCACAGCTTTACATCGCAAAGCCACAGGGCAGGTCCCCGATGTGTCTTTGTACAGGGTGGGTCTCCTGTTCGTTTTCTGGTATTTCTCTTCATGAGGAGAGGCCTGGAGTCCTCAGCTTTTCTGCAGTCTGTGGTGTGGGACAGGTGCCTGCTGTCCCCTGCACTGTGCGACACACACACTTCTGTCCCACACGCTGTGGGACCAGCAGGCCGCGATCCCCCGTGCTGTGGGACCTGCAGGCCGCGATCCCCCGTGCTGTGGGACAGGCAGGCCGCGATCCCCCGTGCTGTGGGACCTGCAGGCCGCGGTCCCCCGTGCTGTGGGACCTGCAGGCCGCGGTCCCCCGTGCTGTGGGACCTGCAGGCCGCGATCCCCCGTGCTGTGGGACAGGCAGGCCGCGATCCCCCGTGCTGTGGGACAGGCAGGCCGCGATCCCCCGTGCTGTGGGACAGGCAGGCCGCGATCCCCCGTGCTGTGGGACAGGCAGGCTATGATCCCCATGCTGTGGGACCGGCAGGCGGCGGGTGCCGGGTGAGCAGGTGGAGGCAGCGGGTGCCGGGTGAGCAGGTGGGAGGCGGCGGGTGCCGGGTGAGCAGGTGGAGGCGGTGGGTGCCGGGTGAGCAGGTGGAGGTGGCGGGTGCCGGGTGAGCAGGTGGAGGTGGTGGGTGCCAGGTGAGCACTGTGCTCCCCCGAGGTGGTGGTACAGACATCAAGGCCCGGTTCTTCAGTGTCAGAGTCAAGTCTGTGTGGGCAGCGCCCACTTTAGGGGTGTGCGCCTGGGGGTGACAGCTGGAACAGTGCGAGGTGACGCGGGGACAGAGCGGTGTGCGGTGAGGACAGGGCCGCCGCAGGCCTGGTGCATCCTTGCCAGCATTCAGCCCTACGTTCTCTGTTACGTTGTTTAGGTGTATTTCCTTGTTTGGAGGGCAGTTACAGGGAGATTTTCCATCTGCTGGTCCTCTCCCCAGACGGCCCCACAGCCGCGGCTGGAGCAGCCCGAGAGCAGTGCCTGGAACTCCATCCGGGTCTCCAGAGTCCCTCAGCCTGGCTGCTGCTTCTCCAGACCCCTTGGCAGCCCGGGGGAGGTGGCAGCACAGGTGGTGGCTTATCCCACAGTGCCACCAACCAGCTGTGCACCCTAACCTGTGCCTTTCCATGGGTGCCAGGGTGGAGCTCAGAGATGCCATCCGCGTGGCGAGAAGCCAAGATGCAGGCTGGCCAGGGGATCGTTCATGAGCTCCCTGAGTGTGTCTGATGGCCCACCAGCCTAAAGGGCATGCCCAGGCGCTTCCCAGGGGCCACCTGGCATGCTGCCTCCTCTTCCGTTTCAGGCCTGGAAAGCTCACCTCATGGGCCCTGCTGGCTGCACAATGAACCTGCGTAGGACACACGTGCTGCTCAAGGCCCCAGGCCTGCCGCCAGGTGAGGCTCTCGCCAGCCCACAGGGCTCCGCGTCCCCACCTCCTCGTGTCCCCTGCCCCTTAGGGAGCAGCCCGACCGTGTGGCCAGAGTTGGCCACATCACCACACTGTGGCCAGCCAGACCTGCAGGGCCATCCCAGGATGCACTGCAGCTCTGAGCGTCAAGACACGTGACATCTATGGGAGCCGAGGCCCTGCTGTGCCCATACAGGCCATCCTCTCAGGAGGCCTGGCAAGGAGACCCAGCATCTCCCCGACTGTTGCCCCCCACTCAGAGTGCCACTCTGCAGCAGTGCCGCATGGGTGTCGGGGGCTCACAGGGGGCTTCAGGCTGAGCTGAGCGCTGTGCTAAGGGCTGTCCGTGGGACCAGGCCTTCACCCAGCCCTGCCCTGTGTCTGGCTGCTCTGGTCATTCCCCTGCGGTCCTGGGGTTTACGGTGGTCCAGGCATGAGAGCCGCCCCTGATCCAGCCTCTGTGTCTTCCGCAGGTAAAGGCTCCACCGTGGCCAAGGTCGGTGCCTTGGGACTGCGAGGCGGGAGCAAGATCCCCACCCCAAAGGGAGGCCTGAGCAAGGGCTCCCACAGGAAGCACGCCAAGCGGTGACCTGGCAGCCGCTCTGTCCCTTTGTCCCCAGAGGGGCTGAGCGCCTCCTGAGGCTTAACCTTTTCTCCTGAAACCATCCTGTCCTGGCATCCTGGAGTCCGTGCCCTCCAGCCCTGGCTGCAGCATCAACGACACGTGTGGATCCAGCAAGCTAGCAGGGAGGGCCTCGCCACACTGCCCCTGAGCCTCAGGCGCTCGCTGCCCCAGCTGGCCAGGACCGACCACTCGGGCTGCTCAGCAGTGTCCTCTCCAATGGTCACTTGGTGTGACTTCCATGAAAAAGTCACAGCCAGCCTCTTGCGGGCAGGGGACTTTGGGCAGGGTCTGACATGGCTGGTCATGGCTGCAGGCCAGAGAGCGCCCATCTACCAGGGCACCTGTCACAGGGGAGCTGGCCTCAGTGCCACAGAACCTGTGTGTCCCCCTGACCACAAATAAAGCTACAAGGAAACTTCCAAGCAGCAGCAGTTACTGATAGCTGGCCCTGGCTGGACCCATGGTCCACCCCCAGGGGGTGCAGCGGATGCCTCTGCTCAGGGGTCCCCAGATCCTCTGCACTTGTGAATTCCCAAAGACAGGGCCACACGGGCTCTGTAACTCCAGTCCTGGTTGCCAGCCAGGGAGCGCCGCGCTCTGGCCACCCTGCACCACGGTGGATGCCACGCTGCTGCCAAGGCAGGTCGCCAGCTCAGGTTCCTGCTGCCCTGGCAGCTGTTCAGAGGACAGCACCTCAGCGGGCCTCGCAGGTCGCGCCCACAGGGAGGCTGCTCTTCCTCCCGGGAGCTTTAGTTAGATGCTTGGCCCCGCTCGGAGGGGCTGGGCCTGTGCAGGCACACTGCCTTGTGCCCACGGTCAGCAAGGCCCACACCCTCCCAGCCTCCCACGAGCAGGCCTGCAAAGTGCCAGTTGGAGATGGCAGGTTGGTGGCGTTCATGTCCTCTCGCCAAGCAAATGGAATCCAGAACCAACAGCAGTGTGCCCCTGGACAGCTGGCTGAGCTGGCATCTGGGCCACCACCGTCCAGCTCGGTCATCTGACATCTGGCGTGGCCGGCTCAGAATGCTGCCAGCTGCCGAGAGAAAAGCATTCAGCCACGCGCTGGCCGAGCAGCGTGAAGGCGTGCGGGGAGCAGCAGCGTGCTGGCTGTGCTGAGAAGGGCCTCTCAGAAGAGGCAGGGATGGCCCAGGACGCATGCTCCGCTCACGCCCCGCTCTGCCATGGCTTTAGGACAGACACCAGGGCGGCCTGTGTGTGGCAGGGGAAGACGCGTGGAGGCATTTCTGCGCCTGGCTCCCGGGAAGGACCCGGGCACCCAGCATGGCGGGGTCAGGGACAAAGGAGGAAGAGAGGCCCTGGGCCGCCCACGGATAAAGATGGCTACATTCAGGACCCTAAATAATAACTGGATTTCCATTCATGAATATGTTGTGGGTATTTAATATGTGTTACTTTCATATTTGGGGATATGATTAAACTAATTTAAAATAATTGTATATATAAATTTGGCATTAGAGTAAAAAATGTCAAAACTTTTTGTGAAAATCTGCAAGTTTCTAATGTTTCAGCACACTTTTCTATTTGTGTTTACTTCAGGTACCACAATTTTAAAATATCCAATTAATATATTTTTGTTGTTTTATGGCAAAAGGATTAAGTTACCCTGCACTTCTTAATATAATAAAAGGCTCATTCAGCATTTGGCCATTTTTATTTCAAGATGATACTTGAGAGACAGTTTCCAGATGGCATGGGTGTGGGTGACTTCCCTCGGGGCCACGTCGCTGTCGGCTGGTTCCAGCTGAGGAGGGGAGCTGCAGCTTGACCGGCGGCACCCTGCGCAGGGTCAGGGGTGTGCAGGGCTCTGCGTCTGGGGGGACTCCAGGCTCGTGTCTTCCCAGTTCCCACTCTTAAAGAGCGGGGACGTTTGGACCCATCACCGAAGGCTCCTGCTTTTCGTGAGTACAAATGCAGCATTCCACTGCAGATTCTGGCTGTTTGTAAGCTTGTGTCAGCTGTGACTTTAGAACTTGCTATCTTGAAATTCTGTGGTTTTCTTCACACAGATACAGAGTTACAGCAACATGTGGTTTAAACTACAAAAATTGCTTTAAACTAACTTTGGTGGTGGTGTGTGTGTATGTGTGTGAGAGAGGAGGAAGAAGAGGTGGGACAAACGTTATCATGTCTGGTATGTTCTCCTGAAAGTGACACCGACCCCCAAGAAAGGTCTTGATGCCAGTGGAGGAGGCAGCATGGGGACCAGCGCGGGGACCAAGAGTGTGCAGCTGCTTCCGGGGTGTCCCCACCTCAGACTTCCTGCCTCACTTTAGTAGTAACAGAATTACGGAGAGATCTTCCATGCCCCAGGTGCCCACCACGGCCAGGAGCCGGAACTCCATCCGGGTCTCCCACGTGGGTGCAGGGCCCAGCACTTGGACGGTCTTCTGCCTCCCCAGGTGCGTCAGCAGGGAGCTGGATGGGAAGTGGAGCAGCCGGAACTCTGCCCGCGGCAGTGACCCGCCTCAGCCTTCCACGGGACCCTACGGCACGAGGCAGCGCGGGCTTTCCTGCCGTGCAAGTCTGCGGTGTGGGTTCCTGGGGAGGAGCTGCAACCAAAAAGAAATGGGGCACAGTGCTCTCTCAGGCAACTGACCAAGTTTATTTCCAGGGTTCCAGTTCTTACACACTTAGTAAAGCAATAGTTCAGACACAACTCAGAATTAATCCACATCAAGGAGGTTAACAAGGCAACCTGGTCAAAGCATTACTGAAGCAGGGGGTAGATGAGTTCTGTCTGTCCTTGGGTAACTAGTGCACAGATGTTCGCCTGCCATCCAAGGACTCCCTGGGGTAGCAGCGCGCTCTGGCTGAGAGGCCCTCCGCCTCCTTCCTGCAGCCTCTTCCCGGCTGGATCCCACAGGCCCCTGACATCCCAGCAACCTGCTGGATGTATGCCAACACCGCCAGGCACCAGCTGGACACACAAGACAGCTGCCGGTCCAGTGTGAGCCCCTTGTCAGCAGTGACAGCTCGGTACATGACTTAGATTTTCAGAATTCTTTCTTATTTTATCATCATTATGATACAGTTCATAGGTTCTGGGATTTCCCTGATTCCCTCCCCAAATCTCCTCTTCCCACACACTGATTTCCCCTTTATTATTACAATAGTATAGTCCATAAACAGTTAATAGGAAGAAAACTAGAAATTCACAACGACATGAAGTTAAATAACATGCTGTGAATGACTAATGTGTCGCTGAAGAACTGAAAATCAAGAACCTTCTTGAAGAAACTGATGCCACTGTGTGACCTGTGAGTCCGTGAAGAATTTAATAGGAGAAAACTTTTTTTTTTAAAGATTTATTTTATTTTTATTACGAAGCCAGACATACTGAGAGGAGGAGAGACAGGAAGTGGAGCCGCCGGGATCAGAACCAGCGGCCATATGGGATCAAGGCGAGGACCTTAGCCACCAGGCCACACTGCCGAGCCCGAGAAAACTTTTTTGAAGAAATGAAAATAAAAGCAAAAACATCAAAATCCATGATATAGTTTCCACTGATCTTTGTTGGTGAGATGTGTCTCCTGTGGGCAACAGATAAATGGATTTTTGGATTTTTTTAAATCCAGTATACTAGTCTATGACATTTGATTGATGGGTTTAACCATTTACATTCAGAGTTAATATAAATAGGTGGTAATTTGGTCCTGTCATTTTAGCAATGGGCTGTTCATTGTTTATTGATTTAGTCTTCTGTTTTTGTTTTGTTTGTTTGTTTTTCTGGGATCATCTTCACATTTTCCTTTGGTTTTGGTGGGCTAGTCCTCTTCTCTGTCAAGAGAACATCTTTTAAGTATCCTTTGTAGGGCAGGTTTGGAAGAGGTATATTCTTCGAGCTTTTCTTTACTGTGGAACAATTTTATTTCATTTTCAAAGACAAAGGAAAGCTTTGTTGGGTGCATTATCCTGGGCCAACAATTTTACCTTTTAGCATCTGGAATATGTCACTCCATTCTCTTCTGGCCTGTAGAGTTTCCTGTGAGAGGTCAGCTGTGAGTCCTCTATATGTCAGTTGACTGTTTTCACGTGCACATTTAAGGATCTTTTCCTTATGTCCGATTGAAGAGAGCTTGATTATCATGTGTCGTGGTGAAGATCGCTTTTGGTCAGCCTACTGGGAAGTCTATGCCCCTCCTGGATTCTGTTTCCCAATTCTTTCTCCACTTAGGGAAGTCTTATTATTTCATTAAACACATTTTTAAACCCAGCTTCTCTTTCTGCACCTTCTGGAACTCCCACAACTCTTAAATGTGGCCTTTTAATAGTGTCTCTTAATTCTTTGGTACTTTTTTAGCTTGGCCCAGCTCCACTTCCAGCTTTCTGATTGTTTCACCATGAGGCAGTTCTGAGGTTCCACCTCCTGCTCATTCTATTCCACGGAACGTTCACCTTGCTCCATTGCATGCTGCATTTGCAATAATTTGGCTTGATTTTGTTTCAGTGTTGCCATTTCGTGTGTGACAATTCCTTAAATTCCTTGGCCTCCTGCATGTACTTCTCATTGTTGAAAAGATGCTTTATTAGAGTTTTCTGAATTCTGTGTCCCCCATTTCCGCAATGTCTTCCTCGGTTAACTCTGAGGTTGGCAAAGGCTGTTGCTCCTTTGCAGGGCAGTCTTCAGTAGTATTCACTGTGCCTCCGTCTCTTCTTTTGCTCTTGGTCATTGTACTTCTGGTTATCAGGGTCTTCTCCTTGGGGCAGGTTTCTAAGCTCTATCACCCATAGACCTACAGTTCGATTTTACTTATTGCAGTTGGTATCCAGTTCTTTGTTTGCAGTCGCTTGTGCCACTCCCTCCAGCGAGTTTCAGGTCTGGGCTTTTTCAGAATTCTCAAACAGCAAAGTAACTAAGTAGGATCAAGGCTCTGGGTCTCTGCTCCTTCCCCGTGTTGGTGCAGTCACGTGCCCAGAACAGTTCAGTGCGGCTGACAGGTGCCTTCCGGGGGTGCTGGCCGTGAGTACTCGTGCAGCGGGGTGCAGCCTGGAGACCTGGGGCCAGCGGTGTGGGAATGGCTCCCCATCAGGGACTCTGCCCTGTACCATCTGCCCCCTCTTGTCAATTTATACTTGCCAGTGAGCCACAGCCCTGGGGTGGGACCATCAGGGGCAGATTCCGCGGGGAGCTCCCCCAACATCAGCGTGGCCACGGCTGGCCACACAGGGTCAGGGTGGGTCTGGAGGGGCTGGGTTACAGGCCTGCCATGAGAGCTTCTCTGCTGAGCTGCGCTCATCTTACTTATTTTAGCGTGCTGTTCCTGCATGCTGGCTCACATGGGTGTAACCAACAGCGGGGAAAGGTGCCACCTGCGAACCTCTGCTCCACTTCCGGTTCAGCTCCCTGCTTGTGGCCTGGGAAAGCAGTGGAGGACGGCCCAAAGCCTTGGGACCCTGCACCCATGTGGGCGTCCCAGAGGGGGCTCCTGGCTTCAGAACTGGCCCAGCCCAGCCTATGAAGCGTTTTTAGAGTGAACCACAAGATGTAAGATCTCAGATAAATAAATAAATATTTTAAAAGGGGGGGGGGGGCTTGCTAGCCTGGCCTGCGAACCTAGTCCCAAGTGTGCAGGGGCTGCTTTGAGGGTCCACGCGGACGTCGGGCGTTGGCACAGCCCTTGCCAGGCAGCAGGGAGCTGCAACCCGGTGCAGGCAACTTCCGGGCCTGCAGGTGCGTCGCTGACCGCTGGCCGGGGCCAGCGAGGGGTGCCACTGCGCTCCCACAGCGCCTGCTGGGGCAGCCGCACAGGACGGGGGCCACCCCGGCCATCCACGCGCCCCGCGTGTGCGCGACACAGGCGGCCCGCAGAAGCCTCTGCGCGGGGCCCGCGGGCAGCGACGCCCTCCGACTCCGCCCCCAGCCGGCCCTTCCTGCGCAGGCCCCGGAAGCGCGCGGTGGACGGCGGCGGCGGCGGCGCGATGGCGGCGGCCGTGCCCGAGGCCTGGCCCGAGCTGGAGCTGGCCGAGCGGGAGCGGCGGCGGGAGCTGCTGCTGAGCGGGCCGGCGCTGGAGGAGCGCGTGCGGGCGGCGGGCGGCCGGCTGCCCCCGCGGCTCTTCACGCTGCCGCTGCTGCACTACCTGGAGGTGAGCGGCTGCGCGAGCCTGCGCGCGCCGGGCCCGGGCTTGGCGCAGGGGCTGCCGCGCCTGCACAGCCTCGTGCTGCGGGGCAACGCGCTGGGCCCCGGCCTGAGCCCCGAGCTGGGCCCGCTGCCCGCGCTGCGCGTGCTCGACCTGTCCGGCAACGCGCTCGAGGCGCTGCCGCCGGGCCAGGGCCTGGGCCCCGCCGAGCCGCCGGGCCTCCCGCAGCTGCAGAGCCTCAACCTCAGCGGCAACCGGCTCCGCGAGCTGCCCGCCGACCTGGCGCGCTGCGCGCCGCGCCTGCAGAGCCTCAACCTCACCGGCAACCGCCTGGACCGCCTGCCCGCCGCGCTCTTCCTGCCCGGCGCGCTGCCCCTGCTCAGCGAGCTGGCGGCCGCCGACAACCGCCTGCAGGAGCTCAGCCCCGACGTGGCGCACCTGGCCTCGCTCAAGGTCAGCGACCCACCCTGCAGGCGTGCCCCGCGGGCGGCCGGGCCTCGGGAGGGTGGGACGCCCCGGGAACCGTGTCCCACGCGTTCATGTTGCCAGTTTCCTGTTTGTGAGAGGGGAGCCCCTAGCGCTGCCCTCCCCAGGCACGAGAAGGGGTGTTGCCTGAGGCTGGGGCCTGGCGCCTTACGGTGGCTAGCTCAGGCTCTCCAGGAGGGGCTGCCTGGCCCGCAGCCGGCCAGGGTCGGCCAGGGTCGGGTCGGTGTCTTCCCTCCTTCCTCCGGTTGTCATGTGCAGGTCAGCACCTGGCCACCCTGCCTGTCCAGGATCCCAGTGCGTGTCAGGGAGGGAGGGAGTGTGTGTGTGTGTGTACCGTGACGCAGGCCAGCCCACCCAAGAGCCCTCCTGCTTGTGGGCACTGACGCCCAAGACCTTGGTCCTGGGGGCTTGGGGTTTTCCGGAAGCTTCCTACACCAGGCGTGTGTCTTGTGTGGAGTGGTTAGATGGTGGCCTGCCGCACCCACCCAGGGACATCATCTCTGGTGGGCGTTCTTTCCCCACGGGGCCGCTGTTTCTTGGGCCGAGGGTCCTCTGTGCTGGGCCAGGCCAGCCCAGCTGCATGGCTAGGCCTGTGCCTGTGTGCTGGCCGGGGGGGGTCAGGTCAGCACCCCGACGGCTGCAGAACCCAGTGGCGGTGTCCCAGTGGCTGCACAGGGAGTGCTGGCGCGAGGATCCGTCCCCAGCTTTCTCAGTGGCTGCCAGAGGCTGCTGCGGCCATGTTGCCTTGGCCACCGGGAACCCTGCCGGTCGGCAGAGCGAAAGTGGGCCTTGCACATACATCTCCCGCTAGGGTCAGCCGCTCACACCCACCCTTGAGCGAAGCCCTTCCTGCTGCGTGTGCAGTGCAGCAGTGGCCCAGCGGGTAAGGCTCATGGACACCCCTCACAGGAGGCACCTGTTTGAGGGGTGGGGGCTAGCCTGCCAGGTGCCCGGTGTTGGACGCGTGTACTCAGCGAGGCCCGTTTGTGCTGACGACTCCCCAGCCTGTGGCACTGCGCCCCAGGCCACAGTGCTGCCAGCCATCTGCCCTTTCCTGGGTTATGGTGGTCCCTGAGGGAAGTTCCCCCCCAGCCAGAGCCCCCTGCATCCCCGGGGGAACCTGAGGCTGTTCTGGGAACCCCCCAACAGTGTTTGTGGGGAACGTTGGGGTTTGACCCTATGGATCTCGACACCCAAAGACCCTTTAGGCAGCAAAGCCTGCGTGTGTATGTGTGTTCTCATGGCGGTAGGCTGGCCTGCACATGTGTGTCTGTGTGTTCTTGTGGTAGGCTGGCCTGCACGTGTGTGTGTGTTCTCATGGCGGTAGGCTGGCCTGCACATGTGTGTCTGTGTGTTCTTGTGGTAGGCTGGCCTGCACACGAGTGTGTGTTCTCATGGCGGTAGGCTGGCCTGCACATGTGTGTCTGTGTGTTCTTGTGGTAGGCTGGCCTGCACATGTGTGTCTGTGTGTTCTTGTGGTAGGCTGGCCTGCACATGTGTGTCTGTGTGTTCTCATGGCGGTAGGCTGGCCTGCACACGTGAGCAGACGTGTCATAGCCTGATCCCTGTGGGTGTGAGGACAGGCTGCAGCCCGACCCTGGCACACCAGCCTTGCTCTGCCAGGAGGCTCACAGGCTGGTACAGGCTGCAGGCTGGCCCAGGCTAGTCCTGGCACTGACGCCCAGCTCTCTGCAGGAGGAGCCTGTGAGCTCTAGAACCTGGGCTCTGAACCCACAATGCTGCCACCTGGAGGCTGCCCAGGGGTGGGTACAGGGGAGGGCAGCAGGGCTCCGCCCCCTGTGGGAGGCACTGCCAGCTAGTCCCGCCCAGCCCCTGGGGCCAGCTGGGTGGGAGAAGGCCTCGGGGTGCCCAGGCTCCCTGCCAGGCCGTGCCTCCAAGACATGCACCTGTTGGTCCTAACATGGTGTTCTTGGCAGCCTCCCAGATGGCTTCTTCCTGCTCCACCGTCAGCAATCTCCTCATCCCTTGGGCCCCACCTGAGAGCCGCAGAGCTGGAGCCAGGGGATTCCAGATTCCCCACAGCTTGAGGCTTGAGCAACTCCCTTGTCCCTGCCCACGAAGAATCTTCTGAGTGAGGGGCAGGTCCTGCCGGCTGAGCGGGGAGCAGGTCCCTGGAGGAAAGCAAGAAGTGTTTGTCCCGGTGCCCAGCGCTGGCCTGGCCATACTCCCAGTCCCAGCTTCCTTCTGCTGCCCGCCCTGGGAGGCAGCGTGATGTGAGTTGGATGGCAGACACGATCACTTGGCCACCTCCTGCTTCCCAGGCTTCTGCAGGTGTCTGGGGGTGAGGCAGTGGGCACCCTCTGCCTTCCTCTGCCTCGTGGCAGAGGGCAGGTGATGCCTGCGCAGGGCCGCGCTCCCCCAGCTGCCTCCACTGAGCTAACCCTGAGCGCACCTTTGGCTGTGGTCAGCCAGGAATGAGGTGTCTGAGTCAGGACAGGTTAGAGAGATGACCGCTGTCCCCGCCTCCCTAGAGGCACTGCTGGGCCCACAGTGTCCTTGCACGGCCAAGATGAGGGAGTGTGTTCCCCGAAGGGGGTCACAGGCGACACGGTGGTGGCAGTGGTGCGGCAGGACCCCGGGGTGCCCACTCACTGACGCCCCGGCCTCTCCACAGACGCTGGACCTCGCCAACAACCAGCTCAGCGAGATCCCGGCCGAACTGGCCCACTGCCCCAAGCTCAAGGAGGTGAACCTGCGTGGGAACAGGCTGCGTGACAAGCGCCTGGAGAAGATGGTGGGCAGCTGCCAGACCAGGTCCGTCCTGGAATACCTGCGCGCCGGCGGCCGCGGCAAGGGCCGGGCCAAGGCGGACAGCGAGAAGGACGAGGGCCGCAGGAAGCGGCGGGCGCCCAAGCCGAGGCCCGAGAGCGGCGAGGGGGAGGCGGAGGAGGCGGGCCGGCTGCTGCTGCGGGTGCTGCGCCTGTCGGAGAGCCCCGCGCCCCTGCTGGTCAGAGTGAGCCCCGAGGTCCGGGACGTGCGGCCCTACTTCGTGGGGGCCATCGTGCGAGGCATGGAGTTGCGGCCCGGAAACGCCCTCAAGCGCTTCCTCACCTCCCAGGTGGGAACTCAGACACGCCGTGCGGCAGCCCCGCACTTGGCCCTCTGCTCATCTGGAGGCCACAGGTTCTGGGACTTGGCAGGCTGGGTGGTTCTGTGGTCAGCTGCAGGCTACCGAGGGCGCTCGGCCGTGCCAACATGCTCTCCTGTGAGCTGTTTAGGTTTCAGTTAAACTGGGCCGTCTGCCAGCCTGCTGCCTGCGGGCGAGGCCCTGGGCACATCCTGCAGGGCAGACCAGCCTGTGTGCGGCCTCGCCTGGCCTGTGGGCTCAGCCTCTTGGTTCCCCCGGGGTCTGAGTGCCATGTTCTAGAATCAGGAGGAAGCCGCACCCACACACAGTGTCGCCTGGCGTCACCTACCTGGTGGGGTCAAGTACAAACAGTACAGTGGGTGACGGCCAGTCATGCTGAGCACTGCAGGACGCTTGGGGGCGCTGACCGCCAGCCGTCAGCCACTTCAGGCCGCAAGGTGCAAGGCACTCCCGTGGGTGGGTCCCCAGAGGACACGTGTGGTGGGAGGAAGGGAGTTGGGGCCAGCACTGCCCCGGGGCTGGGCAGTGAGGCTGTTGGAGCTGGACGGGGTCGACCGAGCCGGCTCCTCTCTGCTTCCTTAGACCAAACTGCACGAGGACATCTGTGACAAGAGGACAGTGGCCACCATAGCGACCCATGACCTGCACGCCGTGCGGGGGCCCTTGCTGTACGGGGCACGGCCGCCACAGGACCTCAAGGTGCCACCCGCTTTGCCCACATCCCAGGACTCCACAGCGTCTCCCAGTGTTGCCAGCTGCCTTGGGCCCACTGGCTGAGGGAAGGGGGCACAGCCAGCTGGGTGCTCAGCCGAGGCCGCATGCTGTGCCCTGAGCGTGGGGTCCTTCCTGCTGCCTGACTTGGTGCCCTGCCTGGCAGAGGCTACCTGTAGCATAGGGGCACAGTGGGGCCATCCCCACACCTGCTGTGCAGGCCCCAGAGCCCAAGCCCACCAGCCTGGCTGCCCTACCCCCAGGAAGACTGCCACACAGCAGAGGCGTTGGAGGGGTGGGGGGAGCACCTCTCACGGGGACTACAGCCTGCAGGCCAGGGTCACCCCACGGAGCCTGGGACCACGGCGTGAGCCCACGCACTTCTCTCCGCAGATCGTCCCCTTGGGGCGCAAAGAGGCCATAGCTAAGGAGCTGGTGCGGCAGCTGCAGCTGGAGGCAGAGGAGCAGCGTAAACAGCGCAAGCGGCACAACGTGTCCGGCCTGCACAGGTGCACAGGTGCCCCACAGGCCCGGGGGGAGGGAGGGCCCTGCACAGGTGCCCCACAGACCCGGGGGGAGGGAGGGAGGGAGGGCCCTCACAGGTGCCGCGGCAGACCTGGCAGGGGGAGGGGCGCTTCCCTGTTCCCTCCAGAGGAGATGCTGTGGAGGTCCCCACTCCGAGGGAGCCGCACGTCCTCTTCAGGGGGAGCTGGCCGCCCTGGCTTGTTGCAGAGGTCATTGCATGCGAGGGGCTGTCAGCCATTGGCAGCCAAGCGTGGCGCCTGATCGAGACCCCACGTTGCTGGGCTCCATCAGCCAGCCTGGAACCTGCCGTCCCTGGTGCAGACCCCTTCCCAGAGGCGCGCTGAGCCTGTGCCCACAGCCCCAAATGTGTCTAATGGGGTCCAGCCGCCAGGCTGCTCTGACGCGCAGTTCCCCACACAGGTACCTTCACTTGCTGGACGGCAAGGAGAACTACCCCTGCCTGGTGGACGCCGATGGAGACGTCATCTCCTTCCCCCCCATAACCAACAGCGACAAGACCAAGGTAGGTGGTGCTGCCGGCTGCGAGTCCATCCTGCACACCCCCGGGCCCCTGGGCAGCGCGCCATGGCCAGCAGTCCAGCTGTAGCAGCCTGCGCCCACTTGGGGTAACTCGGCTGCTTTCTGAACCCTCCACACCTCTGCTCCAAGATTAAGAAGACGACGTCCAGCCTGTTTCTGGAGGTCACCAGCGCCGTCAGCCTGCAGGTTTGCAAGGACGTCATGGACGCCCTGGTCCTGGTGAGTGAGGCCATCACCCGTGTCGCGCAGGGCTCCCCACCGCCGCCTCGCCAGCTGAAAACTTGCTTTGCCTTTGCAGAAGATGGCAGAACTGCACAGGCACACCTTGGACAACAAGGAGGAAGCGTCCTTGTCAGACACGGAGGCCGACGGGGGCCCCGGGCAGCTTGGCAGTGCGGGGCAGGGTGGCCAGGCCCAGCTGGTGGTAGAACAGGTGCGGGTGGTAGACCTGGAGGGCAGCCTGAAGGTGGTGTACCCATCAGCCACCGACCTGGCCGCCGCCCCGACCCACGTCACCGTTGTCCGCTGAGGCGCCAGGCGCAGCTGGCTGTCCCCATGTCATTCGTCTCCACATGCTGACATTAAATTATTTGTGGTTTTTTAATTTGCATTCCCCAGCTGTCTGTTCCCTGTCACCATGCTGGCTCCTCCGTTCCCAGTGCCAGGTGTTGTGGGTCGTGCCGCCCAGCGGGCAGTGACAGCCTCCAGGGGAACAAGGCTCTGCCAGCAGCATGTCCGGCTCCCCGGGGCAGCTGGCTTTCACTTTGTTTGAAAGGCCGAGATCCTCCGCGCGCTGGTTCACTTCCCCACACAGCCAGCTGCAAGCCAGCTGCGGGCCAGCAGCTTCTCCCAGGCCTCCTGTGTGCGCGGGGCCAAGGATGCAGCGTCCTCACTGCTTCTCAGCCACAAGCAGGGAGCCTGACCGAAAATGGAGCATGTGGGGGATCAGCCCGCCATGCCACCGTGCCAGCCCCTACATTCTGTTAACAGCACTTTCTAAATGTGGTCTTAGGGTTGGTTAGGGGTGCAGAGCCACGCGAGACTTCCCAGGCAGGCAACCCCCAGGCAGCGGTGGCGTCCGGCGGCTATGCTGTCTGCCACGAGCTGCGGGCCACGAGCCCTCTGCCCATCCTCGCTGAGGCCCTGGGCACCTGACCTGCAGCTCCATGAGTGGACCAGGTGGCCCCCCGTCATGGACATCAGCCGCTCAGCCAGCCACACAGACCAATATGGCCTGGTCCCTGCCCAGTTCTGGATGTCCCAGGTCACGGCCCGTCTGTATGTGCTTGTGCACCAAGAAACACACACACACACACACACACACCCAGACCCACTGTGCTCAGCCCAGAAGACCTGGCCAGCTGAGGGGGTGGCCCTCACCGCCCCACTCCTGTTTAAGAAAGCAACACAAAGCCTTCATGACTCGGGGCCCAGGCTGCAGGTGGTTTGGGGGTACCCAAGGGCCCCATGAACCCGTGTGTTCCGTCTTCAGAGAGAGGCCCAGGGCCCGCTGCTATCATCAAGAACCAAGTGGGATACCTCCTGAGCTCTGAGACACGCAGCTGCAGGACTCCACGTGCTTGTGGGGCCAGGCCGGCTCGTAGCCGACCCCAGTGCCAGCCTCTACACGCTGCTGAGGGGAGGACGCAGGGCCTGGGCCAGAAGGGCCGGCCCCGCCAAGCTCCCTTCCCCGCTTAGGCCACCAGACAGACGCCCCTTCTCCCTCTGCCCTGCCGAGCCAGCCCCAGGGCCCAGGGGCAAGCCCAGCTCCCTGCAGGTCCAGGCCTCACAGCCTCCTGCAAGGGCAGGGCTCAAGCAAGGGGCTCCGGTCGGCTGCCCACTCTCCCCAAGCGCAGAGCCGGACCGGGCCAAGGTCCGGATGGTAACTGGTGACCACAGCAACCCGAGGCCGCCTGGGCCCGCCCCTCTACTTGGAGCCCAGCCCAGGGCTGGGGGGTGAGCAGAGCTCTGCGGGGCTGACAGCCTGGGGACGAACACTGCCCCTTCTGAGACACCGGCAGGAATACTGACTGAAGAAGGGGCAGCAGCCGCCCCAGGTCGGAACAGGTCCAGCCCGTGTGGCCCTCGGGGCTGCCCTGGAGGACCAGGCCCCACGTCACACCTGGCTGGGCAGCCACTGCTCCCTCAGCAAGTGGTTAATAATTCCTCCATGAGCCGGAACAGCCCAGCTGCCTCATTCCTGGGGTCTCCCTGGCGGGGCCCAGTCCTGCTGCCCATCCCAACCTGCGCCAGGCCCACTCCGGGCAGCCCAGGAAGCCCAGCCCACCCGAGGAAGGGTGGGGGTTGGGGGTACTGGAAGGAGGCAGGAGGCCCAGGCCGGGCCCCTCGCCATCCCTGCCCAGGAAGCATCTCCGGGGGCTTCGGTCCCTGGGGTGCAGGGAGATGTGGACAGGGCTCTGCGTGACACCCCCATGGGGAGGTGCCCTTCTGGGGAAGGGACAGACGTCCATCAGCCTGGCTGGGACCTGAGCCCAGGGGACTGAGGACAGGGCAGACCTGGGCTGGGGTTGGGTGTGGCTCCCCAGCAGGTGCAGCTCAGGTGGCCGTGTGCATGATGGCAGGCTTGTCGTAAGAGTCCTGCTTTGGCTCTGTGTGTGTGCGTGCGTGCACACCTGCAGCCTTGCCAGCCACGTACATGGCGCTGTGTGTGGGAGGTCGTGTGCATGAGTGGGGGGCAGGGTGTCGTGCCCAAGGGTGTGTGCAGAGCCTGTGCCCACCTGGACTGTGCCACGGGCAGCCTTTATTTGCACTTGTGCACGTAGTAACCCGTGACATATCCCAGGATGAAGATGACCCAGAAGAGAGCCAGTCCGCCCAGCACCTTCATGGCCAGCCCCAGCTTGCCCGTGCACAGCTTCCGGGAGGTCCTAGGGTGAGAACCACCGGGAGGTGAGCCCTAGGCCTCAGCAGGGCACGGGAAAGGGCACCCCCAGACTCATCCCAGGGCCTCTCACCTCTCACAACATGAGGCCTCCTCTAGGCCGGACACGGACGCCACGCTGACTTCCTCCCGGCTGCTGTCGTCCCACCTGCTGTAATGGACGCTGCTCTCCGGGGGCTGCATGCTGGGGGCCCGCCGCAGCGCGGGCTGAGGCCTTCACGGGCAGACGAGCGGACGCTGGCTTCTCCGTGCAGCACAGCCCCATCAAAGGCAGTGGCCAAGGCACAGCCTGGGTGAGAGGCAGGGGACAGAGCGCTCAATGGGCTGTGTTCCTGGCGCATCACCTCGCCT
Source organism: Ochotona princeps (assembly GCF_030435755.1). NCBI lineage: Eukaryota > Metazoa > Chordata > Mammalia > Lagomorpha > Ochotonidae > Ochotona > Ochotona princeps. The sequence goes on along the minus strand of NC_080833.1, from coordinate 1,673,614 downwards.
GACCGACAGGTGACCAGCAGGCCGAGTGCTTAAGGAACTTGCCCAGGGTCACCTGGGAGGTAGTTCTAAGGCAGCAGGTGTACAGGCAGCGAGCCCCGCCTCAGGAACGGAAGACGCTCTGTTTCCATCAGGGCAGGCTGGGGGCCGCATCTCCCCCGGAGGCCAGCACGCTAATCAGGGGAGGCCAGCAGGGCCACACTGCCCCTGGTAACTGTCTTCTTCCCCAGCCAGCTCAGATAAGGCTGGCCAGGGAGGGGCAGCCGGCCGTGGGTGGCGGCTGGTACATCCCGGCCCAGCCAGGGAGGGGGCCTGGCTCCCCAGCCCTGGGCAGCGGCTGCAGCTGTACCCACGGCCTACCCAGGGTGCAGCCCCACCCCCACACCAGCTGCAAAGGAGGTCGGGGTTTGGGGACACGCCCCAGTGGTGCAGAGATGAGAGGCAGCTGGGTGCTAGGAGCAGGGGGCTGCAGCCCAGTCCCTGCTGCTGTCTCTCCCAGCACTCGGCCACGCGCCTGGACCCTGAGTACAGACGGGGCATGGCCTCGCGCTGCTGCTGGACCCTGGCCTGGCACCTCCCGCACCTCCCTCACTGACCTGAGAGGGGTCAGGGCACCTGACACCAGGGCTTGTCCAGCCCCGCCATGGGGTTCCACAGGCAGGTAGTCTCCACCGCCAGGAAGGCTGGCCTGCCCCGTGACCCAGCACACAGCCCAGGCAGGGGGAGTTCGGCTGCTACAGAGCTGGGGTCAGCGTTCAGGGGCAGCGTGCCCGTTAAGACATAGCCCTTCTCCCTCCTGTTCTAGGCCAGCAGCACCAGGGCTGACCACCCGCCTGCCTCCCCACAGTCAGGTGGACACCGCACGGCGCTGACCACTGCCTGCCTCGCAGGGCCTCGCTGGGAAGCTGCCTGCAGCTACTCCCAGACTGTCGCCCCAAGGCTGGAGCTGTGTGTTCCGGAACCTCCTGCTCCCCTGTGGGGCTCCCTGCAGGGTTCCATTCGGCCCTGACTGGATGGCTGGAGCGGGGATCCCAAGCCCGTGAGGCCCTGACCTGCTCCGGGGCCACAGCCAGGAGGCCGCCCCGGACCCCAGTGGCCTGTCCCCTGCCCCAGCACCTGGCGGGCCCGCACCCCGCTGGGCGCAGAAGGCCAGCACGCCAAGGGCCCAGGGCGTCCTCGGAGGCCAGCGGGAGCGGCCGGGCACATCCGGTCCCCGGAGGGCCGGGGCCACCGGCAGCTCTGCCCACCTCTCCCTGCAGCCGCGTCGAAGCTCGGGGCTGCGGCCCCGGCCCGGCGCCTCACCTGAGCCCAGGAGCGCGGCCGCCGCGCGATGGACGCGTCTCCAGGTCGGGGGCGTGGCCTGGACGGAGCCGGGGCGGGGCCTGGAGCAGGGCGGAAGAGGGCCGGCGTGGGCGGGGCTTGGATGGGAGCGGGAGCCTGAGTGGACGGGGCCCGGAGAAGGGGCGGGGATAGGGGCGTGGCCTAGAGCCGGGCGGGAGCGGAGATGGCGTGGGCGGGGCGGAGCCGGAGGAGGGGCGGGGTCTGGGTGTGGGGCGGGGCAGAGGAGGGAGGAGACAGGGGCGTGGTCTAGATCCGGGCGGAAGCGAAGCTGGCGTGAGCGGGGCGGAGCCGGAGGAGGGGCGGGGTCTGGGTAGGTGGGGCGGGGGCAGAGGAGGGCGGAGACGGGGGCGTGGTCTAGAGCCTGGAGGGGCGTGGTCTGGGGGCGGGGCCGGGCGCGCCTAAGGGACGTGCAGCTGTCCAGTTCTGCAAAGGGCCTCCTGCAGGGCAGAGGTTCACGTCCCGGTCCCGAGGCGCAGGAGCTGCGGCTGTGGCCCCCGTCCTGACCCCCGGGCCGGAGGTCCCGCAGCCTCGGGCAGCAGGGCGGGCACCGCTGGGACGAGGCCCGCGGACGCGCGTGGGAGCGAGCCGCGGCGGGGACGCCCGGGAGAAGCGGGGTTCTCTGTCCTGGCCCGGCTCCCCACTGCCGTCCTGGAGGACATCCCAGCCTCTGCGGGTCACCGGGGTCCTGGGCGCAGAGGCTGGGCCAGGCCTCCTAGGGACCTGGGCTGGGGGCCCTGCTCCCTGTCGGCGCCCTCCCCCCATGCCAGAAAGAGGCCAGACTGCAGTCAACACCGAGTTTATTGGGACTCAGCCCCGCCCGGCTGCGGGGGGCCAGCCCCGGCCGGCCTACTTGGATGGGGTCTTCTTGGACTTGATGGGCAGGGTGGTCTCTGACTGCTGCAGGGGTGGCACCTTGACCCCCTTCTGCTTCAACTGGGTGTGGAAGTCACTTCGCTCGGTGATGATCCTCTGGGAGGAGACAGCCTTCAGGGGCTGCCCTCACCCCTACCTACACCCCTAATCCCCACTGCCCTCACCCCTACCAACACCCCTGTCCCCCACTGCCCTCACCCCTGTCCCTGGCTGCCCTCACCCCTACCTACACCCCTGCCCCTGGCTCCCCACACTCCTGTCCCCCCACTGCCCTCACCCCTGCCCCTAGCTGCCCTCACCCCTGCCCCTGGCTTCCCTCACCCCTGCCCCTGGCTGCCCTCACCCTACCCCGGCCGCCCACTCTCTTGCCCTTGGCTTCCACACCCCCCGCCTGCACTCCTGCCTGTGGCTGCCTTCACCCCTGCCTGTGCCTCTAGCACACACGACTTCAGCTCACTGACCCTGACCAATCTCAAATGCAAAATCAAGGACAATGGCTGACCCTGCCACAGGGTTGAGGTGCTGGGGGGGACGGGGACAGGGTGAGGTGCTGCTGACAATGACTGATCCTGCCGCAAGGGTGAGGCGCTGGGGGGGACGGGGACAGGGTGAGGTGCTGCTGACAATGACTGATCCTGCCGCAAGGGTGAGGTGCTGGGGGGAGGACAGGGTGAGGTGCCGGTGGCAATGGCTGGATCCTGCTGCAGGGGTGAGGCACTGGGGGGAGGACAGGGTGAGGTGCTGGGGGGCAGGGTGAGGTGCTGGGGGGAGGACAGGGTGAGGTACTGGGGGGAGGACAGGGTGAGGTGCTGGGGGAGGACAGGGTGAGGTGCTGGGGGGCAGGGTGAGGTGCTGGGGGGAGGACAGGGTGAGGTGCCGGTGGCAATGGCTGGATCCTGCTGCAGGGGTGAGGCACTGGGGGGAGGACAGGGTGAGGTGCTGGGGGGAGGACAGGGTGAGGTACTGGGGGGAGGACAGGGTGAGGTGCTGGGGGAGGACAGGGTGAGGTGCTGGGGGAGGACAGGGTGAGGCACTGGGGGGAGGACAGGGTGAGGTGCTGGGGGAGGACAGGGTGAGATGCTGGGGAGATAGGGTGAGGTGCCGGTGACAATGGCTGACCCTGTCGCAGGGTGAGGTGCTGGGGGTGGCGGGGACAGAGTGAGGTGCCGGTGACATGGTTGACCCTGCCACAGGGGTGAAGCACTGGGGGGAGGACAGGGTGAGGCACTGCGGGGGTTGTGTGGAGGGGATGTGCCCCACACACCTCAGGCCCCTTGTCCTGGAGCCTACCCCCCGGCCTGCCCTTGCAGCCTCCGGGAGAACTCCCTGCTCCTCTCCCTTCTTCCTCCTTCCGCCCCCTCCCTTCTCCTCCAGTCCCTCTTCAGATCGGGAACAAGACTGGAGGCCCCCCCGGCATCCCCCCCCCCGGCCCCAGGCAGACACAGGTGTCTGAGAGGCAGGGCACCTGCTGGGGTCAAAGAGCTGAGACTAGAACAGAAGTGGTCCCGCCCAGAGCCCTGGGCCCCCTTGGGGACGCACCCCTCTCCCCTGAGAAGCACCTGGGGGTGACTGCTGCTGCCCACCACCCCAAACCTGGGGACCCTGCTCCTCCTCCAGGGCCTCCTGGGAGCCCCTGCAGCTGGGAGGCAGCCAGGCTGGAGGGGGTCCCTGTGTGAGGTTGGCACGGGTGGGCTGCGAGCAGGCTGCCCTCTGCCCCGGGCTCACGGGACCAACCTGCAGGGCTTCCAGGATGTCGCTGTCCGTGATCTCGGTGGAAGACTTGAACCCTGTGACGCTGAAGGCGGCCTGCAGAATCTTATTCCTCAGTCTCTCGAGCTGTGAGCAAAGGGAAAACACACACGGTGCCGGCCTTGGCCTTGGCGGGGACAGGGCATGGCCTGCTGGCCATCGGCGGCTGTGAGCTTGGACAAAGGCTCGGCTGTCACCACTCGGCTCTGGGAACAGGAACCTGGGTGGGCAGAACCCAGTGGGCCAAAACCCACTCTCTCCCTAGTAGCACTTCTCCTTGACCCGCACTGGTTTTACAAAATGCAAAGAGGGGGCCGGTCAACCCGCTGCCTGGGACCCCAGCAGCCCAGGGGGCACTGCTTCATATCCTGGCTGCTCCATTCCTGGTCCAGCTCCATTCCTGGCCTGGGAAAGCCGTGGAGAATGACCCAAGTGCTTGGGCCCCTGGTGCCTACATGGGGGCTGTGAGGAAGCTGCCAGCGGCCGGCTTTGGCCTGCCCGTCCTTGGCTGTGGTGGCCATTTGTGGAATGAACCAGTTCTCGAAAGATCTGTCTCTCTCCCTCTCTCTGTCTCCCCTCATCTCTGGCTCTCTCTAACTCTGCTTTTAGAATACACACATTAAAAAAAAAACATGAAAACAAAAGCTCCCCTGCCTCCCCGACTTGGGGTGCTCAGCTCAGGGGAGGGGGCCAGTTGGCAGCTCTGCGCCTCCCGTGGGCTCTCCCTCCTTGGGCTCTCGTCCACGCGGGGCCTGCAGCTAAGATCTCGGGGCTGGTCCCAGCACCACCGAGGGTCTGGGGCTGCTGGGCCCGCCTGCAAACGGCCTCGTGTGCGCAGGGCGACAAGGATGGCCAGCCTGGGAGAAGGCCAGCTTTGCCGCAGCCAAGTTTCAAGTGTGCACATGGCTGCTGTGTTCGCTCAGAGTGCCACCTGCGAGCCGGTCTCCTTCCTGAGAGTGGCACGGCGCATTTTGCCTCCTGCAGCCCAACCAAGATCTTCCTCCCTAGACGAACCCGGCACCTGCCCATGGCTCCTTCCTGCCTCGGCTGCGGACAGCACGTTCCAGGGGCACCATGCAGCCCTACCCTTCCTCCACCAACTCCGAACAGGTGCGGGCATCCCAGGCCAAGTGGGCCAAGGTGAACCGTAGCCCTGGCTGCTCTGGCCTGTCTCCCTGTGTGGGCATGTGGGTGTGAGCTGGGCCTACCCTGGCCTGGGTGCTCTCCAGGGCCACACGGGCCTGCTGCTCTGCCTGCCGGATCACCTCGTTCCGGCCCTGCAGGTCTTCCCACAGCCGCTTCTGCCTCTGTAGGTGATTGTGATCCAGGTCCACCTGTTCCTGCAGCTCACTGACCTTGGCCTCCAGTTTGGTGATGACAAGACCCCGCCTGGTGAGCTCGCTGTCCAGCTCTGACATTTGCTGCGGAGAACCAAGGGGGACCAGGTACCTGCCTTGTTCGCACCCCTTCCCCCCATGATGGCCGCCAGCTCTCGGGGATGTCCCCCAGGCCCAGCTGACCGCATGGCCACATGTGTTGCCCTCGGGTGGCTCCGTGGCCCTGGGCTGCGGGTGAGGGGGCTGCTGGTCAGTGGAGCAGGGAAGATTCCGGCCTCAGCTCCCCTCATGGGGGCATCAGGACTGATTGACAGAGAGGGTGGGGACTTCCAGACTGCCCACACTGCCCAGCAGTGCCCACAGTGCCCAGCAGTGCCCACAGTGCCCACAGTGCCCAGCCCACACCTGTCGGAGCAGGAGGTTATCTCTCTCAGTGAGATCTGTCAGCTCCTGGTGCTTCTTGTCTTCCCGGAGGCTGGAGAACTGCGGGACCCACAGAGCCGTCAGCTCCTGGGCAGTGGCATCCAGCTCTCCTCCCCCACCCACCCCACCGGGAGCCCAGGGCACTGCGGAGGAAGGCACTGCGGGGGAAGAAATGGGCTGAGGAGGTCTGAGAGGCATGAGCAGCCAGCCGAGCCCACAGAGCCAGGCCTTGAGCCGGCCCCGGGAGCATCCCGGCTGAGTTCTGAGCCCCGGGAGCGTCCCGGCGGAGTTCCCCGCGCCTGGGAGGCGGGCGAGGGCTCTGTGCTGGGGTGGCCACCTTGTCGGACATGGCTCGCAGCTGCTGCTTGCGCTCCCGCAGCTCCTTCTGCAGGGCCTCGTTCTCTGTGTTCATCCTGCGCATCTCCAAGTCCTGGAAGTTCAGCTGCCGCTCCAGGCTGGTGATGGCTCCTGGGGGAGCGGGCAGAGGCGGCACCGAGGCTGAGGGGTCGCCCGGCCAACCGCCTGGCCAAGGGCACGCTGGCTGGGCCCAGCCTACCTGTGGTCAGCGAGTATCTGTTCCTGGAGAGCTCCAGCTCGTGCTGGAACTCCAGGATGGCCTGCTCGTACTCCTCCAGCTGCGCCAGGAGCTCCTCCTCGAAGGCCTCCATCAGGGGGTAGCCCGGGGGCCTGAAGACCTCCTCCTCCTCCTCCATCAGCTCCTGCTCCTCCTCCTCCTGCCCCTCCTCCTCTTCCTCCTTGCGGTCTTCCTCCTGCATAGCACCTCTCTCCTGGGCTAGCTCCCTCTCTCTCCCGCCCTCAGGCTCCCCGTCCAAGCCCTCTTCTTTCTGGATGCTGTCCAGCGCTGGCTCCTTGGCCGCCTGCAAGGCCTGGGACTCCTCCTGTGTCTGGGACGAGGAGAAGCGGCAGGTGGGCCCCTCTGGTGGCGGGGGCTCCTCCACTCGGGCACCCCATTCCAGGCTGGACCTGCAGCTTCAGAGGCCCCCAGAGCCATACTCTGGGCAACCAGGTGGACCTCAAACCCACCGGCTCTCTGGTTCCTCTGAGAGCCCATCCCAGGGACCACTTCCCAGGCGCCGGGGCTGTCCAGCCCCTGGAACCCCCCCGGCCTGCCCAGCGGAGGCCAGGCCACTGGCCTTGGCTCCTGGCCATTCCAGACCTCAGTGCGCAGCTGTGGCTCCTGGTCCCGCTCTGGCGCCTTCATGAGGCTCAGCTGCCCCAGCTTCAGCGTCGCTTCTGAGGGCCGCCCTGTAAGGCCCTGGGGTGCTGCCTCTGCTTGCCCACTGTTCCCGCACCCAGGCAGGGCCCCAAGTGGGTGCTGCGTTGGTGGGCAGGGCAGCCACCTGCAGAACAGCATGGGTGGGGGCAGGGCTTTGCCACCCCACAAGGGGCCTTGAAGTGGGGCTGGGGGACACTTTATGCCAGCTCTGGGTCCACAAGGACACCAAGGCAAGGCCAAGGCACCTGAGGGTGGAGAGCAGAAGCTGGCTGGCCGGGCAGGCTGGAGTGGCACTGCCCGTGAGGCCCAAGCTGGGACTCCCTCCTGCACGCCCCAGAGGCGATCTGGGCCCCTCTGCCCTTCCCCTCTGTCAGCTGCGCTGGGTACGGGGGCCCGGGACAAGGGGCAGGCCAGAGCCATGACCGGGAGGCCGGCTCTCACCCTGCCCCTGTCAGCTGCGCTGGGTGCCTGCAGTGCAGGGTGAGGCGCAGGCTGGGGCCACCCTGGGTTGGGGGAGGCACAGCTCCCTGCTGACCTTTGGTCCGGAGAAGGCCCTTCAGCTGCTTGCTCAGGGATTCCCTCTCCTGCTTCAGCGCCAGCAGCTCCTCGTCCTTCTTCCGGACCTGGGTCTCCAGTGCGGACAGGCGCCGGAGCTCCTCCTCCAGCTGGAGCAGGCGGTGGTCCTGGGTGGGAAGGTGGGCACCGCTGGGCTGATGGCCACAGCCCCAGCACAGCGTGCCCGCTCCCGGCAAGTGCAGCAGGAGGTGGGCTTTTAAGGGGTGGGGCCAGTGACGGGTGGGGCGCTGCCTGGGAAGGGGTTAAACTCTCACCAGAATGGGCTGACCTCCTTGCCATTTGACCCCTGCCTCTCACACCTGCTTGCCCACGCGCTCCAGTGGGGGACACAGATGGGCGTGGCCCACCAAAGGCCAAATCAGTGGGGCTGCCGGCTGGCGGAACCAGCTCCTTGAAGGGGGGGACTGAATGAACCCTTTTTCTTCACTCAGACCCAGCCTGGGCGTGTGGATACAGCCACGGGAGGCAGATTGGACGGAGCCCCCAGCCTTGAGAGGCAGGTACAGGCTTAACTGCCCCCAATTGGCCAGTGGGGTGGGGGGGGTGGGCAACCGACCTCGGTCATCTGAGAGATTCGGAGAAAACTGCAGGTGGGCCCTGGGGCAAGTGCTGAGGGGATGGCTCAGAGAGGGGAGGAGGGGAGAGGAGGGACTAGCAAGGAGGGGTGTGGGGAGGGGCATGGGGGAGGGGAGAGGAACGACTAGGAGGGAGGGGTGTGGGGATGGGAGGGACATGGGAAAGGGGTGTGGGGAGGGGAGGGGCATGGGGAGGGAAGGGGAGAGGAGGGGAGAGGAGGGACTAAGAGGGAGAGGAGGGGTGGGACATGGGAAAGGGGTGTGGGGAGGGGAAGGATGTGGGGGAGGGGAGGGGAGGGGAGAGGAGGGACTAAGAGGGAGGGGAGGGGTGGCACATGGGAAAGGGGTGTGGGGAGGGGAGGGACTAGGAGGTAGGGGAGGGACATGGGTAGGAGAGGGGAGGGGAGGGACATGGGGGAGGGGTGTGGGGAAAGGAGGGACGTGGGGGAGGGGTGTGGGGAGGGGTGTGGGGAGGGGTGTGGGGAGGGGAGGCCGCAGAGCAAGCCTGGCTCTGTATTAGCGCCAGGGACTCCAGGAATAGGCAGCCTGCAGACTTGTCTTTTCTGCTTTAAGATGCATTGGCCTAGTGAACACAGGGTGACACACAGAGAGGACACACAGGGAGCTTTGCCTGCTGCATCACTCCCCGGCATCCAGGAGCCCCTCCAGCACGTGGCCCAGCCTGCACTGCCTCCCGGGCATGTTAGCCTGGACTGGTGCTGGGCACTCCCAAATGGGCTGCTGGCGGCACAAGCAGTGGTTTACCCATAGTGCCACAACGCCAGCCCTACTGTGTGCTGTTCTTGCAACTTGTCTTGCTGTCTGAGACTCCACACAATAATGTGGAGATGCATTTCTCCATCTGCTCCGAGAGGGAAAGAGGGTGCCTGTGTGGGGGTCCCGAGCCACGCGGAGCCCGCTGGTCGGTGCCGGTGACCTAGGAGCTGGCCACCTGGAGACCTGGGAGCTGGCCTAGGAGCTGGAGACCCTAGCAGGGTGTGTGGCGTTCCTGGGGCAACCAGAAGGGCCAGGAAAACCTGCTGAGCCTGCAGCTGCTTTTAAGGGAAAGTTAGTAGCCGGACAAGCCTCTGGCAAGACTGAAGGTGACGAGGAAGAGCCTCCCAGGTTCCCGGCTCAGCAGCCGAGAAAGGATCTACTCCCAGAATGCAGCACCCCAAGGCTGATGCAGGCGGGGAGAAAGAACCCACATGGCTTTGGAAGGACTTGAGTTTGTGGTTAGAGTTTTCTCCTGGAGGTGTCATGGTGGAGTTATGGGTTAAGCTGCCGCCTGCAGCAACTGGCATCCCGTCCGTATTGAGGCGCCGGTTCAAATCCCACTGCTGTCCTGGCCCAGCCCTGGCTGTGCAGCCATTTAGGGAGAGAAAATCACTAATGGAAAAGTTTCTCTCTGTTTCAGTTTGGAATTCCCCTGGGAGACTCCAGGTGCCCCTTTAGGCCAGCTCTTCTGGGGTGTCAGACTGCAGGTGGAACAACCCCAGGCCCACGCAGGGGGGACAGCAATGGAGACCACAGGCCAGTGCGTCTCACAAGAGCGTCACCAGGAACCATGTGACTGTGTGTGAATCACTGGACGTCCAGCTGACAGCGAATCCTGTCCCCTAGGTGGAACTTCCGGGTCAGCTGGGGGTCACACGTGCTGGCGCCCTGACCCTCACATGTGTGGGCTGGGACGGAAGGACCACCGACTAGACCAGACACAGACCAGAACCCCTCCCGGGCAGGGTGCTGGGCCAGGGTGGCGCCGTTACCTTCTCGTGAATGACCGAGATGTACCAGGGCACCCTCTTTGTTGGGGGGCTCTCGGCAACCACTGAGCCACTGGGGATGGGACTGCAGGTCTGTGACTCCTGAGTCCTGTGCAAGCCCCTTAGCTCGCACAGGCTCTTACTGGCTGGGAGGAGGCGGCCTGCAGAGGAGCAGGGCTGGGTGTCCTTGAGGCTCCGCCCCCGGGGCTGTCCCGCTGCACCTGTGACCTCCCCTGTGGAGGCTGGCATCGAGGGAGCCAGGTGGGACAGCAGGGCACCCAGAGCTTCCCCATGCAACCCGGAGCCACCCCGTAGCGCCTCAGCGCCCCACCTTATTCTGAGATGGGAGGAGGACAGGTTCTCCACCAAGGAAGGGGGGCTGTCGGGGGCGGCCCCGCAGCATCCATCCCCTAAAAGGGATTTGGGGTGGCAGCTGGCCACTGCAAGGCCTCAGGAGGCACGTGGTCCCAGGAAGTTGGTCTCCTGGGCAGGAGCAGGTGCGCCCAGGTGGCGGGGAGCTGGCCCTGCACTCAGCCCACCCTCCCCTGCCAAGGAGCAGCAGCAGAGACCCCGGGGGCTCCCTCACCGTCCTGGCTGCTGTCTGAGACGCGTCTGCCCAGGAGCAGGTCCTCGGCCCTGCGGATCTCCGAGCTGATGCACAGGTCCCGGGGAAGGTGCTCCGGGGTAGCTGGATCTACAGGTCCAACACGCTAAGGCGGCTCTCTCCGTGGGTGTTGAGACTGAACACCCGGTGCAGGGGCCATGGGCCCTGAAGGCTCCCAGGGGGTCACATCGTGTGAGCCTTTGCAGGAGGGTGGGGGACACAGGGCAAGCCCAGGCCCCGGGGCTGGGGGATTTCATCTGGACTCTGACCGAAACCCCTGGAGACCCCGAGTTGGCCAGCTGCGTCTAGGCCCCCTGTTTTCACGACAATGCACTCCTTTCAAGTACTTGCTCCTGATAAGCTGTCTGGCCATAGGTGCCCTTTTCCAGAAGCTTCTAGAACCTCCAACCATTCCCATCTCCCCTCTGGTTCTCCAGGACACACGGGAACAGGTGTCCCTGCCGCCTCCCAACTGGGGCCCTGACCCAAGCAGAGGATTTGTCCAAGCAGCAGCCCAGGCCCCACACAGGCTCGTGTGAGCCAGGAGGCAGGCCCGGGCCCTGTCTCTCACCGAAGTGGGACGTGGATGTGGCCCTGGTGCTGAACTGCGGGCAGCCGGGGCGCAGGAGTACCCCCTTCCCCGGCTCCTCTGCAGGCGGCTCCACAGCAGGCTTAGGCTGCAGGGTGGGCAAAAAGAGGCTGGCGCTCCAAGGTGGGCTCAGCCCCTGGAGCCTGCAACCCCCTACTCCGGCCCTGTGCCCGCCTCAGGGGTGAGCCTTCCCCTCCACAGCAGCTGCCCGGCCTGTCCCTTCCCCCAGGTGGCCACTGGCCAGGTTCATCCAACCGCCCTGGGAACAGGCCAAGCAGGTGGCTGTGGCCGCCCCCAAGCCCCTGCCATTCCCTCTGTGTGCCACCTTCCCAGGGCTGCTGGGGACAGGCTCGAGCAGCCTGACGCAGTGCTGGGCTTGGCGCAGTCTCCAGTCTGGCTCCTGGGCATCCCGGCCGGCCACCATCTGCAGCGCCATCAGGCCCTTGGCCATGGAGTTGGGGCCCCAGCTGAGCTTCTTCGTTTTCTGAGATAACATCAGGGAAGCCCGGCTGCTTGCACAGAAGTGGCGACAACTCCGCAGATCTGCTCTTGGTGTGGCTCAGAGTGTCCAGGGACACGCGTGGACAGACACCGGACCCTGAGGCCGCACGTCCCAGGTGATGCGGTATGTGACATCACAGGCGTCTCCATAGAAACCAGCAGGTCACACTCGTCTCTGCAAGGTGGTTCTCATGCAATCTCGGGGTGTCACAGGTCTGGGTGTAGCCTGGGGCCACCGGCGTGACTCTCCGTTTTCTGACCTTTTCCCACAGTGCCCTGCCACTCCCGGCCGCCTTTATCCCGTTTTTTAGTTTTTTATTGCCTAACATCCAACACAGCCTTAACGGCTTTGTTACAATTCTGGTATCCTTGGTTAAAATGGGCGATTTAGAAGCATTCCTTTTTGTTTTTAGAGATTGTTAGAGCGTGGGTAAAATGCTGTTGTTGGGCAGTGTGAGATTCCTTTGAACTGAACAACTGCTACTTTGCTAGGCCACGAGGTGCCCGGACTTTGGGAGGATTCCGCTTTAGCGATAAATCTGTTCTTTGCTGCCTTGCAACTTTGTGAAGGCAAGGGCACAGTTCTTCTCCGGTCCCAAAAACAGGAGGAAGATAAGAGTGTGAGAATGGGATGAGCCATAAAGATAGTGGGTATGGGAACAGAACAGGCTCCTTGTGCCTGAAGGCCCTAAAATAATGAACATGTCTAACGTTGTTACTTTTGGTGTATTTCCCAGCCCCAAAGGTCCTATATAATCTTCTGTCTTGGGCAAATTCGGGGTCTGACCGCCCGGCTTGGCTGGCCTGCGTGCCCCAAGTGCGGTCTGACCCCAGCATGCTGGAACAATAAACTCTGTTTGCTGTTTGCTTTACCAGCGAGACTCTTTGTCATTCTCTGGGGTTGACTAGCTCGCACCATGATGGCCGGGGGCTTTGGCCTGGACTCTAACAAGATCTGGGGTGGGGGAAGCAGGGCTGGCGTTAGGTGTTATGGCGTAATGGGTTAAGATGCTGGCATCCCATTTGGCTGCTGGTTCGAGTCCCAGCTGGTCCACTTCTGATCCAGCCCTGTGTTAACAGCCTGGGAGAGCAGTGGAGGATGGTCCAGGGGCTTGGGCCCCTGCACCCACGCGGGAGATCTGGAAGGGCATGGGCCCCCGCACGCACGCGGGAGATCCGGAGGAGGTTCCTGGCTCCTGCATCCCAGCAAGCCCCGTTTTAACCATTGCAACCAATTGGGAAAAGAGCCAGCAGATAGACAATTTCATTCTCTCTCTGCCTCCTCCCACCCACGCCCCTCCCCACCCTGGCCTCTGCCTTTCAGATCTCATTCCCCAAATGGCTGTGATGGCTGAGGCTGGGACAGGACAAAGCCAGCACTTGGAATCTCACGTGGGGCAGGGACCTAAGCGCGTGGACCTGTTGCCTTCCCCGGAGCACTAGCAGGGAGCTGGATCACAAGTGGAGCAGCCGGGACTTGAACTGCTGTCCACATGGGACACCATCACCGTAGATGGCCGCTTAACCTCTGTGCCCTAGAAACGGTTCTCAACAACTGAAAATGTTTTTGTTTGTTTTTTAAGAGTTGAGGCAGGGGGACCAGTGAAGTGGCCTAGTGGCTAGAGTCCTCGCCTTGTATGTATTTGAATCCCATATGGGCTCCGGTTCTAATCCCAGCAGCTCCACTTCCCATCCAGCTCCCTGCTTGTGGCCTGGGAAAGCAGTCGAGGACCCAAAGCCTTGGGACCCTGCACCCGCATGGGAGACCCGGAAGAGGATCCTGGCTGCTGGCTTCGGATCAGTTCAGCTCTGGCTGTTGCAGACACTTGGGGAGTGAACCAGAGGATGGAAGATCTTTGTTTGTCTCTCCTTCTCTCTGTAAATCTGCCTTTCCAATAAAAATAAGTAAATGTTAAAAAAAATGGAGGGAATTGGGGCAGAAGGAGGGATTGTTGCCTCCCACCAAACCCCAGAGTGAGAAGACACAGCTCCAAACTACGGCATCGCAACCACTAAAACGGAATTGTTCCAGAGAGTAAGAAAGCGGGCAAGTGCCAGTTGGTTTACCCCCGCACCCTACCCAAATGCCTGTGGTACCTGGAGGCGGGCCAGGTCCACAGAGGGTTCCCCAGTGGGTGAGGGGCTGGGACTCGGGTGCCTGGGCAGTCACAGCTGCCTCCCAGGCTGCGGGAACAGGACGCTGGTGGAGCCAGAGTCCAGTACTGAACCCAGGCATGCTGTCATGGGGTCCGCGCACTCTCATGGGCCCTGCACACTGCTGTGGGACACTGTACTCTGCCATGGGGCCCTGCACGCTGCCATGGGGCCCTGCACGCTGCCGTGGGGCCTGTCCACTACCGTGGGGCCTGTCCACTGCCGTGGGCCCTGTCCACTACCGTGGGGCCTGTCCACTGCCGTGGGGCCTGTCCACTACCGTGGGGCCTGTCCACTGCCGTGGGGCCTGTCCACTGCCGTGGGGCCCTGTCCACTGCTGCGGGCCCTGTCCACTGCCGTGTGGCCTGTCAGCTGACTTTGCAGGCCTGATCCCGCCGTGCCATAGCCACCTCTAGTCACATGGCTCAGAGGCTCAAGGACATGGCCGTTCTATGTGGCCGTCTGCACGCACCATTGGCCTCCTGGGCGGGCTGCACTTCCCCACTGACCGTGGCTGCAGCGGGGTGAGCTCATGCACGCCCGTGGCTCTCCCTTGCCTTTGCCGGCCACGGGCAGTGTTCCAGGGCTTTCCATGTCCTAGCATCTCCTGGCTCGCTTCCAAATTTGAGTGTGTGCTTGTGAGCTAAATGTGAAAAGCTTTCTTTTTAAGACGTATTTTTATTCATTTAAAAAGCAGAGTGTGAGAGAGATCCTTCATGTGCTGGTTTACTACCTAAAGGACCGCAGCGGCCAGAGCCGAGCCCCGAGGACCGCAGCGGCCAGAGCCGAGCCCCGAGGACCGCAGCGGCCGAGAGCTTCTTCTGAGTCTCCCATATGGGGGTATGAACCCGGGCACCTGGCCATCCTCCACTGCTTCCCCAGGCCTTAAGTGGGGCAGCCAGGGCGTGAACTTGTGCCCAGTCGAACCTCCAGCTCCACAGGTGAGGTTGAGCATGCTATGCCAGGGAACTGGCTCCCTGCAGACTTATTTCGGTTTGTTTTAAAGGCAGAGTTACAGAGAGGGGACTTGGGGAGAGTGAGAGATCTTCCATCTGCTGGTTCACTCCCCAAACGGCTCTAACAGCCAGGTTTGGGCCAGGCTGAAGCAGGAGCTGTACCTGGGTCTCCCACGAGCAGGGGCCCAGGCACTTGGGCCACCCTCTGCTGCTTCCCCAGGCCAAGCAGGGAGCTGGCTGTGAGTGGGGCAGCCGACGCAGGAACCAGCACCCATGCGGGGTGTTGGCAGCGTGTGATGCCTTAACCCGCTGCACCACAGCGCCAGCCCTGCGAGAGGCTGTGAGCCATCCTGGCTGGCAGTGCCTTCTCAGTTACGGGATTTCAGGTGTGTTCGCCTGTCCCGTGGGCCGAAGTTCCACTCTGACAGGGGTGTTCTTGAAAACACGCATGCTGCACACTTCGAGGTCTCACACCTCCTGCCCGGTGTTGTGTATAAGAAACCATTGCTGGGCCTGTTTTCTGGAAGATGCATTCCATTTGTTCCTGAAAGGCGCTAGGTTCCAGCCCTCCTGTCAGGTTCTGGGGTCCTTCCTGAGTTCCACTTGGCGTGTGAACATCCTGTCTTCTGGATTGCACGTTAAGACCCCTCCACCCCGCCGGTGGTCTCGGCTGCTTCCCAGCACTGGCAGTGTGACTCCGCAGCAGCAAGCAAACGCAGAGAAAACCTTCATGGATCACCTCCACGGCGGCTGATAGTGTGGGGGGATTGCCTAGAGTCCCCCCCACATCCTTCCTGTGCCACGCCCCTCATGCCCGGGAGTGACCCACACCGAGGGGAGAGGTGCCACAGGCCCAGGAGCACCGGGCTGCAGAGGCACTGTCACACTCCCCGACAGCGACGGCCGCTCCGCCCTCTCTCACTACGGGGTTGCTATTTCATTCTCTCTATCCGCTTGTTTGTTTACTTCCTTGGGTCACTCCACAAATGCCCAGCATAGCTGAGGCCAAGCTGGACCAAAACCAGGGGCCAGGAATGCCATCTGAGTCGTCCCTGTGGGTGGCCAGGACCCAAGTGCTTGTCACCATCTGCTGCCCATGCATGCATCCGCAGGCAGCAGCAGAGCCAGGACTCGAACCACGATGGGTGTGGGCATCCGGGCCGGCTCTCGACAACGTGCCGAATGCCCTCTCGCTGTCCTTTGTCTGTCGTTGAGGTGGGGATAGGATGGGGAAGAGACAGATTTCACAGCTGCGACCTGGGAGTCACCTCCTTCCCGTCCGACTCCGAGCAGCTGCCTGTCGGTGTTCTGGGGTGCGCGTGTAAGACGCTCCGTCTCTGCTGTGCAGCGCCACTCCTGAGAGCAGGCCGAGTATCCATCTTCTTAGGGTACCATTTCATACTGTATTTTCCCCATCCATTCGTTTCTAACCCGTGTCTTTTTAAAGTGTTAATATTTATCTACAGAGAGAGGGCCTCTTGAGGATTTACCCCAAAATGCCTGCCAGGGTTAGACTAGAAGGAGCCCCGCAGCCTGTGGGTGGCAGGAGCCTGGGGACCCGGGCCGTGATCTGCTGCCGCCCAGGATATGTTAGCAGAAACCTGGGTGGGAAGCGGAGTAGCTGGGACTTGAACTGGCTCTGCTACGGGATGGTGCTGGCAGCCCGAGGCAGCTCAAGCTTGGGTCCTGCAGGGCCTGCCTGAGCCTGGTGCCCGTGGCTGGTGAGCCGTGAATCAGTTACCATGTGTTACTCATGTCCTATTAACCCACACATCGCCCCTGGCTGCCGGCGCTCCCGGGGGAGCCTCTTGCCCCGTGGCCCCATGGGAAGAGACAGCTTGCTGACAAAGCCCTCTGGGACACGGTCACGCCTGGCCTGCAACATGGAGTTTGTTTTTTATACAGCATTTCCATCTGGCAGCACCCAGAACGCCCCACGGTGGGTCTCCCCCGTGGGTAGACGGGCACCAGCCCCCATGGCTGTTGCTCCTACATGTACATGGGTAGACGCTACATGAGGGAATGAAGCCAGAACCAGGGTCAAGTCCACGGTACTGCGGTACAGGACGCACCTGTCCAGCCCTGAGCAGTCAGCTAGCAGAAATACTCCCGCCCAGTGCACACAGGGCAGAGAAAAGGCAGGGCCAGCTCGTCTGTAAACTACACATCAGGGGACAGAACACAGCGGGTTAAGCCACTGTCTGCGACCCAGCTGAGCTTGTCCTGGCTGCTCCACTTCTGATCCAGCTTCCTGCTAATGTGCCTGGGAAAGCAGCGGAGGGGAGACCAGCTCCTGGCCCGTGGGCCCACAGGGGACACCCAGCTGGAGTTGTTCTGCCTTCTGCCTGGCCCTGGCCCTGGGCACTGTGTGACCCTTTAGGGGATAAACCAGTGGATGGAAAATCCGCCTCTGCTGGGGCACCAGGGCCCAGAGTGGCCCCAGGACGAAAGGGGGCAGGCCCAGGACCTGGGCCCCCACGGTCTGGGGGTCAGCTGCTGCCGTCCCTTCCCACAAACGTGGCTGCGGGAGCACAGTGGAGCCCCCATGCCCCAGCACGACCGGTTCTGGCATGCATGAGGCCCTGCCTGGGTTTCCTCCCACCCAGCGGTCCCAGGGCAAGAGCCGGCCCTGCCCGTCGCTCAGCTGTCTGCCCACCGCCCATCCGGACGCAGACACACCCACAGAGCCAGGAACGTGATGGGGTGGAGAACACTGACAGAGAATCACAAACGAGGCCGACCCACCACGTAGAAAAGGGTATGTTTTATCAAAGATTGGCGTGCTGGGGCGGGGGCGGGGGGCCCGGCCAGCACCTCGGGGGGGCAGGGCTGGGGGACACGTTCTCACGCTGCTGGGGGGCGCTGCAGGCTCGGATTGATGGAGCCGTTTCCTCCTCCCCAGAGTTCTACAACTCCAGCAAAACTTGGCTTCTTGCTTTGGATGGACAACAGATGGTCACCGCAGTCTGGGAGCAGCTGGGAACACAGAGGGGTCCTCAGGTCCAGCAGACGCGACCCCAGCTCCTGCCCACAGAAGAGGGGGCGGGGCCAGAACCAGGCAGCGGACACCTTGCACCTGCAGTCCAGGCCGCTCTGTCCGCCTGAACGGGGCAGGTCCGTCAGCACAGGGCGACCCCGAGGCGGAAGGCTCTCGCTGGGTCCCTCAGGAAGGCCACGCAGAGGGCGAGCGCCGGCCCTGGCCCGGCTCCTCGCACACGCGGACAGCCACCCCGTCGCGCTGGCCCTGCCCCGAGTGTCCCTAGGCACGCTCCTGAGGCCCAGGCGGCTGCCGTTCGCTGTCCACAGGGCCCAGTGTCCTCTTGGAAACGGCGCCCGGAGGTCCTGCCTGCCGGGGCGGCTCCTGCGGGGCGCGCGGCGCCAGGGGGCGGCCAGGCCCTGCTCAGTGGCTCTCGGCGTCCGCGAACTCCTCCTTGATGGGCTGCCTGCGGGCCTTGCAGTCGGGCAGGTCGAAGCCGAAGTCGGCCCAGTCGTCGGGGCCCGCCGGGGCGCCGGGGCCGCGGTTGGGAATGGTGATGGTGTGGCGCACGCGGAAGTGCACGGCCTCCATGACGCGCTGGCCCGAGCTGCCCATGGCCACGGCCGTGCTGCTGCTGGAGCGCAGGAGCTGCTGCCCGCAGTCGTGGCCCTGCTTCAGGTCCTGCAGGCCCCGCCAGATGGTCATGCGATACTGGTCGGGGATCTTCAAGGCTCCCAGGTCCTGCAAGAGCCCAGGGCCACCGTGGGCGGAGCAGGGGGTGCGCCCGTCCACCCGCCCGCCTGCCCTCCACAGCCCGCCCGCCCGCCTGCCTGCCCTCCACAGCGGCCACTCTGGGTCGGGTGGGAGGACCGTCCATGCCAGCTCCTCTCTGGCTTCACCGCCTGTCCCCCGCCCCACCCCGCCCCGGCATCACGCCCCGCACACGCCACACCACCAGACCGGAAGAGCAAGCCAAGCACCCCCTGGGCGCCAGCCCCTGGTGTGGGGAGGGAAGTTAGTGGACACACAGACACAGCCACACTCGGAGCGAGCTGCAGCTGGCCCTGCTCCCTCTGGTAAACGCCCATCTTGAGCCTGTACCCCTGGGCTGGGGGCAGGGGCCTCTAACCCGCCCCAACTGGCCAGCTGGGGAGCATGGCTGCAGAGGGCTACGAAGCACGAATTAGAGCCCTGCTCCCAAGATCTGGGCTCCTTGTGTGTCCCCTGGCTAAGACTGTCATGAGCTGCAGTGGCCCAGGATACCAGCAAATCTCTTAGGACCAGCATGTAGGCTCTCAGGTGTCCCCTAGGCCACTGGAACGCCCACCAGCCCTGTGCCTCTGTGTGTGCTCGTCTGGCCGCCTGCCTCTGCGGGCCAGGCCGACACCTGCTGACGCCTGCCTCCTCTGGCTCGCTGTGCCTGGCTGCCGGCACCAGCAGACCGATCGCGGGCCTGGGGGAGTGCCCGCTCAGCCCACCTCATACTGACGGTTCCCAGGAGCAATGCCAGGTGCCCCTGCTGGCCCTGTGGGGTGGGACAGTTACCTCTATTGTTAGGTTCTGCAGGTGGTACATGTTCTGTAAGCCCTGCGAGGTGAAATACTCGATGCAGTTGGGGCACCCCAGTCCTGTTAAAAAACTGCAGAGAAGGCTTGAGAGATGCAGCCCAGTGCCTGCCCAGTGCCTGCCCACTGCCTGCCCAGTGCCCAGCTGCACATCCTCTTAGCAGGCTGGGCAGTGGCCTGGCTGGGCCTCCTGGCCGCCCTCTCCCTCTGGTGGCAAAGCTGCAGCTCCCTCGGGACACAGTTGTGCTCCACCCAGCTGTATCGACACAGGGGATGGGGCAGGAGCCCCCAGGGTTAGTGCACAGGGGGACAGCACGAGCCGGGACCAGCGGTACCCCACATACCTGACAAGGCTGGGGTCGGCGTGATAGGGTGGTGGTGGGGTGCAGTGGGACCCCGAAACCGTGGACTGGGAGCTGTGGCCACCGTTCATCTCGCTGTGGGCCGGTACGGCGTGGCCGTGGGTGCCAAGCATCCCTGGGGCTGGACAGGAAGGCAGCAAAGCTGTCAGAGACCAAGCTCCAGGTGCCAGGAGAGCTGGGCACTGCCACGGCCAGGCAAGGGCCGTGAAGTCCACCTGCACCCTCAGGAGGATCTTCCAGGACTAAAAGTCCGAAATGCCACCTCTGTGGGGCCCCTGGAGGGACCTTGTGTCATGAACCCATTGCAAGAAAGTCTGCTGATGATAACACGCAGACCGTGTGAGGCTAAGGACCTTGCCCCCGCCCCCGCAAGCCCCTCCAGCAGCCAAGAGCAGGTGCAGGCCTGTGAGTGCGCACCCCCCGACTCCCAGGAGTCCCACTGCTGCACTCAGGCAGCCAACAGGAGTATGGCTCATGGACCCTGGGCCTGGCAGAAACATCTAGAATCAGGCCCTCCCCCCAGCCCGGGGACTTACCCATGGGCCCCAGGTTGGGCCCGGCCGCTGAGCTGTGGGGGGGAGGCTGGCCCACCAGCTGGTTAACCGAGGGCAGCTTGCCGAGGGCCCCGTGTGACTTGCTCATGGACGAGAGCACAGGCCCATAGGACGCAGGCTGCACGTGGCTCCTGCTTGGGAACAGCCAACACGTTGGCAAGGAACAGGGGCCCTCACCCGACCGGGACGCCTCTGAGGAAGCCCCCAGCCCCGGGGGACGGCGGGGGGGACCCCTCACCTCCCAGGCACAGCACAGAGTGGCTTCGACCCCAGCAAGCTCCTGCTTTCAAGCCCGGGGATGGCAGGGAGTGGGGGTGCCCCTCCTCGCCCCAGCGCTCAGAGGTGAGGGGGCAGCGTGGCCACCGCCTGGCCCCTGCTGGCCCCTGCTGGCCCCGGCAGCCCCCCGCCGCCCCCCGCCGCCCCCTGCTGGCGGGCTCACTCACGGCCTCTGCAGGAGCTGCTGCTGCTGCCGGTAGGATTCCACCAGCGGCGGCGGGACCAGCTCCATCAGCTCCAGGCTCTCCTTGAGCTTCATCAGGATCTCGAAGTTCTCCCGGCCGCGCACCTGGACACACAGCACAGGACGTCTGGCTGCTTGCCCCCTCCTGGGGGGGTCCCCGGCAGCCCCTCTTCTGCCGCACTGAACCCCCTGCCCCGGACCCACACTCAGAGCCCACTGCCAAGGCGGCACCCACGAAGGTGCTACAGAAACCCTGAACCAACAGGAATGAAAAGCTCCCACTGGGGCAGATGTTTGCTGAGGTCCCCGCGTGCTTCTTGCCAGCACAGACACTTCCGGTGGGCTTTCTGAAACCCCACACCCTGGCCCCCACCGTGCTTGGCTGGCTGGCCTCAGAGCTGCCCGCTGCCGGGCATGCCTCCCGCCTGCCTGCCACGCCCACTCACATGCATGCAGTACATGTCCTCGTCACAGTGACGCCGCTTCTTCACGGTGGGGCCCAGGGACGGGATGGCAGGGGGGCTCTGCTTGAAGGCTGCCGGGTGGACAGGGAGGGCTGCTGAACCATGGGCGGAGCCAGGGCAGCTGGGCAGCGGGGGACACCTGTTCCCTGCCCCCCAGGAACTGGGCCTCCCGTGTGTGCAGCCCATGGACCCTGGCCTTGGGTGCTGGGCCCAGGTCAGAGCCTGGGAGAGGTCCTGGGACTGAGGCTCTGGAATCACAAGACCTGTGTCCCCCAGACAGGCTCACACTGTGTCCCAGCCCTGCTGGCCTGGGGTTGGGGCAGCCCCATCCTGGGGGCTCCCGCCAGCACCCTGGCCATGTCCCAGCCCTGCTGGCCTGGGGGCAGGACGGCCCCATCCTGGGGGCTCCGGCCAGCACCCTGGCCATGTCCCAGCCCTGCTGGCCTGGGGGCAGGACGGCCCCATCCTGGGGGCTCCCGCCAGCACCCTGGCGGTCATGTTGCTCACCGCGCTTGCTGGCCGCCCCGTTCTTGGTGCTGCTCTCGCTCAGGGCCTGCTGCTCACGGTAGTGGTCTTCGTCGGCTTTGCGGTCTCGGCCAGGGCAGGCGCAGATGCGGCCCTCGAAGGAGCGGCGGCCCAGCACCTGCCCGCTGTCGGGCAGGCACAGCGCACACTGAGCTCCGGGGGCTCAGACTCTGCCCACCTCGGACCCTTGGACGGGCCTCGATGGGCCAGAGAGTGAGGGCAGGGGTCCCAGACATGAGCCAAGGCTTCCCAAACCCCACCGCAGCCAGAGGATCAGCTCCTTCTGGGATGGAAGCCGGCCTGCAGGCCTCTGCCTCAGGTCACTCCGGGGCAGGCAACTAACACAGAACCCCTGCAGCACCCCAGACCCGCCCCCATCATCTCTCTGCCCTCCACCGTCTCCCCCCGCCCCCCCCCGTCTCCCCTCACTGTCCCCGCCCCCACCGTCTCCCCTCACTCACTCCCGGGTCTCCAGGGTGATGATGATGAGGATGGGCCTCCTGTTCATGCCCCCGACGCAGCTGCTGTTACACATGAAGTTGTACAGGATGGTGGTGAATTCTGTCCCCACCTGTACAGGAGGGGCCAAAGGAGGCCTGGGCATCAGCACGTACTGACCCAGGAGCAGCTACACACCCACCCATCACCCACCATCCACCCACCCACACACCCACCCACCATCTACCACCATCCACCCACCCACCATCCACCTGTCCACCCTGTCGCCCAGGCACACGTCAGGCAGCGGGTGCTGTGCTGGCTCCGGCACCCAAGGGGAAGCAGACCCACTGTCTGCTCCCAGGGTAACACACAGCCCCACGATCAGTGCCAGATGCCAGAAACCGCACCTGAGTGGGCCTGGGCAAGGCCCTGGTGATGACACCTGCTGGGCACACCTTGGGTTCCTCTAGGCAAAAGGTTACAAGTGCTGACCAGAGCTGCCGGACCTCTGACAGTCTGGTTCCCGGCAGAGCTGAGAGGGGAACCTGGGCCTCCTCTCCCGGCACCTCTTGCAAACACAAGCAGCGACCCGGTACTGCTCTCTGGCTCAGGATGTGGACTGGAGCGGGAAGACGGCAGCCTTTCCCAGAATCACCACCAGAGGGCGGGAGAGCCTTGCTTTCCAGGACCCAGCAGGTGGGGTGGGAAGCGACAGCTTCGTGGCTGCCAGCAGGAACCACAGGCTCCGGTCAAACCCAGTCCTGGGGAAGGGGGTCCTGGGGCAGCGTCTCACCAGCCTCCTGTTCCAGCCCCCTCCCTTCTCGACCCCCCAGTCTCGATGCTGCCCCCTGCCCCTGCACCCAGGAGTGCACTCCTATAGGTCCCCACACGAGCTGGTGGGAGTGGAGGCCCTGGCACTGAAAGCTGCTCCAGGCAGAGTGCTCAGCCTCTCCTTGCCGGACCTCTGACCCCACTTCAGCCAGCACCCTAACCTCTGACCCCCACCTTCTGCCAGCACCCTAACCTCTGACCCCCACCTTCTGCCAGCACCCTAACCTCTGCACCCCACTTCAGCCAGCACCCTAACCTCTGACCCCCACTCCACTCCAGGCCCCTGCCGGCCTGCCTCTCTCAGCTGAGTGGAGGTCTCTGTTCCCACGAGGCTGTCACCTGACCTTTCCACACCCAGGGCCCTGGCTACTTTGGCAGAGCTGGGGACTAGGTGGCCCACAGAGGGCCTCTGCCCACCACGGCCTAGTCCAGGCCAGGAGGGCCCCGGGACCAGCAGATGTGTGGCAAGTCTGTCCTGTGGGGGTGCCCTGCCTACCTGGGGCGGCTCGTAGGGCACCACGACGCTTTGGCGGCCCGTGACAGGGTCGTCCACGTACTGTGCCAGGTTGTTGCCTTCTACGCGGATGAGGTGGCTGGCCGGGGCCGACTGTCCTGCCGGGAGGGGTGCTGCTTCAGGAGGCGCCCGCTGCGTGCAGCCCCGTCAGGCGCATCCCTGCCCCAGTGGGCCCCAGGGCGGGCTCAGGCTGGCTGGCAGCCCCGGTGCCCTCAGCCCTGGGCTCTGCTGCCCAGGTCCCCTGCTAAGCCCAGAGGAGCTCAAGGCCTTGCCAAGTACCCTGGGGAAACCTGGGTGCCCAGAGGCTCCCCCAGTGCCAGAAGGCCCAATGGTGCCCCCACCTCCTCCCGCCCCCAGCGCCTGCTTCTCATCACTGGCAGGGAGGACAGTCGGCCAGGGGATCCGTCAGGCGGGGGGTCCATCAGGCAGGGGGCCCACAGGCGGGGGGCCCACAGGCGGGGGTCCGTCAGGCGGGGGGACCAAAGGCGGGGGGACCACAGGCGGGGGCCCACCTTCATTGAAGTCCCTGCCCAGCTCGTGGTTGGGACAGCGTTTCACAATGTCGGTCACGTGTTCAGCCTTCTTGTAGACGGGCATGGCTCGGACGGCGGTGCCAGGGGGTGGCGGGCTAGAAACCTTGACCTGGATGGGGCACGTCTTGGCGATCTGGCAGTACAGTTTCTTCAGCAACGGAGAGTACTGCAGGAGAAGGGGGAGCGGGCAGTCCGCAGGAGCCCCCCACAGGAGGCCAGCCACTAGAGAGCCGCCATGCTGTCCACATCATGGGAGAGATCAGGAAATGCCAGGGATGCGGGGAGGAGGTGCTGGGGGGCAGGGAGGGGCAGCGGCCAGGCAGGCCCCTCTACCAATCACCCTACTCCACCCAAAGGCCCTGGGAAGAAATGGTTTTGCTGTATCCGCATGCACCAACTTCCCCAGGGAGCTGCTGGGGTGAGGGGGCAGGCTCTGGCTGGGGCGGCCCGGGGACTGGACACTGTGTCAGGCTGAGGAGTCCCAGAGTCGCCGGCCCCTGTTGTTGGAGGCTCTGACCACGGCCCCAGCATCCTGTCCACCGCCCCTCATGGGATGCCCTTCCTGCCCTGGCATCCAGTCTGGAGACCCAGGACTTCGGGACCACTTGAGCCACCACGTGGGCTCCCAGCCTCCCGAGCGGGCTGCCTGCCCCCGGGTCTGGCTTCTGTGTGTGCAGCACACCCCGAGTTCAGAGTCCAGGGAGATGGGACCGGCGTGGTGGCGCGGGGGGCTGAGTTTCAGCTACTAGGCTTTCTGTTTAGCTCCCTCGGCCACACCCGGAGGCAGCAGGAGCCAGCTCAGGACACGTGGGTCCCCAGCTCACACACGGGAGACTGAGAGGGACCCCCGCGGTGCTGCGTTCAGCCGGGCTCCTGTGATCATCTGGAGAGTGAGCCAGACTCAGATTCCCTCTTTGCTATGTTTTTCAAGCAGATGAAAATAAATCAATAAAACACTCAAATAAAATAAAATGCAAGAAATAGCCTCAGGGCTGCAGCCCCTCCTAGCTGAGGTGGTGGTCTAGTCTTACTTCCCTGGGCAATAGCCCCTGGGGTCCAGGGTCCCCGTGGCTTTTGGGTGCCCTGTCCCTGGGCTTGCAGGCTCCCAGTTTCCCGGGCTCATGCCAGCACCCTTGGCTGGGCCTCTGTTCTCATCGAGGCCCATGGCAGCCTGCCTTCCATCTGAGCCTGTTGGGGACAGGAGGGAGCAGGGATGGGCTGAGCCAGGTGTACACATGAGGACACAGGGCCAGGGTGCAGGATGTTCCAAGGCATCTCTGAGGCCCCGGGACAGCTACCGAGCATTTACACAGCACCGACTGTGTGCGGAGCGCACACTCCCAGGCCCTGGAGGAAGGTGGGGGGCTGGCATCATCGCCCCATCTCTCGGTAGTCACGTGTCTGCTGTGTGCAGCTGGGATTCAGCCAGGGCCCGTTCACTGCGCACTCCTGCGGCCTTCCCAGGTCCAGGGACGCAAGTGCCAGGGCCGCAGCAATCCAGTCTGGAGCAGACAGCCCAGCCCACTGGCCCCACCCACGAAGTCCTCAGAGCATGCCCCACTTCAGGCAGCTCCACTGTCCCATGCAAGGGGTTAGGTCAGCGTCTGCCGAGAACCTGTGGCCGGCTGGGCCACCGGCCAGTCCAGGCAGAACAGGCTGGGGGTGGGGGTGGCGGACGTGCTCGGTGGCCTTTCCCCTGGAGCCACCCTTGGAGCTGGGCAACCTGCCCCACATATGTCCTCACTGTGCCACGGGGTCCCCACCCCTGGGCAAGGCAGTACCTGCTCCCTGCCGGGGGCAGCTACAGCTTGCAGAGGGGAAAGTGGTGGGTGGGGGTGAGGAGGGACTCCAACGGGCTCCCAGCCTTCCTGCCCTCCCTACCCGATGCTGGCCATGCTGTGGCATCGCCCAGCCAGTGCTCCAGCCCATGGCCTGAGGTGCGTCCTTGTGTGTGAGCTGTACAAGATGGGCTGTGGTGACACGGCCCTGGGCACGGTCCCCATCTGTTGAGGGGAGGATGCTGCCTAGGCCCCTGCACCCCAACCCCACAGGACAGAACCAAGCACCCACTGGAGCAGGTGCGCCCCAGGTGGGGACACTGCCAGCCCCTGGCCCTGATGGCAAAACCCCTCGTCCCCTCCCCAAGGACTGCTTCTCCTTCCTCCCACAGCATGCAGCTGGAAACCAGGGCTCAGGGCAGAGGGGCCAAGTTATCCAGCCTGGGCAGGTCCTAGCCCCTGTTCTATTCACTCCACACCCCACAGAATGCCTTGGTCCCCTTGGGGATTCCCCCCAGCCCACTGCTCCTGTGGCCCCCAGGATAGGTTGTACCAGGGCTGCCCAGCCTGACCAGGTTCCTCTAGCTGGCACAGCTGAGCCCAGGGAGGCAGGAGTGCCCCCGGCCAGAGGCCAGCTCCTTTCCCGCGGACCCTCTGGGCTGCAGGACTCCCTGGCCTCAGGGCCACGCCGCCTCCTGCCTCCCTGGACCGCTAGATGGATGTGTTTCAACAGATTCGGAGCCGATAAAATCGTGTTTATCTTCGGCTGTTGACACGCAGCCGCCTGGACTTGCCTGCTCGGGATGCGTGTATTCCGTCTGCTCGCGGCAAGCGCTTTGCCCAAACCCCCAGCTGTTCCTCACCTCCCCATCTGGTCCAAGATGAACCGGGCCTGGCTGGGTGCCCCGGCTGCCAAGGATGGGCGGGGGCGAGGAGGTGGGGGCTGGGCACGGGGGCTGTAGGTTTTCTCGCTCCCCGGCAGCTGGGTGCCTGGCACGGGCAGGTTTGGGCAGGAGGACAGTGGAGAAGTGATAATAACTTGTCTGTCATTTTCCCAGGACATGTAGCTTCTTGCAAACCGCAAATACCGTTAACCAGCCCGGGTGAATCTGTTACAACAGATGCTGGGGACGGGCCTGCCGTGCCACGCCGCTTTTCCAGACGGCTTTGTGCAGCAGCTACCCGCCTCCCGTGCACACGTGTGCACGCGCGTGTGTGAGGCTCTAAGCCACATCCACACGACGGACACCCCCTCCCCACAAACTCCCAGGGCTGACCCTGGTATGACCTGGACGGGCTCACAGCCTGCTCTCCAAAACCCACCATGGCCCCCACGGGTCCCTTGCAATTCTGGGTGATGCCATCCCTTACCCCTCACTTGCCAGCGCCTGATTCCACCGCTGTCCCTGGCATCTTCTGGCACCGAGCTGCCAGGTGCTTGGGGGAGGGGCTCCGAAAGACGTCAGGGAGGACAGGTCCCCTCCCCAGGAAGCCCCCAGCCTGGGGTCGAGCTGAAGCTCACAGCCAACAGGTTGGGGGGTTGGGGGACCCTTCCCCAGGTTAAGCCAATGTGTGACCCATCAAGTGTCTACCTGGCTGGCACCAGGGTGGGAGACGGATGTGAGGTCGATTCTTCAGGCCTGACCATTGACCACCACTGTGGAGGGGGTGGACACTGTCCCAGGGGAGAGATGGGCTAAGCTGGGGCACCCCTGGGCACGGAGCAGCTTGGCTCATAAACACCCCGGGCCAGACAGGCAGGCAAGAGCCACATGGGACTCTCTGAGAGGCCCTGGGTAGCTGGCCCCTTCCCTGAGGCCTGGAAGCTGGGAGATGCGTGGGCCACAGGGCTCACAACCGCACAGCTCCCGGGGCCATGCTGGACAGAACTGGGGTGGTGTCGGGGGCAGCAGGCATCTGAGCTGGACATGGGGGACGCTGTGTGCTACACTCCCAGAGCTGAGGTAGACAGAGAGGTCCCTCCCTGTACAGCCCTACCCTGCGTCCGCCCCTGGGTCCGCCTCCAGGTCACCGCCTGCCAGCCCTAACGCTACCCCCGCCCCACTCCAGCCCCTGGAGTGTGGGCTCTGGGAGCTGCACCGGGCTGCGGGCTGCGCCAGCAACACCTGGCCAGGCCCTTTGCCCTGTGATGTCAGGAAACCAGGCCCCAGTTTCCTGTCACACAACACCCCCAGTCACTGGACTATTGCATGGGGTGGGGGTACCTTGATGGGGGCTAAGGAGCCGCTTGCCAGACAGACCAAAGCTTGAATAAAAGGAAGAGGTTTACAGTGGGAGGTTGGGTGGGGAGGAAGGGGTCCCCGGAGGCCAGCGATGTCTCCGACCACCCTTCCTAATGCCTCCCTAAGCATCAGCAGCTCCTGGGAGCTGAGCACGGGGCATGAGGTGGGCATGCTGTCCCACGTGTCCCCGCCCTCTGCAGCCCCACGGCCACCCTGGGAGCCACAGCAGCCCCTGTGTCCCCTGAGCTAGCAGCGAACTCACGGAGCAGGCGAGAAGATGGGAACCAGACTCCAGCTTGAGGAACCCACCAAGGACTGGTAGCTGGCACCTGCAGGGCACGGGCTCCCTGAGCCGTGGGACAGGAGGACCCTGCAGGCCATCGCCGGGCAGAGCCCAGTGCTGGCTGGGAGCGCTGTCCCAGGGAGTGAAGGGGGCTGTTTGGGCTTGGGCGTTTCCTGGACCACCACACGTCCCAATCCCACCTCCTAGGCTCTCCCACCCCCGGGCTCAGCTCAGCTTGGGCCCGGAGGGTCCACAAAGAAGCCCAAGGCCAGGGTCTGGTGCACCCAGGGGCCACTCGCACTTCTTCTCTTTGGAGTACCAGGGGGCAGGGCCTGACGCCCTGCAGTCCAGCTGGGGAGAGGGCTCCCCTGAGAGCAGACACCAAGATGAGCTCAGCCTGCAGGGCAGAGCGGCCACTCGGGAAGGGAGGCGGCCTGCGCAGATGCTGGGTGGACAGTCTCCATGTCAGGCCCAACCCAGAGTGCCATTTGCAGAGCCCACACATGGCAGCTGGCCAGCAGGGTCCTGGCCACTCGCTCAGCTGCCAGGTCAGGAGGAGGAACTATCCCTGGGTGAGCGGCAGGGCAGCGCTGTGGGTCCTCGGGGCTCAGAATGGGCTGCAGGGAGCCCTGGAGCTCCACCAGCAGCTACCTCACCGGGCTCTGTGGCTGGGCATACGCACGGACAGTCACACACATGTTCACATGTAAGCACACACGCGTATGCACACACGAACATGCACACCCACAGGCCGAGCTGCCAGGCATCAGTGGCCCAGCTCCTGCAGCAGCCTCCTGGGGCAGTCTTAGGCGGGTGCCAGACCCCATTGAGGAGAGGAGAGCCGAGCTGCGGACACGCACAGGACACCTGGCTGGAGCCCAAGTTCTCAGTGAACTCTGCAAAAGATCAGAAGTGCCTGGCTGGAGCAGGGAGCACTCCGGCCCCTGCAGCTCTGAGCCCCCCAGCCCCACACCAGAGCCCCCCAGGGCCAGGCCCCGGGCTCTCCCTGGATGGTACCAGCCAGGCCCGGCATGGCCCAGGGGTGGCCCTGCAGAGTGCAGGTCCTTCCTCCGGGGGCTCTGAGCCTATACATGCCTCACAGCTGCAATGCCAGTGAGCTGCCCATGGGCTTGCCCACTCCTGGCCTCTGCAGCTCCCCATGACCCTCAGCTTACAAGCAGCAGTGAGCCACCGGCCAGCCCTAGAGCCTTGCACGACCCTACTCTTTTGGGGTGTGACCCTGGGGTTTCCAGCTCCCTCTGCCGGAAGTTCTTGCACAGCTGGGCAGACGTGGCTGCCTGGGGCTCAGGGAGCAGACCCCCTCCGGCCCCCGACACAGTCTGGGGGCAGCGTCTGGGTTGCAGGACACCAGATGGGACGGTGGGCTCTGGGCTCAGCTGTGCAGCAGGCGCTCAGATGCAGTTCAGGATTTGAGAGCATCAGAGATCAACTTCCTGCACACGAATGACCCCTGGCCAAGCTCCCGCTCCATGTCCTGGCTCAGCCCGCTCATCTGGGCCCCAGCCCAGCTGCAGCACGGCGTCTGGGAGAAGCCGGGGCACCTCCCAGTCCCCTGCCATGCAGCATGGCTGGCGGAGGCGGGTTGGGTCCGTAGAGCCAGCCGGGCTTGGCAGACTGAGTGCACGCTGGTGCTGGGGTGGCACCGTGACAAGTGTCAGGGTGACGCTTCATTTGCCCACAGAGGGCAGGTGGCACCTGCCACTGCCGACAAGCAGGAGAGTGGAGGGCACAGCGTTAGGTCCAGGTGGGTGAAGCCTGAGAGGTCAGCCCCCTCTTATCATTGGTCCACCCGGGACCCCCTAGAGTCCCAGAGACTGTCCCCCCGACCCAGGAACTAAGAGCAGTGATGGAGGGGAGAGAGAGAGCGAGAGAGAGCGAGCGAGAGAAAGAGCTGTCCTTGGGACGGAGACAGGAGGTACCAGGCTGCAACCAGGGTATACAAACGGTGGGTCCATCAGTCCCAGCTCGGCACTTTGCTGCGGGATGACCTGGGCCTCCCCATCCGGAAAGCGAGTAGATGGAGAGTATATATTCACCTGCCCGCCCCACGGCCACAGGGCCACACAGTAAGGCTTTTAGATGCTACCGTGGCACTGCTCCGTGTGGCCCTAGATCACAGAGCTGGCTCCACCTGAGTGCCATGCACACGGCACCAGGTCCCATCACCCCCTGACCCTGCTTCGTGCTCCTTGCCGCCCCCCACAAGATCCAGGCCGTGCAAGGAGGTGGCCAGGCCCAATGGGTGGCCACCCTGGGAGTCCACGCTTTGGCCAGGACCCTGGGGCTGCGGCTGGGCCTCCTGAGCTGAGTCCTGGCCGCCCAGGCTGGGCACCCACTCCACCCAGGGTCACTGCGTACAATGTGAGCAATTTCCCCCCAAATAATCCACGCTTCAGCCCCACAATCGGCATCGTTAGAACGCTTCCCTTGCCTTTAAACACACATAATTGCTTCTGGTGCCAGTAAAAGATATTAATTCCTCCTATGCATTCCATAAACGTGGAGCATAATGCAATTGATACCACGATCGTGTCGGGACACCTCCGCTATTATTCTGCTGCTCACAGACCTGCCAGAGGCTGGAACGTTTGCTCCTGAATCCATTAACATTGACTCAGCCGCCTGCTGCCCGGGAACACCTCCCAGGGCTCCTTGAACCTCCTCTTGCCCTGCCTGCCATGTGTTCTTACCCAGAGGGCGGGAGGCACCCTTGTGCCATGCACCATGCAGCATGACCAGCTGTGCCCCAGGAGGGCAGCTGGGGGCCCAGCATCTCAGAGCAGCCCAGGAGGGCGGCTGGGGGCCCAGCATCTCAGCGCAGCCAGCCGTGCCCCAGGAGGGCAGCTGGGGGTCCGGCATCACAGCTCCTGGCAGCCACCCTGCTGGCTGTTGGCCCTGAGCAGGCCAGCTCTGACCCCCACAAGGACCCTGTTGCCCAACTTTTTGCCCAGTGCCCAAGGCTCCCAGCCACCAAGGACAGCTGCCCTCCCTATAAGGCAAAGCAGGGTCAGGACGGGGAGAAGCAGGGCTGGATGGCCACGAGGTACAAGAGCCCCCTGCCCCATGCTTCCTCCCTGGGACCAGTCATCCACAACTCTGCCCATCAGTGGGAAGCCCAGGCAGGGCACGGGTTCTCGGCCCAGCTCCACCTACCCACGACCTGGAGGCCTTCCCCACAACCATGGTCTGTCCCTCCTGTCTCCAGTGGGTCCAAGAACAGGACCAGCCTCAGCTGGGAGCCATGAGCAGTGTGATGGCACTGCCAAGCACGCGGCCTGCGGTGAGGAGCACCGAGGGCCAAGGCAGCAGTGCGCTCTCCCACGGAGGAGGCTGGGCGCAGCAGGCGGCTGAACTCCATCCTGCCTCTTACCCTTCCTCCTGCCAAATACTGGCCTGGCTGCCATTGGTGCTGTTTGTACCCACATGCCCAAACCCACCCCACCTGCTCCTGGCAGGGCCCAGGGTGTGTGGCCTGTATAAGACATGTGTAAAGAGGTGCCTGGTGCGTGGTTCCTGCGTGTCCCTACACGTGTGCCTGTGTGTCCTGTCCATGTGTGCACGTGTGCTGGGCACCTGGTGTGTGGCATGTGTGTGTCATACACGGAGGTGCAGCCACATGCCATGCGTGTGCATGTGTGTGGGGCGCAGACCTGAAGCCTGAGGGAGCTGTCATGGTTGGACCGCAGGGGCCAGGACACACCTCCGCAGAGGCCAAGGTTGCCGTTAGCCACCGTGCTCGGGTGGGAAAGCGGCGAGACCAGCAGTCCACGCAGAAGTGTACTTGAGGAGAGATGGAGGATGTGTCGGAGGGTGGCGTGGTGGGGGTGGGGCAGCAAGCCCTGGCGGTGCCTGCAAGGCTGGACCCCGGGAGCCAGGAGCAGGTGTCGCTGGCCCCCCCTCGGCAGGAAGGCAGCCCCCAGGGATCTGTGTCCAGAGAGCTGAGGTGCCAAAAATCTCATTATCGATGTCAGTCCCACCTCCACCCCCTGAGGACTGGGCTGGGGAGGGGCCTGGGCGCAGGCGGCTGCCTCTGCTCCCCGGCTGCCCAAGGCAGCATGCAGACCCTGCAGGTGCCCGTGTCCACTGCTTGGCCACCGGGTCAGACTCTGGGGTGGGTGATCTGGGGGAGGGTAGCAGAGCCCCAGGTGGACGTGGGAGAAGCTCTGACGGCCTCAGGAGCCCCAGGTGCCCAGGCATGGCATCAGCCCCATTGGCACCCTCCCACATCCGCCGGGAGGCCCCCACCCTGTCCTGGCTGCCTGCCAAGGTCTCAGCTCAGACCCTCGTGGTGCGAGGCTGCTCCCTGCCACTCGGACACGGGACAGCGGGCTGAACATGGAGAGTAGTGAGGCCCCTGTCACAAGGGGCATGTAGGTGTATGGGATGCCCCAGCTCCAAGTCACTGTGTAGGGAGACAGACCGGGGCCCTGCCTCAACGGGCAATAGAGAACTGAGGGAGACCAGAGCAGGTGCAGCCGCTGCAACGCCCTCGGGAGCCTGGCTCGGAACACTGCACCCAGAGCTGCGGCTGCTCAGCTCCATGCCGGGGAGCCACAGGCAAGGCCAGGAGAATGGACAGCTGCAGGGAGTGGGCCTGGAAGACACGAAGTCCTCAACCACTGGCCAGGGCTGGGTTGCCCTGGCGTCCCATGCTGAGCCCCCCTTGACCACAGCCGGTCTGGGGTAAAGCAGGGACAGCAGGGAGCCCATGCTTGGCCAGGAACCAGGGATGAGTGCAGGGGAGTGGACCCCAGATTCCCACTGGGGCTCCAGCGGGCCACCTGCAGGGTGCAACCTGAGCCGCCTTAGGCTCCGCCCACCTTGCCCACCAACCCTGGACTGGTTCTTAAAGCGGAAGTACTCCGGGTGCTGCACTCAGGGCTCTGAGCTTGGATGAATCCGCTCCACGGGTCCTGACTCCATGAGGGGCTGGAGGTCAGCCCACCCTGCCAGGGAGCACCCTGGCACACCTCCTGCCATCCACCCACAGTGTGGCCATTCCGGAGGGCGCCTTCTTGGAGAGGCAAGGAGACCCCGAAGACCCCTGAGACTGCCACTCCCGCCCACTGGCCTGTGTCCAGCAGTACCTTGTTCCCTTGTGTGGTACGGGCTGGGCAGCTCAGTGGTTGAGGGCAGCTCAGTGGTTGGGGGCAGCTCAGTGGTTGGGGGCAGCTCAGTGGTTGGGGGCAGCTCAGTGGTTGGGAGCAGCTCAGTGGTTGGGGGCAGCTCAGTGGTTGAGGGCAGCTCAGTGGTTGAGGGCAGCTCAGTGGTTGGGGGCAGCTCAGTGGTTGAGGGCAGCTCAGTGGTTGGGGGCAGCTCAGTGGTTGGGGGGCAGCTTTACGGGTCCCCTTCAATATCCTCAGCTACAATCTACATAACTGGATGCCAGCCACCACCCTTCCCGTGCCTCAATTTCCTTTCCACAGCAAGGGCAGACCCCACCTTGGGGCTTATGGGACCACACCTGTGGCCAGGGACTGCAAGGAGGGCAGCCTTGAAGCTGGCCGTTCCTGGACCCCAAGCCCTCGTCCATGCTGCGGCTCTACTCCTCTAGCCACGAAAGCGCACACCTTAAACGCGAACAGATAACCAAATAACCAAACCCGCCAGTGGCTGCCTGGAGGAGGCAGTTCCGACCTCTCCCCAGCTCCCCTCCCACCTCCGTCCTGTGCACCAGCCTCACGCAGCCGAGCCCTCAGAAAAGCACTTCAAATGAGAGCCCCAGCCCAGGTGCAGGGGGACTGGCGGACACTCCCAGGGTCAGTGTCTGCCTCCTGCCCCACAGGTCCGCAGTCCAAGAAGTGGGCAGACCCAGACTGCCCAGTCCTGGGACCCGCCTCCCTCCCCCCACCCTAGTTGCTCCTCCCTGCTGAGCCCCATGCAGGCAGCCAGCGAGTGGGGTTGTGTTCTACCCTCCGGAGTCCTGGATGACACGGCCATCTGGTCCCCAGCCCTGAGCCCGAAGTCCTGCTCGACACGGCCACCTGGTATCGAGCCCTAAGCTCAGAGCTCTGGACGACACGGCCACCCAATCCTGAGTCGGGAGCCCTGGACGACACGGCCACCTGGTCCTGAGTCAGGAGCCCTAGATGACACGGCCACTTGGTCCCCAGCCCCGAGTCCAGCAGGCACGACAGGAGAGGGGGCGGACTCACCGTCCAGGTGGCTGACTTGGCGGTGCTCGACTGCTGGAAGGTGACCTCGAAGTGGTGGGGACCGGGGTAGTCGGCATTGGAGGGGATGACGGGCGCTGGCGACATGGTGTCGAAGGTGGAGCTGGGTTGCGCGTAGGGCGAGTGGGTGGGCACACTGGCAGCGTGCTCTGGGGTGTAGGGGCTGGCGGCGGCCCCGCGGCTGCTCATCTGGTCCATGGTGCTGCCGAGCAGATTGAACTGGGCCTGGCATGGGGAGGGGGAGAGGGGAGGGGAAAGACACACGGTCGGGCTGTCCCGTCCTGGGAGGTGTCCTGTTACAGGAGCCTTAAAGGGCCAGCCAGTACCAGTCATCCCAAATACTTCCCCGCCCCCCCCACAACCCCAACAGGCCACTACTTGCGTCGGGATGAACTGACATATTCACCTCACTCCCCTCCGCATGTGGCTCCCGGGTGCCAGGGTTTCAGGGAGCCACCCAGTTTGAACGGGATGTGAGGGAGGCTATGAAACTGCAGGGCAGGGGTCCAGCAAGCAGCACCCCCACTCCCACCAGTCTGTGCCCCCACGGGTCCTGCTGCAGCCCGTAGCCGTGGCGCCATGGCTCAGGTTAAAGCCACAGGCTCAGGGAGACCCACAAACCCCTGAGCCAGGCGGTAGGGCTGGGCACCTGGCAGGGGTCGGTCCCCGGAGGTCCAAGGCTCAATCAAATGGTCCTCCCCCAGGACACTGCTGCTCCATCCTAGGCTAGGTCCCACAGCCCAGCCCTGCCCCGGAACTGGTGAGCATGTCCCCTGGGGGTCTCCCAGGCCAGCTGCGCCCAGCAGCTCCCGGGACGCAGGGACAGGAGCTCACAGGGGTTCCTCCGAACCAGGGCAGTGGGCTGTCCAGCAGACCTCTGTCTGGGGCCTGAAGAACGCACCCAAGGCTGTGGGAACTCTCCCCAGGCCGCAGCCAAGCAGACTGGGGTCTGCAGGAGAAAGTGACCTGACCCGACAGTGCCCTCGTGGACACAGGGAGCAGTGGTCAGCTGGGCAGTGGGTCTGGGTCCCCAGGCACAGCGGGCAGCCGGTGGAGTCCCCACACCCCTCTTCACTTCTCGCTTCACCCATCCATCTCCTCCAAAGCCCAAACCAGAAAGGGATGTTCCGACCCTGGTTCCCCGCGCCCTAACGCTGGAGGGAGAGAAAGCCTGGGCAGGCCCCCAGGTGGCACACTCCCTCCAGCTCTGCCCGCCTGCAGGGCTCAAGGCCAGTGGTGTGCCCACCCAGCGTGCAGACCCAGGCAAGTCAGGAGGGAGGTGCTGGGCTGAGGACTACCCTACTGTGTGAACGGGCCCTGTGGATAGACCCTGAAGCTGTCACGCCGGGGGAGAGGAGTGGGCAGCAGAGGCCCCTCTGTGCGGTGGGCATGACATGCCCGGCCTCAGTACACGCTGGGGTTATATAGGCAGGACAGCAATCACTAGGGCTGTGCGGAGGGCAGGAGCAGGCATGGAGGCTGGCAGTGCCAGGGTTTTTCTTTGGGGTGGGAGGATGTTCTAGTACTGAGCGTGTGAGTGCTGCTGCAAGCTCCCCTTAGTGGCAGGCCTGGACCCTCGCCTCTCCGGCCTCCTGTGATCAGGTCAGCTGACCCTGCCCTTTGCAGGACCCCTCTGTCCCGGGGGAGTCTGGCCCAGGAGTGGCAAGGAGGGAGGGCACAGCCTCATGTCGCTTCCACAGCAGGGCTTGGGGACAGAGGCCAGCAGAGATGGCCCAGGGGAAGTGCCCAGCTCCACTAGTCCACTCCCCAGACCTCAGACCCTCGCCACGGCCTGCAAGGTTTCCCAGGTCCTGGTGACCACTCCCTGTCATCGCTTCCACCAGCCGTCCCACGGCCCTGCCTGAAGTCTCCATCTGGTCCGCTTGGGGCTTGCCCACAGCCCAGACCAGCTCCGAAGACCCAGCACAGTCATCCATGCCCGAGTTCCACTTAGCCCAATGACAGGGCACAGCTCCGTTCCCCCGCCCCTGGTGGACTGTAAGTCTTAGGAGGGAGTCCAGGCCATCCTGGGGCCTGATTCTGCAGCCGCTGGCCTCGAGGGTGCATACCTGTGAACTGCGGCCAGGACTAGCGGAACCGTGTGGGTGGTGGGGTGTGTGCGTGAATGTGAGAGGCACAGGGACACACCCAGGTCCACCCCAGGGCAGGACGCATGCAGGAGGCGCTGCAGCCCTGGGCTCTCCTCTCCCTGGGAGGAGACTCCAAGCACAGGGCACCTGCAGCTCGTGCTGCTTTCTCACTGATGGCACTGGGCAGGGCCTCAGCCAGTGACCGGCTAAGCAGGTGACTGAGACGAATGGTGGAGGGGCTGTGGCCACGAGCCAGCCCCTCCTGCCGGAATCTCCCCTCTTTCAGAAGGGGTTTCCCCTGTGGTGGGTTGGGGTCCCGGGCTGGCCTGAGTGGGATGGCCCTGGCTTCGAGGCTTTCCAGAGGGGTCTCCCAGGGGAGGACTGCACTGTCCTCTCTGGGAACAACGCAGGCCTCGCCTTGGTGGAGGGAGAAGTCACAGCTTAATTTGCATTCTTTAGGGAGCTGAGCAGGGTGCCAGGGCACATAGAGGAACTGGTTGGAGCTGAGGGGCACAGGGCCATCCGGCAGGCAGGGGCTCCGGCAAGAGACAACGTGGGGTCCTGGCACTCCTGCCCGGGGCCCAACAGAGGCCTCCCCAGTGCCACGCAGCAACTGCTCCCCAGCCCCTCCACCCAGGGACACCGAGCACGGGCATGTCCACTGGACTGGATGGTGTGTGGCCACGCCCCCGCTCATCCTTGTGTCTCCAGGGTCACCTCTGAAATGCCCTCCCTGCCCATGGCCACGGCGCCCACTGCATCTGCAGCTGACTGCGTAGACCCCTCAGGGGAGGCTCCCAGGGGATACTGCCCAGCAGGGAGCCAGGGCCCGGGTGGGGCCAGCCTGGCAGGGTCCCTGGAACCACAGGCCCCTGGAAGCCCGGGTGAGACCCCCTCGGCAGAAGGGCGGCACCCAGGCTAAACCAGGACTTTTTGGTTTGTTTTGCTTTCAATGAGAACTGCAAGATAGCGGGCTAATTAGGACACGCCCGGCCCGCGGCACCCACATGTGTATGCTTGTGCGTGCAGGGCTGCTGGGCGCAACCCAAGCAGGGCCGCAAGGCGCAAAGGGGAGCCAGGAGCCGGTGGCGGGTAGCAAGGCCCTGCTAGTCCCTGTGCCTTGAGCTGGGGTAAAGAGAACTTGACCTTCCCAATGGGGTCTCCCGACCCCATCCAGGCCTCTCAGCCTCCAGTTGCCCGCACCCACTGGCCAGCTCTGCAGCCTCCCCAGATAGGTACAGAGCATTGCTGTCCATTGCGGGCTGCGGGACAGGGGCAACTGAGGGCATCAGAGCCGCCCACGGGGCCATGACTGTCTGGGGTGTCCCCTTACACCCCAACTCTGCTCTTTGAGACTAGGGGCACTGGTCCTGGGCTCCAGGGTGGCCCAGGAAACAGCACACAGGTGCTTGGGCGGGTGTAGGCGGGCGTGGGCAGGTATGGGCAGGCGGCTCTGGAAGGACACGGGACAGTGACTGCGGTGAGCACCCGGTGCCGAGTCCTGGAAGCCCACTAGGGAAGCCCCTCCCAGGAGTGCAGGGCTATAGAGCCAACCATCTCATGGGCCAACTCAGAGGGTGGAAGGGGACTCGAGCCCTGTCCAGGGGATACGCTAGGGAAAGGCCAGAGGCAGAGGCCACACAGGTAGCAGCCTCTGGCCCCCCGACACCACCCTCAGCGGCAGCTCAGCCAGCCCCTCAGCCCCCAGCTGCAGCCTGGGAGCCCAGGGTAGAGGAGGGTGCAGCCTGGAGCTTGGGCCAGCCCCTCAGTCCCTGTACCACTGGCTGGACACCCAACACGGCCCTCTGGTGAGGGTGGGGGCAAGCATGAGAAGTGACAGCCAGGTGCTCCCTGCTTGACGCAGGTCTCACCTCACTGGCACAGACAGCCGGCCAGGAGGAAGCTGGCTGGACTGGCCAGAGAGCTGAGCCAGCAGGCAGCCCCTGGGGGCAGGGGCCGCCCTTGTCCCCAAGATGTTTCCTAGTGACATGTCAGGAGGCTTGTCTGGAAGCGGCCACTCGGAGCTAACTGGCAGCCCATCTCAGAGGATGCCTCAGACGTCAACACATTGTCTCACATCTTCATGTGACATCTCCCCTGAGCACCCTGATGCAGAAGTGAACACCTGGGCCTTCACTTCCCCCCAGCTCCCACTCCATCATGCTGCTGCTGTGCCCTCATGTCCACACGCACCCAAGCCTTGCTGACAGTCCCAGCAGAAAGCCAGCTCTGGGGGGTGGGGGCCCTGCCCTGCAGCAGCCACGGCCTCCCTGCCCAGGCGGTACAGCCCTGCCCAGCGCCATACTTGCAGCTCTATCCTGAGCCTGCCCTGAGCACACCTTGCCCCACCGGCCCTGCCTGGCTGTCCCCGACACGGCCCCTGTGCTAGCTTCAGGAAAGCTGTGGGTTTGAGCCCCAGTTCACAGTAGCCTCACGTCTTGGTCCCTGCTGGAGGAACAACAGAGCTACCCCCACTTTACCCCCAGGAGCATCCTTATGGACCACAGCCCGGATTTGAACACGGGGAGGGACAGGGACAGTCACTGGAGCCCACAGCAGCTCTGAAAGTCCCTCCCCCAGCCTGCACGTCGGGCCCACCCTCCCTGCTCAGCCACCCCTCCCTGGGCACTGCCCGCATCCCATGTGACGACGCTGAGGGCCGGGTCTGTCCGCCCTTGGGGTCTGTCTCTCCAGGCTCCCCTTTGACTTCCACTTTGCATCCCAGCCCCAGCCTCCAGGGTCCCTGGCTGCCGGCAGAGCCTCTCGCCCAGCCTTGGGTCCTTAAGGACAAGAATCTCCACAACCTTCCAGGCTCTCCAGCGGGCAGGTCTGGACTCGGGTGGCAGCCTCTCCTGGGGTGAGGGGCCCACAGCAGCCTGGCCTCGGCTCAGAGAGGCCGCTCGTGTTCGCTGGCATGCTGGCGGGAGCCCTCCATTTCACTGGTATTTCCCACAGTGTCTCCTGGAGTCTGTGATTAAACGGATGGAAATGACGACAAGATCCGACTTGTGCCCGGGGTGCGGGTGGGGGGCCTCTGCCTGCACAGATCTGCACACAGCACCCTCCGCTCTGCCCGCCGAGGCCCAGCTTGCTCAGCGCTGTGCTGTGGCCATATGGAACTTTCCACCCCTCGTGCCCCTGGCGGCTGCCACAGACATGCGTCTGCAGGACCCGGGGCACCATCTGCACCACACAGGGCGGCAGACGCAGTGGGGTCCAGAGCACTCCAGGCTGGGGGTCTCCAGGCTGTACACCAAGACCCTTGGGCTTGACAGACACGCCCTGGGGGACGGCTCCATCCAGGAGACTAAAGCTGGACTGAAGAAGGGCACTTGTGCTGTGAAGCCTGCTGGGGCCAGGCGCAGGCGCAGTGAGCTCCGGCCTGTGCCCACTGGCCAGAGCCCACACCAGGTAGTGTCAGCCCAGCACCCTGAGTCCACGTGTTTGTCCCCACCCTGCCTGTCCATCTGTCCTGCTGACAGTCAAGCCACAGGCTGCTGGGTGGGGGCCAGGTATGACAGCGAGCAGCCATGCTGACATGTGGAGGTGATGGCGGGTGGGGGAGCCACAGACACAGTAACCTCAGCGTCAAGGCGACACAGGGAAGAGCACCCACTGCTGCCCAGGAGCAGCCCAGCCCTGCCCTGCGCACACCCTGCAGAGGGCCTGCCACTCTGGCGCTGCTCCCCGCTGTTCCTGGCCTTCTTGGGCAGCCTGCAGGTACCGGGGGAGCAGTGGTCCCTGCGCCCCCTGGGCAGATAGCCATGAGCAAAGCGGCACCCTCTGCCACTCAGGAACACTGGGTGGGGCCGAGTGGCAGGAAGGGTCCGCCCCTGGGGTGGCTGCAGGTAGAGTGGGCTGAGCAGGGATGCTGGTCACTTGAGCATGTGGTGGCAACCACGCCAGGGAGTGGGCCAAGCCCGGGCACCTCTGAGTCGAGAGTGGGCAGAGGGTGTCTGGGTGTGCGGGGAGGTGGTTGACACACAATATTGGGCCAAGAACGGTGCCAGGGTTAGGCCTGAGCCCGTGGAAGAGACGCATTCCCGGGACCTGAGCTGACATGGGCTGGGAGCCCCCAGGGGAGACGGGCTGACGCTCAGGAGCAGCCTGCGGGACCGGCCCTGTGGGCCTGGATGGGGGGCGCTTCGGGATAGGCTCTGGGCAAGGCGATGGAAAGCAGAGCTGGCAAGCAGGACGATGCCGGAACGGGGCACCAGCGACCATGGCAGAGGAGCGGCTGCAGGCTCTTTGCCTGGCGTGGGGGTTGGACCCGCATTCTGTCCATACAACCCAACAGTGAGAGAAAGCACGCCATCCGGCTGGTCGTGGGCAGGTGACTGAGCAGAGAGTGGCCAGGAGGGCCGAGGGAAGATGCGGGGAAGCCGTGCTGGGAAAGGCTGCTGGCAGCAGGCAGCCATGGCCCCAGGGGCCTGCCCTTCCTCCAGGCAGCAGTACAGCAAGCATGGCCACTGGGGACAGAGGCGTAGGGCGGGATCCGCTGGCAC
Source organism: Ochotona princeps (assembly GCF_030435755.1). Lineage (NCBI taxonomy): Eukaryota > Metazoa > Chordata > Mammalia > Lagomorpha > Ochotonidae > Ochotona > Ochotona princeps. The sequence goes on along the minus strand of NC_080833.1, from coordinate 1,632,617 downwards.
CTGACACTGCTGCCTGCCCCCTCTGCACCCCATGGCCCCAGGAAAGGACTCTGGAGCCTCAGCACTGTGGTCTCCCTGTGGCAGCCATTCACAACAGCCGAAACGTGGGATTGGGTAAGGGGCCGGGGGGTGCACAGCACAGAAAGCACGATGGCCGTCCAAGCCACGCACCCAGATCGGGAGGGCATCGGATTCCAGGAACAGCCTGAGCGCGGCCCACAGAAGCTGCGGGCTGCCCCTCGTATCTGGGAGCTGGGAAAATGAGGTCCCAGGAGACACGGGAGCTGGGGAGGAGACGGAATGCACCACACAATGGCTGCAGCGCCTGCAGTCAATCACGCACGTCCAGGGCGGAAGGCCTCCTGCCCGGGGGCAGAAAAGCCAGCATTGCTGGAGGTGGACACACCCTGGCACGGTCAGGACACCTGCCCTGGAGGCATGAGGCTACACCCCACTGGCAAGGGCCAACATTGAATGCCCATGCAAGCTGAGAGCCCCAGCTGAATGCCGTGGGGGGCTCTGCCCCTGCGCTGCCTCCTCCACCCCCAGGTCAGGCCCTTCTATCTCCCCAGGTGGCCAGAGCCCCAGGCCTGCAGAGGGTCCGCCTCACAGCTGTATTCTCACACCCCACGCACGGTGCAGCCTCTGTGGTCCCCAGCCCAGGCCCTTCTCAGTCTCCATGGCTTCCCTAGAGCTCGTGCGGGGTCCCAGAGCTTGGCTCTCACCTGCTCCTTCCTGCTTGCGCCACACAGCCCCCAGCCCCCTGCCCGCCCCAGTCCTTCGCTCCAGCCGGCATGGCCCAGGCCTCTGAATTTGCCCCCATCTCACTCTCTCCCACGGCTTTCCATCAGAGGAACTGGCAGAGCTGCCCCTGCCCCATGCCACAGGAAACCCCAACATTGCCTCGGGTCCTGCCCTTCTTCCAAGGTCACCATTACACCTGCCCATCCCAGCCCAACTACCTCCCACCGCCTCCAAAGCTTGGCCCCAGCCACCGGGCGGCACTCCTTGCCCGCGCCCCGCACCATCTGCCCTCCACCACTTCTTTTCGCTCCTCCCGCTCCTGAGTGGCAGCTGATGTGCGTCACGGACACGCCGGGCACAGCAGAGCCCCCAGCTCCACTGGGTACCTCCATGCATACCCCACGTCCAGCCTCCGTGCTCTGTGTGGTTGGAGCGCTCCTCCAGCCTTATCCGGCCTCAGCCTGGCCTCACTGGGGTCCACCCCCACTCCCCACCCATTGCACAGGGCCTTGCTAGGATCTGGGCCAGCTCTGTGCCCTGTGTAGCACACAGCAAGTACCCAGGAACCAGTGCCTGTCACCACAGTTCTGCTTGGGGTCCTCCCTGCCCAGAGGCAGCTTGCACCTCCCGCCCGTTCACGCTGCTTGTCCTGAAAGTGACCGATGCCCACAGGGGCCAGGACTCCCGGGTCAGCTCTGCCAGCATCAGTCCGCGAGCCAGTGTGGGGCTTGTTCGGGAAGTCAGAGGCTCCGGCTGGTCCCAGTCCTGAGACCCTGGCGTGCACCTGTCTCATCCTAGACATCCTGCCTGCTCCTGCCTACCCTGCCCCAGTCAAGCCTGTGTGACTCAGGCCGTGGAGGCTCCACAGAGCTGTGGGGGCTCAGTCAGGAAGGAAGGCAGGCGCCAACGAATGCTCGCCTGCCAGGCCCCGGCTTCCGTGTGTGCCATTGAGAGCCAGCACGGCCAGGGGCTCCTCTCCCTTGCTGCACCCCCTGGCTCAGGCATCGGTTACAGAGTTGAAGGAGGCCGATGAAGGGGTGCCACTCCCCAAAGATGTTCCCTGCAGGGCTGCAGACAGAGCTGGCCCTCCGCCACTACCAAGGCCATGACCAAGGCCACACCCAGACACAGATCGTCCACTGTGGGCAAAGACTACTTCTGCCGCACAGCCTCACGCGGTGGGGCAAGGACACAGATTCTCTCTCTGGCCCAGGCCATGTCCCTGAGGGCAAAAGGCGTGGGTGCCAAGGAGGGCCTTCGGTACCGCCTCTGCCCTCCCCAGCACAGTTGTCTGGCTCAGTCGACTCTTACTGGCCACGAGAATGACTGAATGAGCGGGTGAACCACTGTCAGCTCAGGCGTGGAAACAAGCAGCGGGGACCCAAGAGGCCGTGGCTGGTGCTCAGAGACCCTCTGCCCCTCCCGCCCCTGGAAACGCTCAGAGGCTCCGCCCCGCCCAGCCCTCCCCACTGTGGGTTACAGGGTGACAACATTCAGGGAGAAGCCTGCACCTGCTCCCCAGGTGCAAGATGGGGGGCCCCAGCTGCACCCCTGGAATTTCAGGTGTGACAGAGGCCAGTGGCCACCTGCTTCTCTGGGGGTGCAAGGCTGCCTGCCCTCAGGGGAGCCCCAGGCCGGCTGTGCATCTCCAATAACAACAGCGATGCATCGGGGAGTCAGCGAGTGGGCGGCCGGCAGAGGGGACCTCCTCCTCCTCCCATGTGGCTTCCCGCTGAGGCTGAGCCCCAGCAGCAGGTGTCGGGGTGGGGGGCCAGGGAGCTTGGAGACACGAGGGAACGCAGCCTGTGCCAGGTCAGGTTGTGCAGAGGCACCGCTCACATCCCTTGACCACCCTGGGGGCCACACATACACACACATAACCAGGACAAGCAGCCCTGCTGAGACCCACACTCGCACATACCCCTCCATCCTACATGGACACATGCACAGACCTGTACAACACACCTATGTCAACATGCACACACATAACACACCCATCCCCACACATGCTTGGTGCACACACACAATTCCCATGTGCACCTGACAGTATCCTCACACACACACACACACACACACATACATACTCCTCTGACCACACCGCCTAGCACTCTGGCCTCTTTCAAGGCCCTAAGTCCCCAGTCCTGGTGTCTATGCTCAGCCCAGCTGCCTGCATCGTTCTGCCCCGTCACCCCATGGCCGAGCACCCCTCGGCTTCCTGGGAAGGGAACGCGGCCCCGTGGGGAGCAGTGTTCCCTATGCCCGCCCTGTTCAGTTTGCAGCTTGCAGCCTTCCCAGCCCTGGGGATACAGCAGGGCTGGAAGTGAGCCCAGGTCCTGGGGCTTGGCTTGCAGGGGCCACGCTCATGTTACGGGGCCTTCCTCCCCTCTGCCTGGCCAGCTGCCCTCGTGAGAGGGGCAACCAGGTGGCTGGAGCCAGCGCCGCAGGTCCGACCTGAAGCCCAGAGCGTGGCCGCAGCCGACGCCCTTCCTGGTACAGCATCAGGTGAGCAAGCCCTGGAGGAGGCTGCTCTGGGACCTGGGGCCCGGCAGCTTCACAACCACGCCCAGCAGGGAAGGTTTCCATGAATGAGGCGTCCAGCAGCGGGGAGACCCCCATGCCTGCCGGAGCAGAGCCACCGGCCCCACACCAAGTGTCACCAGGAGCCACCAATCGGGGCAGAGGTACCACTCGCCCGCCATGACCAGACACTGGCCCAGCCTCTTGGCCCAGTTCCTAGTCCCTGCCCAGTCCCTGGGCACAGGTCCTTAGAGCCACTCCCAGAGGGGCAGGCGTGTCCCGGAGCACTCGCCTTCATGCCTGGGACTCCCTCCAGCCCTTGATGCCTCACTACCTGCCTCCGACCCCTGTGATACAGCAGACCCCAGCCCAGCCCAGCAAGGATGGAGATGCGGTCACTAGAAGTGGCCTGAGAAGGGCGCATCGCACCTACCGTGGCAAGGTGCCGCATGGGGTCACCGACGAACAGCATGGCAAGTGCTCGGGGGTCTGCACGCGCCGGGGAGCCCGTGAGCCTCAGCCCGAGGCATGGGTCTGAGTGGCCAGGGAGGGCGGCTGGGCAGCGTGGCCTGAGGGGACGTAGCTCCACAGCTAGGCAGGCAGGAGCCAGGGACGTCCGGAAACATGTGGGCCGTTTGTTGGCATTTTCGCATTTGCCATCTCCTTGCGTTCTGTCAACCGGCTGCATCCAACAACAAAACCACAGCCCACCCCTTGGTTCCTCATGACTATTCATGCCAGCCCTGGGCAGGCCTCAGCTTGCCCAGCGCGTGTTGGGCCGCACCAAGGAGGCCACGGTGGGGGAGGGTTAAGGATGCCCAGGCAGCCGCCAGGTTCGCAATGGATGCTCCTCCAGCCCGGCCCCTCGGAGCTGCCTCCCAGGGAAGCCCTGGGGGCCCCAGACTTGCACCTGAGTGTAAGGTGGGGATCCCTAGCCCCCCACAGGCCTGGGTAGGCATGGCTCGGCCACCCTACAGCGGAGGCATGGTATAGTTGCCCACAGACAGGCAGGTGGAGCCAGCCTACCGCGCACCCAAGAAACACAGTGGTCCTCTGGGACCACCATAGGTAACACAGGGTGCTGTGGGAGCCAGGGGACAGGAACAGGCACCAGCTGCCCTGGCTGCAGGTGTAGGCCAGGCGCCTGAGCTCTGCCCCCACAGCTGCTGCCTCATCCCTGCTCTTGCCAAGCCCCACGAAGCAGGAGCCCAGCACGGCCGCAAGGCGCGCCCACTGCAGCTGCCCTGGGAGTGTCCGAATTCCCCATCCTGATTTACCCAGCTGGGGAACAACGCTGAGTCTGCCCAGAAGCGGTAGAGCAGCCTGACGCACACGTGCCTCCCACAAAGCCAGATATCAGGACCTGGTGTCTCCCTCACACTGCCGAAGCGCTGGGCCGGAGCCCCGTGGGCTGCACAGGGAGCCGCACGGCAGCGTGTAGACCCTCTTCAAGCATTTCTTGCGTGGTCCCATCCTACCTGCCGCTCCCAAGGCTCAGGGCGGTGGGAGCTTGGCCTGTGACCCCCAGAAACTGGTGGACATGCCCGGTCACACTACCTGATGAACAAAGCAGCAGGGCCCAGGGGTGCTCAAGGGGCAACGAGCAGAGAACATCCCAGACTCCAGAGCTCAGAGAACCAACAGTGAGGGTCCTGGCCCCACCAGCTTGGCTAAGACACCCACATCCAGAGACTCCCTGAGGCTGGGTGCTGTGCTCCACGGGGAAGGGGTCCCTGAGGAAGCAGCCCATGGGGGTCTGCTGTGGGGTCGCTCACATGTTCTGGTAGAAGCAGCAGCTGTGTGTGTGTGAGTGTGCGTGCCTGTGTGTGTGCACATGTGGGAGGGATGCTCACAGACAGGAAGACCCCTGGTAAGCCCCACTCAAGCCCCAGGGAGGGCCTGTCCCTCAGCTGGGTCCTGGGGGCCACGCTCTGAGGAAGCCCAGCATGGGCAGCACTTTCGGATGGTGGAATCTGGGGTCCCTCTTGGGCTTGGGAGGTGGGCCATGTGGAGGGAGCAGCTCCAAATCCCCACCCACAGGGCACTCTGTGACCCCGACCCGTGCCCCCACTGCAGCCTCTTGGCTGCACGGCTCCACCCTGACCCAAGGGGATGGCCCGGCCCGGCCCTGCCTTCAAGAGCGGGGGCTAGGGGCTCTCGCCGCCAGCTGGATGTACAAACTGACAGGGCGGAGCACAAGGAGCCAGAAGACGGCCAGCAGCTAGAGCCGCAGGAGGAAGCTGGGAGCCGCACACATGAGGGTCTGGGCAGTGTGGGGCGGAGCCAACCTGGAAGGTACCCAGGGTTGGCCCCTGCCCGAGCGGCCTGCGGCTCCGTTGGGACGCTCTCTGAGCTGGACATTCCAAGGGAAGCGTGGGGGTGGGGCCTCACCCTGGGACTGGGACCCTGTTCCACTTAGTCCTCGGAGCCTCGCCATGTCGGACCCTCGTCAGCCCCCAGCATGCCCCACACCTGCTCTGCATTTGCCCCGTGCTGAACCCCTCACAGGCCGTGGCAGCAGAGCAGGTGGCCACGGCAGCCCTGGCCCAGCACCATGTAATGGGTGGAGAGGGGGCAGGCTTGCTGGAGGGACTCCTGCTGAGTCCCTCAGGTTCAAGTTTGGGATGCTCTGAGCCTGCTGGGCAGGGGCTCTGGTAGCCCCCATGCAAGCCCCTATAAGCTCAAAGGCTTTGAGAGCTGGGGGTTGCCTGGGGTGCAGGCTGTGCACCCCAAAGTCTCCCATCAGGGAAAGGGGGCTGGCTCGAGGCACATGGAGGTGGGGTGGCCTAGGGACTCCTGGCAGACTGTTCTGCACTCCCGACCTCGACCTGCTATTCCTCCAGCAGGCATGCCCCCCTCAGGTCCCTCCCCTCTGCTCGGGGCTGGCTCCCTGCCACCGCCCCCTCCACCAAAGCCAAGAAGGACTTGTCCTCTGAGCTGTCCAGCTGCTCCTCTCCCTGCGAGGCTCAGAGGCCAATCGGCCAGCCCCACTGCCTCCTGCCCCTCCTCCTCTCCACGACTCCCGCCTGCATGATGCACCTGCCAACAGCTGTCATCAGAAAAAGGCGCCAGGAGAGGCGGGAAGGGGCACAGATGGGGCAGCAAGGAGAACCGGCCTGCGGCTTCCACACCTGCCTCCCCGCACACCAAGAGCTGCCTGGCCTGGGCTCTCCCTGTTCACTCTGGCCGTGCAGAGGGAGCAGTCCTGGGGGACGGCCAAAGCTGAGCAGTGGCCATGCAGCCCTATGTGGAGATGCCACCCTCGCCCCCAACACCCATCCCGGGACCCAGCCTCCAGGTCCCTCAGTTGATGCTGCCGGAAGGATCCCAGACCCTGAGGGCACCTGCTGCCCCCACACCGGCACCGCTGCAGCTTCAGGGGCCAGGACACAGAAGTTCAGAGACGTGTGGGAACTCGGACCCACCCACTCTGCCTGGCTCCTGCTGCCACTGGGGCTGTGCCCAAGGCTGGGTGGAGCTCAGGACCCTGTGGCCCAGGAGCACGGCCCAGGTCCTCCAGAACCAGAAAGCAGGGGAATCATCCCCTTCCTGCTCAAGGACTGAGTTAGGGTGGGCAGAGCCCCCAGAGCCAGCCCAGGGTGAGAGGCCCTGGTCCCCAGCGGGGAACTCAGAATGCCCTGTGTGATCTGAGCCATGTCCGGCTGACGCTTCTTATGCAAGGTGACCCCCCAGAGATGAGGCTCGGCCAGGGACAGTAAGGTTTTCAGGGGCGGGATGGCACCAGGGCCCCCCCACCCAGCATCCCCAGGCAGCCCCTATGCCCTGTGACAGCACCGCTCCAGCCACTGGGCAACTCGTGTGAGCCTACGGCCACAGGCCAGGGCGACTCTCTCCAGGGGACCCAACCAGCCATGCTGCCAGGGAATCCCCGCTCACTGGGAGCTGGACGTTGCATCAGGAATTCCACACGACTTTTGCTGCAGCCCGGCGTGCCACAGCCTGACACCAGCCACGCCCTCCGCCCCCCTCAGCGGGCATGACGTGCCCAAACAGGCGAGATCCCAGGGCCGGATGGTCGAGCATGTCCCACCCACATGAGCCCACGGCTGCCCCCAGGGCCCCTCCTGGAGGGTCTCGGGCACCCTCCGCCCTCTTGCGGGTGGGGAGTGAAGCATCGTCAGAGTTCCCCACCCTGCAGCCTGCAGCCAGCGCTGTCCCTCCAAATGGCAGAGGGAGACCTGGAGGGTCCCAGGGGAGGAGGGGCGGAGCGCCACCCTCAGACCCTGCCCGGCCCAGCACCACTCAGGTGGCACAGCTGTGAGATGGCAGCCAGGCCAGGTTGAGGGACCCTCGAAGCCCAGCCTGGGGTCCCTGGCCCGGCAGGTGAGGGCCAGAGAGCCCCAGGCCAGCCCGGGATCCTGGATGGACACACAGGGAGGGGAGGTGTGGGCGGCGCCTTCTTGAGTCACCTGCCCCCGCTACAGGCCTCAAGCAGGGATGGGGAGAGGGGTGCTGCACCTGGGGGGCTCCAGGTTCTGGAATGGGGGCCTGTAGGGAGGGCGGGGCCTGGACTGTGCACCCTGAGCAGCCTGAGGAGCTGGCCCAGGGTGTGACCACATGACCACGCGAGGGGCAGCCCCCTCATGGGCCCCACTCTTGCTGCCCACTCACTTGTCATCACCTGCTGGGACAATCCCAGCCCGCCACGCCCTTTCCCAGGGAGCCCCAGGGAGCCCCCAGACACCCATCTCTGGACCCCTTGCTCCTGGGGAGGCCAAAGGCTCATCAAGATGGGCTGGCCCCACCTACCCTCACACAGTCCCTTCTTGGGCAAACTGTGCTGAAATCCCCCCTCGTCATCGCCCTGCCCTGACAATCAGTCCCCGTGCTGGGGGCAGCCTGTCCCCACGCTCTCCCAGGCCAATCAGAGGCACCGGTCCGCTCAGATGGACACATGACCACATTGAGGCCAGTCAGAGGCAGGCCTGCTGGACCGTGGAGCGGGAGGCTGGAGAGGCCTGGTGCCCTGCCACCACGCTGCCCCATCAAAGCTCCCCGCCAGACACAGCCCGCCTCCCACTGGACCATTCCACAACTTCTCTCAGGGCCCTGACATCCCCCCAGACAAGCTTCCTGGTTCTGTCAGACCCCAAAGCCAGGACAAGGGGCCAGCACCCTGGCATAGCGAGTCAGGCCACTGCTTGCAACACTGGCCTCCCGTATCACAGCGCCAGTTCAAGTCCCGGTGACTCTGTTTTCCATCCAGCTGCCCGCTGCTGCTCCTGGGCCCAGGTACCGGGCAGCTGCCCTCCTCGTGGGAGACCGGGAAGAGTCCCCGGTTCGGGGGTTTGGCCTGGCCCACGTGCAGCTGTTGCAGTGAGTCAGGGAGTGAGGCGGCAGTGGAAGCTCTCGGTCTCTCACAGCCTTTCAGACGGGTGCCCACATCCTCGCAGCACACAGCCCCCACTCACCATGGCAGGCGTGGTCACGTCCTGCAGCTGGAAGACGTCCACGCCAGCCTCAGCACTGCCCCTGGCCTCAGTGTCACCTTGGCTCGGCTGGGGAAGGTCGAAGTAGGTGCTGTCTGGCTCCCTGGGCCGGGAAGGGGAGACAGACTCCATCAACACCCCCATCCTGTGCCACCCCCAGAGCCCCCAGGTCCAGAGCAAGGCTGATCCTGGCTCCTGTCCCCTAGAGCCCCCAGGCCTGGGGCTCGAGGCTGTCCCCCTCCCCCACTCCTGTCCCCCAGAGCCCCCAGGCCTGGGGCCCAAGGCTGCCCCTTCCCCGATCCTGTCCCCCAGAGCCCCCAGGCCTGGGGCTCAAGGCTGCCCCCCTCCCCCACTCTTGTTCCCCAGAGCCCCCAGGCCTGGGGCTAGAAGCTGTCCCCCTCCCCCACTCATGTCCCCCAGAGCCCCCAGGCCCAGGGCTTGAGGCTGCCCCCCTCCCCCACTCCTGTCCCCCAGAGCCCCCAGGCCCAGGGCTTGAGGCTGTCCCCCACTCCTGTCCCCCAGAGCCCCCAGGCCCGGGGTTGGTGCAGATGCCAGGGAGGCATGGTCACAGGTGGCTTCTCCCCATGACCTCTGCTGACCATAACCTTCCTCAAGAACCAAAGCAAACACTCTGGTCTCAGGTGCTGCAGCCCAGGAGTCTGTTAGGCCAGGTCAGCACTGCCGAGCCCTCTCTCTGGTCCCAGGGCAGCTGTGAGGGAGCAGACTCACTCAGGACTTGAGAGGGTGCCCTCCCAGTGGGGTGCAGCCTGTGCCTGCAGGCGCATACTCACAGTGAGCTCCAGAGGTGCTCGAAGGTGGCGCCCTCGTCAGGTGAGGAGGAGGAGGTGCTCTGGGCCATCTTCCCGGGGCCCTGGAGGTTCACTCTGCAGGAAGGGACAGCCTATCAGCTCCTGGGCTTCTCGGGCTCCGTGCAAGCTGGCTCCGTGTTGGGGCCGCGGGCCGGGGCTGCTAACCCCACATCCCCTCTCCGTTCGCCTGTCTTCCAGCTCATTCCCAGTGTGGGAGCTCAGCCTCGGATCCCAGCCTGAACAGGATGTGGGGTGCAGCAGCACCCTTGCAGGAGGTCCCAGGGAGCCGTGTGGAGGGCAGGCCTGGGGCCTTAAGGTGCCTGTGGCCTCAGGAGGCTGCAGCAGGCCTGGAGGCCTTGGGAGGCTGCAGCAGGCCTGGGGCATTTGGGGTTCTTAGGAGGCTCAGAGCTGGGTCACTCCTGATGGGCAGAGTATGTGGCAGGGACACCCCCAGGCTGGAACCCAGTAAGGGTCAGCGCTTTCCTGGGTTCAGATGACCGCTCACCTGGCCCAGGGATCCCCCTGAGACCCTGTGGCAAAGGTACCCCTGACCACTGAAGGAGGCCGCAGCCAAGTGCTGAAGTTGTACCTACCCTGCAGTCATTGCACAGTGGTGGGGGTCGAGCAGCCCTGACCCCCAGCCTAGGCCCCTGGTCTTTCTCTCCCTCTTCTTGCCCAGCTCCTATGCCAGGAGGAGGCAGTAGCCACTAGGCTGGGCACAGCCGAGGGCAGGGAGCAGGGAGCCCTGGGTTGGTCCCACTCTCTGCCACCTAGCGGGCAGTGGTGACATCTCCATGGGGTTGGCCTCCTGGGTCTCACGTGAGAGTCAATGGCTGCGGGAATCGGCTTGGCCACTGCCACACTGTGCCCACACAGGCAGGCACAGATTTGGCTGTGCCTAGGGGGGCCAGTGGGCATGGCCTGCAACCACGCTGTTGCCCATGCCAACAGGCAGGCGGGCGCTGGAGTGAGCCCTGGGGCTGACATGTGTGGGAACCCAGACCCATTGAAGCACCCTGAGGACCAGGTGTGACCAGCCAACAGTGACAGCACAGGACAAGCTGCTGAGAGCCGGTGTGGTCCAGGCTCAGCAGGCCGAGTGCGCTGGCCGTTGGCACACAGGTCTCCTGTAGGTGGGAATGGCCAAGCACACAGATCTTTCTTGGTACCCGAGGTAGACTAGGTGCCCCTCCCTGCCTGACACAGGGTGACCACCAGAGCTCTAACTGAAGTATGGCTTGGCACTCAGGGCCCACTGAGAAGACCAGGGTGGAGGAAGCAGCCCAGATTGAGGCTGCAATGCTGGCGTGGACCTGCCTCTCCCAGCTCCCAGGCCAACCCAAGTAGCCGAGGGGCTTGCAGCATCAGCAGTAGGGTGCGTAACGGGCAGGCCGCGCAGTGCTCTTGGGGCAGTGAGGGCCCTGGGCTGAGCCGAATGCCATAAGACCAAGAAGGTCAGCCTGGGAGGGAAGCATCACAGCCAGCCGTCACTCGGTCCCACCCTCCTCTGTGCTGCCAATCTCACACCCAGACGGGGGTGACTGGGCTCTAGCCACACAGCACACAGATGGCCTTTTACCCCTGCACTACAGCGCTGGCTGCACCACAAGCATGGTAGAGTCCTCCCAGGCATATGGTGACGCATGAGCTGGGCCAGGCATGCAGCCACAAGAAAGACGCATCGTGCTGGTCCCTCACCATGTGATTGGATTATAGGGGAGGCCTAGAACAGGGGGCAGCCAGGGGCAGATTAGCACTGCAAAGCCCCACGCAGGCACAGAAGCCCAGTGCCTATCCCCCCAGGCTCTCAGGGAAGCAGCAGCGAGAGCCCAGGTTAGGGCAGGCATCCCACTCCGGGGTGTGACCCCATCTTTTCCACCCTTCACACCCACTGTGCCTGGTTTATTCCACCTGTTTCCGGGCCCCTGAGCGGCCCACAGTGACCTCACACCAGCTGCTGCCACCCCAGGACCTACACCCCCATGAGGCTGGCCCCAGGTCCACCCAGGACCTACACCCCCATGAGGCTGGCCCCAGGCCCACCCAGGACCTACGCCCCCATGAGGCTGGCCCCAGGCCCACCCAGGACCTACGCCCCCATGAGGCTGCCCCAGGCCCACCCAGGACCTACGCCCCCATGAGGCTGCCCCCAGGCCCACCCAGGACCTACGCCCCCATGAGGCTTGCCCCTAGGCCCACCCAGGCCTGGTGTGATGTTCACTTCAGGTGTGTGGAACCAGTCAGCTTGTAGATTCCAAGGCGCACACATGCACACACACACACACACATGCACACACACACACACAAACACACACACACACACGGGAGTCCGCATCTTTATGAAGACTGGCAGCCAGGGGAGGGACTGAGGGTAATTCTGGGCCAGATCCCAAGGGGACAGCAGGATAGCGACACCCTCCAAGACACAGGGCAGGGATGCCCTCTGTCCACGCTGAAGGGGGCTGCCACCCACATTCACCCAGGCCAGCAGGCTCCGGAGCCGTGCAGTACCCATCCATACCATGAACCGCGAAGCTCCCAGTTCCTGACTTATCGGCAGATTCTGAAGCCGGGGACCCTGGACCAGGGAGGGAGACCCTCAGCTACCTGGGCAGGCAGACGGGGCTCCTTCCAGACCTGAGCCGGTGGCATCCCTGCAGGTGTCGGGCGGCCCAGGACACCCTGCTGTGGCTGCAGCCCTGTCCCCTGTCCTCTGGATAGCAGGCCCCTCAGGAGCTTCCGAGATGGGAGGATGACCTGCCAGGGCCCAGGGCACCCTGGTGTGGCCGCAGCCCTGTCCCCTGTCCTCTGAGCAGCAGGAGCCTCTGAGGAGGGAAGATGGCCTGCCCGGAAATGGCTTCCACAGAATGAAAGCCAACGCTCCCCTTTCCCCTGGGGATTTGCTCACTCACAGAGCGTGGCCGTGGCAGGCTTTGACTGGCACTGCAGACTTACAGTGGCGAATGCCTTGCACGCCAGAGCAAAGGGAGCTGAGGCCGACCCAGACATGTGCCGTGGGCCCGGACAGAGCCGTGAGACTGGGCACACAGCTCTAGAACAGAATCATGGTCCACGCCACCAGGGAGCAGCCAGGATGCACACTTCGGAGTCCAAGAGACGCAGGAACAGCAATGGGGAGCGGCCGCACCGCCTGCTATGGCTTCCGGGCTCCCACAGGTGCCCTGGCCTCCCAGGGCCCAGCAGAGCAGGGCCAGGGCCTGCTGAGGGTGGCTGTGGGATGTGGCCTGGCTCATGCACAGCCCCAGGCTTCCCGTCCCCCTCCCTTCCAACCCCCAGGAAGCAGCCCTTGCTGACCCTGCCCCAGCAGAATCAGGACCCAACCATACCTTCTTAGGACCCCCAAACCTCTGGCACCCGAAGGAGCCCTTGGGACCGTCACGATCCACAGATCAGGCGGCGGGGCCGGTGAGGGCCCAAGCTCCCTGGGGCGGGATAGCTCGCACCTCTCCCCTGCCGGCCCTCCCCCACCCCACCCCCCAGGCCTCTCAGTCTGACTCACCCTGTTGTCGTCGGGGATGCTCAAACGGCTGTTCTGCGGTCACCACAGGGCAGGGGGGCCTGGGTGCTGCCAGCATCCCAAGGGGGCAGCAGCGCACACTCCACATGTCCGACTGCCTCCCTGCAGAGTGGCCTGCAGGACCCCAGGCCTACCCAGCCCTGCCAGGGTGGACCTCGGCCCGACGCAGGGACGAGCAGGCAGAGGCCCCGGGACTTGCCCAGCTGGCCGCGACTGTGGCTTGACTCAGCTGCGACAGCGGGACTGCAGTGGCGCATGCCAAGCTCCCATGTGGCCCCGCAGCATATGGGGAGGGGTCAGAGGTTGGCAGCTCCTTCCTCTGCCCAGCCCCCCACTGCCCTCCTGGGTCAGGCATCCCTCGGCATTCCCAGGTCCCGGGCACCTGCCTGTCCCCTCCCGGTTCACTGCCCCAGGAAGCCTCCCACTTGCTGGCTCCCGTGTAGGTGATGGGAGAAGGCTGGGCTCAATCAGGCTGCAGGGTCCCGGGAGAAGCAGCCGACTGGATGTGTGTGCCTGTCCCTCTGCCCCATTGCACCAGGCTCCCGTGGGCCCGCCCTTGGCCGTGGGTCTGAGATCTCAGAGTGTGCAGGGTGCAGGTGACGGCGAGCTGCCTGGCACTCATGCCAGCCCTGCTCAGGGGTTGTGGAGGGCCTCTTCGTGGTCACACATGACCCCGTGTGACCCAGCAGGCCAGCTGCAGCCAGGTGGAGCCCAGCTCTCACCCTCCACGCCACATTCCTTCCAGGGGCCTGGGCCTCAGCTAAGAGCAGGGCGAGGAGCAGCGGCTGCTGGGGGACACCACCCCTTCACCAGCTGTAGTACTTGTAGGGTTCTCCTGCCTACAAGCACACACACACACGTGTACACACAGGCGTGGCACACACGTACACAGTCACACACACTGCTGTGGGGCAGGCAGCTAGTTCAGGGTCACAAGCTTGGAAGTCATTCCCCACCAGCACCCAGGTGACCGCTCCTGCCCACGTGTGACACCCCCCTCTACCCACCCGGAGCCTCAGAGGGGCCGTGTTGCCTTGCTGTGTAACCACTCCCTCACAAGCCCCATAAAGGCCGGTGAGAGGGAGGGCTCTCTCTCTCTCTCTCTCTTTCTCTCTCTCTCTCTCTCTCTCTTTCTCTCGGTCCTGTGCCTCCCTCGCTCTGCCACACTCACGCTTGGCCTCCCCAGGACCTGCTCGCTCTCTGGCTTCCGGTGGACAGAGCCCGCGGACAGGAGGACGGGCAGCCCTGAGCACCGCCCCGTGTGTCTGTATTCCTCACCCTCACGGCTTGGGCGGGACAGTAGATCGCGATGCTAAGATGTTTGTATTTCTAACGTGTGTGCTGTCGGGAGTTCCGGTGGGGGGGAGGCCTGGCAGTGATGGAAGGTGGGCAGAGAAGCCAGGGAAGGTGAGTGTGTGCAGCTTTGTGAGTGTGCCCAGGTTGTTTGCGTGTGTCTGTTAGGATGACATTGCTGGGGAAGCTGGGCCATAGGTCTTCAGCTTAACGGGTGGACTTCAGGGTCAAGACCATTTGTTCAGACTGGATTGCCACATGGCCTTGTGATTTGCTCATTCCTAGTGGGCCTGTTATCACCAAACTTGGTTAATAAGGATTCTTTGACACACCCTAGACAGGTCTGGCGTGATCTGGTTCACACCCCACGACAATTCACGCCACCTAAGTGCACACAGGCCAAGGCTCGGGGGCGAGGAGGGCCTCCACACAGACGCATACAACACATGGTGAGCACGCATGCAGGTGTGAATGCGGAAGCAGGAACGTATCTGTACACCTGGCATGCATATGTCAACATGTTGTGAACCATATGGTCGCACGTGTGGACACATCCATGACATATAGGCCATGTGTGTACACTGGTACACACATGTTTAGACTCACAAATACATACAAGAACACACACACACACATACACTCACATGTGGCCTCTTCACGGAGACCAACTCCCCAGCCGCTGGTCATGGGCGTCCAGCCCAGCAGGCAGGTGGGCCCAGGTAAAGGCTGCGGCACCTCTGACCAGTGGCCAGCTCTGGGGCTGGCCTGGAACGAGCCAGGGTGATGGCCAGGGAGGCTGGGCATGGAGTGGCAGAGCTGGGCGAGGCTCTGGGCTTCGGAGGGCCGGCCAGCTGGGAAAGCTGCCCCTCTGGGCTGGCACATGAGGCTTAGCAGCAGCGCTGCTGGGCAAGCCCCTGGAAGCGCCCATCTGGACAGGCTCTGGGGCCTCCTTGGCAAGAAGAGGACAGCTCCCAGCACCCCAGGGGAGAAGGTGGTGCTAGGGCCACATCTGCCACTAGCCCAGAGCCTGCCACCCACCCGGGGTATACGGTTCTCCAAAGTGCTGCCTGGCAGTGGCCCTTGTCCTCTGCTAGACCAGGAGCAAAGCCCCAGACAGGCCCGGCCACCTGCTGCCCTTCCACACTGAGCACAGTGCACGCTGACCCCTTGCTGCTGGGGTGTGGGGGGGAAGGCCATGGAGAACAGGCCAGATCTGCCCCAGGCAGGGGCAACAGGGGCCCTCCGTGTGGGCCTGGGCGGCCCTCAGAGTCCAGCCTACCTTGTCCTGCCCTGGGCCCCAGGAGGGTCCGCGGGGCCCTGCGGAGGGGCCCAGAGGCCAGCGGCTCAGCTCCTGGCTCCTGCAGGCGTGTGGTGGTGGCAGCGTCCTGTCGCCTAGGTGATGACATTGGGCAGCTGGGCGGCCACAGCGTGGCTGGCTGGAGCCACCAAGCAGCCTGGGAGGCGGGGCATGGCTGGGAGCCCAGGCCTGGGTCTTGTCACCCACGTGGACCTGGTGGTGCCCTCCTCAGTCACCTGGGCAGCTTCCACGGAGCTTGGGAGGTGGGGCAGCTGGGGTGGGGACAGACTGTCTCCCCCACAGCCCCACTTGGCAGAAATTCCCAGGTCTACAGGGTAGGAGCATGCCTTGGTCCCAGCCCCAGAGTCCCCTTGGCTCTGTCCTCGGATCTGAAAGCAGAGTCCACCTCCCACGCGCTTCTAGCAAGGAGGGCTGCTGGGGTCCGTGCAGTGGATGTGGGGCACATGAGGGTACAAAGAGAACTGTACCACTGCAGGCAGAGCCGTAAGGAATTTCCCACTGTCTGGCAGGGCCCGGCGGATGTCCCTATAAGCACCTGAAGGCAGCCGCACCTCCCTTTGCACGGGCACCGGACCGCCCTGCGGAAGACTTCTGTAATCCACTCAGGCATTGTCTGCTGTGGAGTTGGCTTTTTAGTATTAGTGTGAGCTTGGAGGTTGACGTCGCTAACAACGTCTTGCAAAAGGGCTTTTTATTATTCACGCCGCCTCGGCTGTCCCCATGGACCTTAGGCTAATCGAGGGACCTGTGTTAGGGTTAGGGTTTCTGAAATAGGTTTTTTGGTAACACATTTTTTCCATGGACCTCCAGAAGGCCTTTCGCAGGCTGCCGTGAGGCAGAACTCCAAGCCCCCAGGTGCAGGTCTAACTTTAGGGCATAAGACTCCATGCATGGACCCCGCAAGGTGCCGAGCAGCTAAAGTCCTTGCCTTGCATGTGCCAGGATCCCATATGGGCTACGGTTTTAATCCCGGCAACCCCGCCCCCTGCTTCCCATCCAGCTCCCTGCTTGTGGCCTGGGAAAACAGTCGGGGATGGCCCAATGCCTTGGACCCTGTACCCACGTGGCAGACCCAAAAGAGGCTTCTGGCTCCTGATTTTGGATCAGTGCAGTTCCAGCTGTTGTGGCCACTTGGGGAGTGAATCAGTGGACAGAATATCTTCCTCTGTCTTTCCTCCTCTCTGTATATCCGACTTTCCAATAAAAATAAAGAAATCTTTATTAAAAAAAAAAAAAAACGCTGTGTAGGTCCCCCAGGCCCCCGAATCTAAGGGGCACACTCCGTGTCCCCAGGGTAGGGAGGGAAGCCTGCATTTGTGCTGGGGGATGTGAGCTCAGTGGACGGACAGTGCACACACATGCATGCGAAAGCAAGTGTCCCCAGAAGGGCAGGCATTTGTACAGGAGTGTGTGGCCACACAAGAGCTCACATCCACACAACAGTGCACGTGTGGGATGCCCCTGGCGTCATGTGCAAAATGGGCAGCAGGTATGTGCCAACACGGGGCACACAGGTGTGTGAGACACACAGCCATTGCTCCAACGGGCAGAGCTGGGGATGTGGGACCCAGGGCCACCTGTCAAAGCCAGCAGCTTTGGAAAGATGGGCTTGTGCTGGACCCTGGGTGAGGGCAGATGCTCCGCCCTCCTCATCCCACCCACCTGCACCAGGGCCCGGCCTCCTTGGCAGCCCATCTCCTGCCCATTGCATATGAAACCCCCAGCCCACCTCCTGCACAGCTTTGTCCAGCCTGGCTGGGGATAAGAGCTGAGGCCGTGGCCCCTGGGGCTGGCCCTGTGACGGGAGGAGTGAGGCAGCTGGACCCCTGGCTGGAGCTGTCGGAAGAGCAGGCGCCGACTGCGAGCCTTTGACACACCTCGGCAGCCTGAGGCACGCTCTGGGCCCAGGCAGGGCTGTGTCCATACTGGGCCAGCCAGGCGGCACCTGTAAGGACAATGCCGCCCATGCCCGTCAGACCGGGAGCCGAAGGAACAGTCAGGCAGGAGCACTGCTCCTGAGACCGCTGCAGGCCTGGCACATACCAGTGCCCCACAGTGCCCGCCTATCTCCCCGACCCGGGGCTCAGCAGGAGGCACTGGGGGTGCCCACTCCTCACTCCCAGGCTGCCCCCTGCCCCAGCCTGGCTCCCTGCAACCTCTGCTTTCACCCTCATCCTCGCTTTCTCTTTCCTTGTTTTTTACTTTTTATTTTTTTCATTTAAAAGACAGAGAAACAGAGGAAGTGAGCACTCCCATTTGCTGGTTCATTCCACAAGAGTCTACAACAGCTAGACTGCTCCAAGTCAAAGCCGGAAGCAGCAACTGCAGCCGGGTCTCCCAAGGGCTGGAGCCACCCCCGCCCCACCCCCCCCACCCCCGTGCCTCGCAGGTCTGCAGGAGTGAGAGCAGAGCTGGAGCTGGAATAGGGCATGAAGCCTGGGGCCTGGGCCCTCCTGGTGAGCTCCCTGGGGCCTGGGCCCTCCTATGCAGCCTGGGGCCTGGGCCCTCTGGGTGAGCTCCCTGGGGCCTGCGCCCTCCTATGCAGCCTGGGTCCTGGGTCCTCCGGGTGAGCTCCCTGGGACCTGTGCCCTCCACGAGTGCAGCGATGGATCGGACAATCACTGCAGGCCGAACCTCAGCTGGCTATCAGCTCTGTACCACTCTACAAGGACTGAGTCCCCACTCACTGCCCCTTCACGAGACGCCATTCAAAGATCTGGGAATCTGGCTGTGGAGCTCTGGGGAGCTGTGTTCCTGCCCGTCACAGCATCCTTCCTGCATGGGTGCACCTGTGAGCCAGCTGGTGTGAGGAATCAGAGCTGAACTCGGACACCTGCTGTGGGACCCCCATGGGCTCATCGCTGCGGTCGAAGGGCTTGCTGGACTGGACACAGGACACGCTTCTCCCTGGTCAGATGTCATTCCCTGACCTACAGCCAAAGGCACCTGCTCACCCGGGATGAGTCACATGGCACCGCTAAGGGCAGCTCTCTCCAGGCACACAGTGAGCACTTGGCCATTGTGTGTCATGGGTCACAGACAAGTAGGCTGAACCTGGAGCCAGACCGACGTGGGCAGCTGCCCCCAGCCACACCCACACTGGTGGCCACCCACGCTGGCGGCTACCCACGCTGATGGCCACACCCACGCTGATGGCCACCCATGCTGATGGCCACACCCACGCTGGTGGCCACCCACGCTGATGGCCACCCACACTGATGCCACACCCATGCTGGTGGCCACACCCACTCTGGTGGCCACCCATGCTGACAGTCACACCCACGCTGACGGCTACCCATGCTGACGGCCACACCCACACTGGTGGCCACCCACGCTGACGGCTACCCACGCTGGTGGCCACCCACGCTGACGGCTACCCACGCTGACAGCTACCCACGCTGATGGCCACGCACACTGATGGCCACACCCACACTGACGGCCACCCACACTGATGACCACCCATGCTGATGGCCACACCCACGCTGGTGGTCACACCCACACTGATGGCTACCCATGCTGACGGCCACACCCACACTGACGGCTACCCATGCTGACAATGACACTTGCTCTAGGTGCCCACATACACTCATGCCTCAGTCTCTACAGCTGAATCCACCACTGGCCTGCACGTGACCTGTGCACGCTGTGGCCTTTGCTCCCCTGTTGCTTCGTGTGCCCAGCTCCAAGCCCCCTGCAGCTGCCCCAGGGCATCAGGGCTTGCCCACACCACAGGCTGTGGACCATCTGAGACAAGGGTGAGGCCCTCCTGCCCAGGGCCTGCTGAACAGTGCCAGTCTCGGGTTCGGTGACCCCAGGAAGCTCAGGTCTCTCCACCCAGAGCAGGACTCCGTGAACAGCCAGCATTTGCCAAGGGAAGGCAGAGGGAGGAGCGGACAGCAAGGTCCTCCGTGGCCCCAGGTCTGGCTCTGGAAACCCAGGGGTCTCCCACGTGGGGCTGCAGGTCCTGTGACTGCCCTCAAGGGCAGAGGGGCCCCAGACCACGCACGCTTACCGCTATACGTGCGCCGGGTGCCCATACCCACACTGCTTCAGACTCAAGGCTGCATGTCTACACAGCTCGACATTCAGGACGGTTGGACTGGAGTTCGTTGGTCCCTAAAACCATGTTGGGGCCAAAAAAGGAGGAGGGCAGACCTGTCCTGGTGAGAAAAGCCCGTCCTGTATCCCCGGAATCCTCTAGAAGCAGGTGCTTTGCCGGCCTGGTGTAAGCAGCAGACCCAGGGAAGGTGGGATGCTTTCTTTGAGCCCACTTCCGGCTGATCCTCATGCCAGCTGCACCCGCGTAGCCCTCCCCGCCACACACAGTGCTTTGTCTGCAGCTCCCACAGGGTGGCTCACACACAAGCCAAGTGCTGACCAGCCGGCCTCACCGCCATTCAACCCAGGGCCCCTTGGGACACATGACCGAGACATCCGGCCCAGACAGGGGAAGCGCACAGAGCTTCTGACAGCCCTCGGGGGTCAGGCGGCTGCGATCTACCCACCTCCACCCACCCAGGCCTTCCTGGGTGAAAACACGCTTCGCCCAGATCTCCCAATTGCATCCCGCAGGTCCACAGCAAATCTGGTGAGTGGCGCTTCCGCAAAGCACGGCCAGCAGGCCAAGGCAGCCTCGCCCAGCCTTCCGCCCAGCCTTCCGGTGGCTTTCTGTTTTCATCAGAATCCATCCTTTTTTTCTGCTAATCCAATTAGCAGCCTGTTTACCAATACAACTTCTCATTTGCAGCTCCCTCCTCAAAGCCAGGGGAACTCTGAGGACGAGGTCTATCCTCCCTCATTACAGATGAATAATTAGGCAGGGAACCGTCCAGATAAAAAATTAAGCACCCAGAGGCAAGTTGGAACAAGCCTTCCTCCACCAGGAAAAGGCGACAGAAGGCTCCTCTCATTACGGGGGGAGCTGCTGGCAGCCACCCGCCATGCACACAGCAGCCCCTGAAGAGGGCACTTGGCGGGGAGGAGGGGATGGGGAGGGCCAGGACGCAGGCACCTGCGAATGCCCCGCTGGGTTGCCGGGAGCAGAATCCTCCTAGTGACCCCAAACTGCAGGGTTTGCCAACAGAATCCCAAAACTGGTTGGCTTCACCAATACTTGCTTCGAAAGGCAGAGAGGGGGATAGCATGGTGGCAAAGTGTATTAAGCTGACACTCGCAACACAGGCGTCCCCACCTAGGCATCAGTTCAAGTCCCAGCTGCTCCACTTCCCATTTAGCTCCCTGCCAATGGCCTTGGAGAGCAATGGAGGATGGGACCCTGTGTCCGCGTGGGAGACTCGGAAGAAGCTCTGGAATCCTGGCTTTGGATCAGACCAGCTAGGGGAGTGAACTAGTAGATGGAGGAAGATCTCTCTGTAGCTCTGCCTTTCAAATACATAAAATAAATTTGTGTGTCTGTGTGTGTGTCTGTATGTGTCTCTGTGTGTGTCTCTGTGTGTGTCTCTGTGTGTCTGTCTCTGCGTGTGTTTGTTTCTGTGTGTGTGTCTGTGTGTCTCTCTGTGTGTATATGTGTGTGTGTCTGTGTGTCTGTGTGTCTCTCTGTGTGTCTGTCTCTGTGTGTGTGTCTGTATAAGTGTCTGTGTGTCTCTGTGTGTGTGTGAAGGGCAGAGACACGCCATCCACTGGTTCCCTCCCAGATGTGCCCAGCAGCCAAGCCTGGGCCAGCAGGTGACTGCCAGGAGTTCCCCTGGGCCTCCCACGTGGCTGGCAGGGACCCGCGGCCTTGAGCCCACTTCCGGCTAATCCTCAAGTCAGCTGCGCCCACATCCTTGAGCCCGCACCTGTGTCCCCGTGCACAGCAACAGGAAGTTGAACCAGAAGTGTGGTGGCTGAGACTCTAACCCAGCAGGCATCCCAATCAACACTGGGCCACATGCCCGGCCCAGGGAATGGCCTGCCAAGAGGAACAGGGCACCCAGTGGGTTCCATCCCAAGCTCCCGTCTGGGATCGACAGCACTCGCAACAGAGACCGAGAAGGTACAGGTTTGGGGGTGGAGGGAAGCGGGATAGAGAATGCCAGGCTTACTCCCCCAACCAGGACTTGCCCAGATGCCCCCGGTCCAGGCTGGCACCCGGGAGCACAGAGCCCCAGGGAAAGACCTGTCCTCTGGTGCCGGATGGGGGCCCTGCAGCAGGGACACGGCCCTCTCAGGGGCAGCGACCCTGAACAGGCCCTGCGCCCTGCCTCGGCAGAAGCAGGGTGCACTGTGTCCAGGTGCCTGACCTGGGCTACTGGGCACAGCAAGGGGTCAGCCTTCCTGGGCCCCAGGGCCACTGGGTTCTCAGTCGTGTTCCCACGGACAGTGCAGAGCAACCCCCTGGGCAGCACCCGGCAATGGCCTGCTAAGACCCCTTGGCCTGTGGGAGAAGGGGTGGTTCTGGGACTCCCAGCTACGGATGAGGATCGGGACTCCCCAGCGGCACGGTGGCCCTCGAGAGGCGTGCAAGGACACGAGTGCCACTCTCCCTCCCCCTGGCCAGAGCAGGCCCAGGACTCTGGGAATTCCCTGCACCTTGTGACGGAGGCCCAGGCCCCTGTGGGCCCTGCCAGAGACCA
This sequence comes from Ochotona princeps, assembly GCF_030435755.1. Taxonomy (NCBI): domain Eukaryota; kingdom Metazoa; phylum Chordata; class Mammalia; order Lagomorpha; family Ochotonidae; genus Ochotona; species Ochotona princeps. Next base: position 1,610,373 of record NC_080833.1, on the reverse strand, counting down.
GCAGGTTACCACACTCCCCTCAAGCCTGCCCACCTCCAGCAGCCAGGCCTGCTTTGCCCCCCACCTAGCCCACCTCCAGCAGCTACTGTCCTGGAAGGAGACACAGGGTCCCTGAATCTTGGGGTTCCAACTTACAGGGACCTGTCAAAACCTGTGAAATAACTTGCTTACGCTTCTCTCCTACCCACTGTCTTTCATTGCAGGGGCCTTGGCCGTGGCCCTGTGACAGGTGGCGCCTGAGACTTGTTTCGCCCCGCCCGACAGGGTGAACAGGGAGGTTAAACCAGCCCGACAGAGGCAAGAAGATGGCGGTGCCCTAGGCGGTGTTTCCAGCATGCCTGCTGTCCACAAGGCAGCTGGGCTCACTCAGGTAAAACCGTTACAGACAGCGAGTGAGGAGCTGGCCCGGCTGTCCTCTTCCAGGGTCCCTGCCGCTCTGTGCCCATCCAGTGTGCTCTGGGGCAGCCCCAGCCACCTCCACCAGTGCCCCCCATAGGGACTCTTGGTGCCCCCACAGTGGCCCTTCCACATCCCTAAGATTGATGTTGGAGTCCATGTCAGCCCAAAAACTGAGCCTAAAGACTGTTGGTGCTGGGGTGACCAGGACCTGCTTACTTCAATGCTGTTGCCCAGGCAGGATCCCAAGACCTGGAGCCAGGTTGGAGGGCAGAGTCATACCAGGCAGGCTCGGGCTGCATCTGCGGGCAGGGCGTGTTGGTGGCAGGTGGCCAGGTCACTGTGATGGGAGGGGGCGAGCACACAGCAAGGTCTAGCGCGGCTCTGGTAGGACTTACATTTCCGGGGGCTGCGGGGAGGGCAGGTGCAGTCCCTGGCAGGGAGGGGAGGCAGGCAAGGCCCTGCTGTGAGTCTGTGGACCAGCGACACCCAGGCCCCTGGTGCACGGCTGGTTCAGCCTCTTCCTCCAGTCCATAGCCTGGCGTGGTGAGCATCAGAGGCTCTTTCAATCCAGCCAGGTTCGTAGCCGGCTATGCATGCTGCCCAGAATAGCACTTCCTGGCCTGCGCCTGGGTCTCAGGAAGCCTCGGGGTGTGGCGCATCACGCGCTTGGTCACCTCTGGTGCTCGGTCAGCGCTGGCGAAGGCCCACCACGGGAACACCTGCCCAGTGCCCGTCACGGAAAAGGAAACTGGGGCCTCTGTATACCCCGCCCCCACCCCGTCCATGGCTGAATCCCGGACACCACCTGGTCTTGGTGGCAAGTGCCCCCATGAGCAGCGTCGGCTTGGGGACATCAGGCCTGCCCGGGGAGGGGCGCAGGGGAGCCCTGGGTAAGATGCAGCTGTATGGTCGAGCATCAGTGCTTGGCTATTTTTATCCAGTCTTCTCTCCTGGGCAGGGATGGGCCGAGGTTTGCCAGCTCCCTGGACCCCCGTGACAGCTCCACCCTGCCCCTGCCCCCGGAATCTCAGCAGCCTGACACCCCACTTCCACGGAGAGGAAGCCTCAAGCATAGAACCTGTGCTAGCTGGAAGCACCCAGGGTGGCTGCAGGCTGTGTCCCCGCGGCCTTCAGTACCCTGACATCGTAAAACCTCCATGGCCACACTCCCGCTCCCAGAATGCATCGACACCGTGACTTCCCAAATCTCCAAAAGTGGATTCCACCACGGAGCCTGGAATCCTGCACAGCCTGGGGCCATAGCTGCGGCCCTGGACGCAGGACCCAGGGCTCCATCCCCGGGGGAGAACACCCGGACGTCCTGCGCTCTGACCATGACCTGATTCTTCCTGTTTTGAATGATTTATTCATCGGACATGTAGAGTGACAGTGAGCGAGCGAGCTCTCTTCAGTGGCTGACTCAATGCCCAATGGCGGCAACAGCGGGGTTGGTCCAGGCTGAAGCCACGACCCAGGACCTCCATCCGGGTCTCTACATGGGTGGCGGGGCCCGAGCCATCCCCTGTTGGACCAGAAGCTGGCAGCGACCAGAACTCCGAGCCGGGCCTCTGCCGTGGGCTGCAGGAGTCGGAGTGGCAGCTCAGCCGGCTGTGGCGCTGCACCTGACCCCAGCCTGGCCCTCTGTGGGACTGCCAGCAGCGTCGGGTCTCAGAAGGCCACCATGTCTGAGCTGTTGCCTACTCGCTTCGACAGGCATAGAGACCACAACAGGTCAGGACACAGCCAGTGGGAATGCCCGGCAGAAAGGGGGAGAGGAGAGAGGGGTGCCATGTGGCCTGGGCCTAGCAGGCCCCACAGCCCTCCTGGAGACACCAGCTCCCCCCCTGCACCCCTGCTCTCCCGAGATCCTCCCTGGCCTGCGCCCCCATCCCCATCCCAACCTAGGAAGTGGAGACGGAGGAGCCTCATGGTGGGGGTACGATCTGTGTAGAAACCAGCGAGACGAGGCCACGGCACCCACTGGTGTGCGTGTGGACTGGCCTGTGGCAGGCTGGGCTGGACTGGACTGAGTTAGGCCGCGGCACCCACTGGTGTGTGTGTGGCCTGTGGCTGGGCTAGGCCAGCTCACAGGAAGGAGTGTGAAACTGACCAGGCCGCTGCACCTACCACCATGTGAGTCGGCTGGTGCAGATGGCAGACTGAATCTGACTGCTGCTCAGATCATGTGCACACAAGAGTCAAATCTGAGGTCACCCCAGGCAGGATTTCTTGGGGCCCCGACGTGGACCCCTGGACTCAGACCCTGGTCACAGGGAGAGTCACAGGATGTGTGGTCTGACGTTGGAGCACATGTGTCGGGGCTGGGCCTCCTCAGTTGCTGACGCCTGTGTGGTGGTCAGCACACCCAGACACACGCAGAGGACACGACAGCCTGCTCATCTAGGCCAGCAGATGACATCAGGTCCTCTGTGTGCCAAAGCATGGAAGGCCAAGCTTACAATGCGTTCCTGGGTCCATGGAGGCACTAAGGTGGACCTGCTCAACCAGTAGACCTTGGAAAGATTTTCTCAATCTTGGTGCAATGAAGCCGACAACGTGGTAGAACTGTCAGAACCACTCCAGAAACTCCTGTGGCGCCCTCTGCCCCATATCGGGGTCTCCAGGGCATCATCAAAGGCCGGCCCCCATCCCTGGGTGCCGACAGCAAGGAGCGGCCCCCTCTCTTCCCCCTCCGTGCACACAAGATAAAAAAAAAAGGAAATGTTTGTCCCACCCACCTTCCTCGCGCCTCGACCTCCCACCCTCATCAGACCCACATCTGAACACTTCCTTCAACTATGCAAACAATAATAAAACTACATTTTATAAAAGGAAAAACCAGAAACCACTGAGTGGTCAGTCTTAGCCCTTTCCCACAGTGTCTCCAGAAGCTTCAGCCATCGGAGCAGAGATGGCTCAATTTGGGGCCAGGGGGTTTCGTGTCGCTGTCGCTGGCATGCAGCTTGGACCTTGCAATGCAGAGCTGTGGCGGCTCCGCCTTTCTCCCGTGGACATCGGCGAAGTCACGCCTACAAGGGGACTTCAGGGGCAATGGCTCAACTGGCCAGTTCTCTGCCTGCAAGCACCTGAATCGTGTCTTGCCTGCTCCACTTCCCATCCAGCTCCCTGCTTGTGGCCGAGGAAAGTGGTAGAGAATGACCCAAGTCTTTGGGACTCTGCACCTGCGTGGGAGACCCGGAAGAAGCTCCTGGCTCCTGGCTTCAGATCAGGTCAGCTCTGGCCGTTGTGGCCACTTGGGGAGTGAACCAGTGCATGGAGCATCTTTCTCTCTGTCTCTCCTTCTCTCCGTAAATCTGCCTTTCCAATAGAAATTTAATATTTAAATTTTTAAAAATTTTTTGCTGATAAGTCAGATATACAGAGAGGAGGAGAAACAGAGAGGAAGATCTTCTGCCCAATGATCCACTCCCCATCCCACTCTGTTAAGATGCCACCAGAGAGCTGGGCTGTCGCCTACAACGCCAGCGTCCTGGCATCCACACCAGCATCGGGCTCAGGCCTCAGCTGCCCTGCTCCCTCCCGGCACGACGGCCTGGCGCCTGGGACGCTGTCGCCACATGTGGGCAGAGCGCCAGCCTTCAGCTGCGGCCGACCTTTGGGGAACCAGCACACAGAAGTCTCTCTCTCCCTGCGTGCCACTCTGCCCAAATCAGTAAATACAGCTTAAGAGAAAAAAAAAAATTCTGCTTGATCTTTCCCAGTTCCTGGTTCGAGTCCCAACTCCACTCCAATTCCAGCTCCCCACCAGGTCTCCCACGCGGGTGCAGGTCCCGAGGCCTTGGGCCGTCCTCCTCTGCTTTCCCAGGCCACAAGCCGGGAGCTGGACAGGAAGTGGAGCAGCCGGGACACGAACTGGTGCCCATATGGGATCCTGGTGCTTATAGGTGGAGGGTGAGCCATGGTGTCTGCCCATTTCAAATAAATCTTTTTTAAAAAAGAAGCTATCATAAACTTCTTCATGAAGATTTCAGGAATGGTCCAGGCATGATCTTTGGAAACAAGTGGATGAGAACGATCGCCGTCGATTGAGATCTTACGAGTGATGGAGTTTCCTGACAGACTCTGGGGCGAACACCTCGCTCAGTGGCTAAGACACTCCTAGTCCACACCTAGTGCTCGTTTGGCCCGCGGCTCCCCTGGGAGGCGGCGGTGCCGGCTGTCCAGCCCGGGCCCATCGGGGACACACAGCCGCGTGCCCCACTGTCCACACTGAGCCAGCGGCCTCCTAGCTTCTAGGGGGCTCACAGCAGAAGCTCTGTCTCTGAAATGAGTCGAAGTGCTTGCCAGCTCACTGACCCGCACTGAGGCTGTGCCAAACGCAGGCAGTCACTGACTGGGGGAGACGAGCTCCGGGTGGGAGCCTGTCACACAGTCCACCTGTGCGGCCTCTCACCACGAGAAGACAAAGGCACGTTCTTGGCCACACGGGACATGGCATGGGGCAGTGTGCGCCTCTCGGAGCAGTGAAAGGGTGAAAGCCCAGGCCTGTAGGTGTGACATCCCGGCGCAGCTGGCTCCTGGAAAGCAGCCACTGAGCTCAGAACCGGGACGGACAGATACAGGCAACCTTCAGCAGAAACAAGGAGGCCAGCTCTGCTTCTCTGGTGGGTCTGTTTTGTCTGAGGGGCAGAGAGCAAGACACACACTGCCACCTGCTGGCTCCTTCAGCCAAGAAGTCAGCTCGGGTCCCCAGGTGCCCGGCCCCACCCTGAGCGCCACCCCTGCTGCCTCCCAGGGGGCCAGATCCAGGAGTGGAACCCGGGCACTTCCAGGTGGTCCCAACATCTAACCCCTAGGTCAGTGCTGAGCCAGCGCTGTGACACAGTGGGCTAAACCATGCCTGTAACACAGGTCCCCGATGTCGCAGCTGCTCCACGCCGGTTCAGCTCCCTGTTTGTGGCCTTGGGCGCCTGCACCCGCGTGGGAGAAGTTCCTGACTCCAGGCTTTGGTTTGGCCCAGCCCTGGCTATGGTGGCCATTTTCCATACACAGATGGAAAAATAAGCAGCTTAATCCATCACCCGCAATGCCAGCTCCCACAGTGGAGCTCCAGTTCGAGACCTGGTTGCTCTGCTTCCAATCCAGCTTCTTGATCATGTGCCTGGGAAGGCAGCAGGTGCTGGCCCAAGGCCTTGGACCCCACACCCAGGTGGGAGACCTGGTAGAGTCTTTGGCTCTTGGCTTAGGCGTGGCCCAACTCTGACCACTGCAGCCATTTGGGGAGTGGCTCAGCAAACGAAAGATCTCTAACTCTGCTTTTCAAATGAGTAAAATAAATTAAAAAGAGAGCAGACCTAGGCAGAGCTGGGATCCTGGCTACGCTTGGTGAGCAATCCAGCCAGGCTCAGAGAGACATGTTGAATGTTGAAAACAATCAGCCGCATTGCGCTCCTTTTGGGTAGAACGGGAGTGGCTGCGGAGACAGGAACAGTGCCTCCTGGAAGCCGCAGGGCACATGCCACTGGCCCCTGGCCCCACGCTGTCTTGCAGGGTGGGTCTCCTGGTCACCTAGCTGTAAGTTCTCATTTCCTGCAGGATCCGGCTTTCCCCCACCCACCAGGCAGGAGTCCATTAGAAAGAGCCTGGAGAGACCCCAGCACCTGCAGGGGGTCTCCATGACCCAGCCCTGTGGGTCACTCGGACACTTCCTGGACCACCAAAGGCCGCCTGGCAGGCCCGGAGGCCACGCCTGGGAGTCTGCCTCAACTGTGAACTTGTGTTGTCCTCTTGTTTCCATAGCAACGCCTCTTCCTGCGGCTCTGGGACAACCGAGGGACTCAGGCTGGCCAAGCCCAAGGCACAACGGCAGGATATCCCACTGTGCCACCCCTCATCAATCACATTGGTGTGTAGGTAAGTCTGAACTCAGACACAGCTGGCGACCCACAACTCCCTAAAGCAAAGCCTGAGCCCCTGTGTTGGTAGAGGGACAGGTTCCTTCAGTCACCCACACGGCTCCCCTCCCCTTCCGTGTGCAAGCCTGAGCCCCTGTGCCCCTGTGCCGTGTGCGTGTGTGTGCGCACGCACGTACATGTTGCCTCACACTAAGTCTCTGAACTCCTCGGTATGTACATGTCATTGCATCTGTTATTCTGTTACTTGGTCTCGGGTCAAAGGATGCAGACACAGGTGTCCCCTTGTGTCCCCTAGGCCCTGAAGACTACCCTGGCACCCTGACTCTGTTTCCAGCAAACTTCCTGCCTCCCGACCTCCCAGGGCTAGCTGCGGGTGACCTGCGCAGGCGGCTGGGGCACCACCCCCTTGCGCCCAGCTGCCTCCAGGCAAACCCTTTCCTGCCCTCCGGCCCAGGCTACTGCCTGCACCCACAGCCAAGTCCTGTGCCTTGTCCCCAGGTGCTTCTTGCTGGGTGTATGCCCATCTTCTCTCCCAAGGGGTAGGAGCCTGGGCAGCCCAAGAAATTCCTGGGGAGAGAAGACGGGCGCACCTGCTTCCCAGGCTGAAGGCCTGAGGATGGGGGTCCAGCAGCACCCACCCCCCAGCCTGCTGGCTCCAGCCCTGAGCCCCAAACACCTCCCTCTGCCATGGAGGCATCCACTCCTCTTCCTGGGAGACCCGTTCATGGTCCCAGGACTGAGTTCTCAACACTCAGATGCAAGCTCGAGATGGAGCAGAGGCGAGCCGTGTGGCAGCAAAGCTGGCTACGCCATCTCCTCCTATGCTGGCTTCCCAATTGCTCTGCTTCCAATCCAACTCCCTGCTGCCCTCCTGGGGCCCCAGGGTGGACTTCCAGGCACCTGTCCTGCCGCCATCCGGGCGTGGGTGGGGGCACTCTCTGTCACTTTTCAAATAAGTAAGTCTTTCCTAAAAGGATGAACTCTAACCCTTGCAGGCAGGTCATGAACACAGCCTCAGGATGCAGACAAAAAGAGGGCTGAGATGTGTCAGGTACAGTGGGACCTCCTTGGCTCCAGCTGTCATGCACAGTGGGACACCCGTGGCTCCGACTGTCACACACAGTGGGACACCCGTGGCTCCGGCTGTCACGCACAGTGGGACACCCGTGGCTCCGGCTGTCACGCACAGTGGGACACCCGTGGCTCTGGCTGTCACGCACAGTGGGACACCCGTGGCTCCAACTGGCTGCAGACCTGCAGGTGCAGCTGACACTCGTAGGTTGGCCACCTGCCTTCCGGGTTGGCACCCATAGAGGGCGAGGTCAGGGGCCCTCAGTGGAGGAACGTCCTACAAGCTTCAGCCAGCACTGGGGAGGACCAGCCGTTGCCCGAGTCCTGCTCCGCCCAGAGCTGGGGCCTCCACTCCGTCCACTCTCAGCCGTGAACCTCGGGAAAGCTGTGGCTGCTGCCGAGGCCACATCGGTCACTGTCACGGCTGGAGCACTGGCTCACACGGGCTGTGGGGAGGGGGGCAGAAAGTCTCCACTGGGCCCAGGGCTGAGGTGCAGTGGCTAATCCCTGCCTGCACAGGAGCCAGTCCCAGTCCTGGCTGCTCCACTTCAGATCCTGCAACCTGCTAATGCGCTGGGCAAGCAGCAGAGAACTCTGCAGGGGAGTCCGGGAGGAGGCTCCTGGCTTGGATCGGCTCAGCTACATTTGGAGAGTGAACCAGGGGAGGGAAGATCTCTCTTTCTTCAAATAAGTAAGTGAATCAATAAATCAATAAATTTTAGTGCATGTGCTGCTGAAGTGAGCACATAAATCACTATTTTTTAAAGTTGACTATTCAGCCCAGCTCTTGGCCACCACTAAGTGATGGTTGATCAACAATAGTTTGCCTGTATATATTTTCTTCTTAAAAATAAAATATTTATGTATTTGCTTGTTTTAAAGGTAAAAGAGAGAGGACAGAGAGAGAGACAGAGAGAGAGAGATATCTTCTATGTGCTGGTTCATGCCTCAAATGGCGGCAGCAGCCAGGGCTGGGCCAGTTCGAAGCCAGGAGCCAGGAACCCCATCCAGGTCACCCAGGTCTCCCGCCCTCACACCAGCCGCCACTGCTTTCCCAGGCACACTTGCAGGGAGCTGGACCAGAAGTGGAGCCCGCACCTATGAGACGCCAAGGGACAAGTAGCAGCTTGGCCTGCTGTGCCCCAGCAATGGCCCTCGGCGTCCCATAGGTGAGTGCCCCATGTGAGTGTCTTTGAGGCACCTAGTTCTGCGTCAGATCCTGCTCAGGACTCCAGCTTCCTGCTAAGGCAGACCGCGGGAAGTGAAAGCAACAACAACGCGACTGAGTTCCGCAGGCGTCGGGGGAGAAGCCGGGCGCCCTCCGTTTCTGCCTCTGTCCTTCTCTTCCTGTCCAGTAAACACATCGGCACAGCCACACGTGGGCAGATCTGGGCAGCCTGGGTGGCAGGGGAGCTGCTAGCTGACTAAGCTCTCACTGAAGGTTCTGGAAGAAGGATTGGCTGGCGGAGAGCACCCCAGAGGTCACTGCCATTGCATCACTCGCTTTCTTAGAACTAAGTCATCAGCCACAGCCGACTTTGGAGGCAGGCCGCACGGTGGGGACCTTGGAGGACCCTTGGCCAGAGCCGGGTCCGGAGACGCTGGTGAGAGGTTGGCAAACCCGGGTGAGGGTCACCAGCTGAAAGTGCCACTCACAGGAGGAGCCGGGTGACCTGTGCCCCGAAGCACGGTGCCGGGAACTCTTTTCCACCGAGAGCTTCCCCTCTGCACCCCTGGAGCCCATTTCCGGGGTGGGGGGCACGGTCCCAGAGCACAGGCAGGGCCTTCCCCGGGGCCTGGAGTGTGGAGAACTCTCCTCTCTTGGTCCTCAATCCGCCGCAGCCCCGACCCTGCATCCCATGTTATAAAACCAGTCCTGGCCTGGGTGGGGCCACTCTATAAATAGATGGCTACACTGCATACCCCTGACAGATGCCACCGGCCTCCGCCCAGCCTTGACCACATTCCTCCCTCAGGGCCACCCTGTCCACCCAGCTGGGGAGAGACCTGCCAGCCCTGGGGAGCTGAGACCCCACGAGCACGGCTGCCGGGCAGGGGCAGGATGAGGCACATCGCATGCCCCTGCCGTGCCCATGGGCAAGCCGGGCTTAAGGCATTTGCTCGGGTCCAGGCCCCAGAAATAAGAGCAACTTGAGCCCCAGCATCTAAGGCACTCTGGCTACAGACTGGCTTTTCCCGGGGGGGGGGGCGTCTTTCAGAATTCAGGACCCTCTCCAACCCACAGACCCCACTGAGGAGCCCACTGGCAGGGGCCCAGCAGCCCGTGGCCGTCTGGGGGAGGTTGCCATGGAGCAGAGAGTCCTACCCACCAGACCCACCTGCCGTTCACCCAGGCCCAGATTTCTCTTGCCGTTCATCCTTAATAAAATGCTCCTAAAATATTCAACGAACGAATCGAAGGCATTTTCAGTGCAAGTCCAAGTGGCAACTTGTTGTCCACGCCCTCCCTGGTCAGACCATCAAGGTCAAGCACAGCCACATAGCGGCGGGGGACAGCAGACCACCAAGTGGGGCGCCCAAAAGCCCCAACAACGCTGACGCGGCCAGGTGGCTCACAGAGCCAGGGCAGCCCCCAGGTGAGGACGGTCTACCTGCCCCATGATTTATTTAAGTAGCCAGGCCCAGATCAAAAGTGCTGGCTGAGTAGAGAGGTAATAATAGCCACCCCGCCCAGGTCTAGGCCAAGGTGAGGGACAGCAGGGCACCTTTTCCCCACGACACCCCTCGGATCACCTGGTTCAGCCCCTAGACTCACCCTGGGCTCAGCCCCAGGCTCTCGACCCGGGTAGCGGGGAGCAGATTTGCCACCTGCGGCTTGAGAAGTTTCCGGGGGAGCAGCCAGGAGCCCGCAGCCGCTGTGCTCCCGTCAGCCAAGGGCCTGCACCCGCGCCTGTGCCCGCCTTGCTGGGTGCGGAGGGAGGAGGCTGCGACCACCCACACCCTGAGAGCTGGTCCCCTGAGGCTGGGAGAGGGGGTGTCCTCCCGCAGCCCCGAACTCCGTGTCCATGCCCTTAGCAGGACATCCCACTGCCTCGCTTGCTGCCCTTGAGCCACGTTCCAGATCCGCCCCCCACCGCCGAACTCCGAGGCACCTGTACCCAGCCCGTGTTACCCCTCTCCACTCAACTCGGCGCCGTGCCATCCAGCCACCCTGAGAGCGGAGACAAACCCCACCGGCCCCTCGCGCGGGTTCCAGCGGGGCCTACCTGGTGAGGTCGGAGCCCCGGGCATCGGCGTCCGAGCGTGCTTGGCCCTGGCCACGTACCCTCCTGGTCCTCGCCGCGAACCCTCCGAGGGCGCACGGCGGGCGCGGGCCCGCGGCGGGTTTTATGGGCGCGCGGAGGGGAGGTGCCGCGGGAAGGGGGCGGCCGCGGGCGTTAGCGCCTTTCCCAGCCCGGAGGCGGGAAGGCGGCGCGGCACTCAGCCGTGGCAGGCGGCGGGGCCCGGCCGGGGCCCAGGTCTCTTCTCGCCCCGCCTCCCCAGCTGGCCTCCTCCGAGTCGGGGTCGGGGGGCGCGTTCGCCCGCTTTCTTCCCGCCGCCGCTTGGCGCGCGTTGCCCCTGGCGAGCCCGGGAGGGGCCTCCCGCGCAGGACCGCACTCGGGGCCGGGCGCCGGGGGCCCTCCGGCAGGCGAGGCCGGACCGAGACCGGACCGAGACCTGGGGGCGCGGCGACAAGCGCGCGGGAGCAGGCGACGGGGCGGGCACAGGTGCAGCCTCCGCGCCCCGACGCCTGGACTTCCCCACTCCCGTTTCTGTCCGTCCCCTCCCGGCGACGCCCCATCGCCCCCTCCAGCCCCCAGTGGCTCCGGGCCCCTGGGCGCACGAGGAGCCTGGGACCCGAGGAGGCAGGGTCTGCAGAGTGTCGCACCAGGGCGGAGCGGGGTGAATCCCAGGCCGTCGGGGCGGCCCGGAGGGTGCCCACCTCCTGGGAGAGCCGGTCACGCTCTACCAGCCAAGTCGGGTCAGCGCTTAGCCCTGAACCTAGCGTTGTCCTGAGAGCAGCGCTGCTCCAGGCCCCGCCCGGGTGGCACCCTCCGGACCCCAGCGGATCGCGCCTGCAACTGGCATCTGGCTCCCTCCGGGGACGCCGCGTGGCCCCTCGCTTCAGAAGCTGCTCGGCGTTGCCCAAGGGGCACGCAAGTGCCCGGCACACCGGGGTCCGGGACTGGGAGCCGCTCTCTGCGCTCGGGGATCCGCCCTGGATACCGCGGGGCCCCTGCGGCTCCGGACGCTCCTCTACAGCCGGGAAGGTGGGAGCCTCGGGCCGCTGTGTCCGCACGCAGGGCCCCGGCTGGAGGACCCCAGCGCCGGAGACCTGGAGCGGCTCGGGCGGCGGCGGCACCTGCCGTGCGGTGTCCCCGGCCTCGGAGGCGCCGCCAGCATTGGCTGCGGCTCCCGCGCACTTCTGCTCACCTCGGGTTGGTGGGGCGCTGGTCACAGAAGGATCCACGCACGAGTGGTTCGGATGGGGACACAGAGGCCGGCGATTGGGGAGCATGCTCGCACCCCGGTCGTTCGCTCGATGGAAATGGGGGCGCGGGCGGGAAGTGCCTGCGGGACCCAGACCGCGTCCTGGCTCTCCAAACACAGGACCAGGACAGGGACCAGAGACGGGCAGGGTTGGCGGGAGGGCCAGCAGCGGGGCGGCCTCCACTGGGAAGGAGGACTGGTCCTCAGGGGGCGAGAGGACAGGGCAGGCCGGGGGGAGCAAGGTTCCTCGGAGCCCAGGCAGGCTGAGCGCCTGATCCCACTGGTTGGGTCTCCTGGGTGCCCAGGTGCACGCAGGTGAGGCGGGTCAGCGAAGGGCTGAGGATCCTCGCGGATGTGGCTGCCGGCTTGGCCAGAGGTCAGTGTGTATGTGGGGGGTGGGGACACTAAGTGGACCCAGCACAACACCTGCACAAACGAATTCTCATCTGTGGCCGGGCACGCTTCTGTCTGAGTGAGCGTCCACGCACGAACGCCACCCCTGCCTTCGAGCCCGGGCTCGAACTGCCCGTGGAAATGTCAATCTCCGTTCACGCATGAGATTTTTTCCCCAGCAATAGGGTGTCCCGTGCAGTGTTTGGGAAAACGGGTCCTTGTTTATCGGAAATGCGTGTTCATCTGTGAGCCGCCCTTTCCGAAGCGCCCCAGCCCCGGGCTCGGCCCCGAAAGCGCGCTGGACGCTGCTGGCGCGGCCCCTTTAAGCCCATCGCGCCGCGCGCCGCCCTCGCCGCCCTCATTGGCCACGGCGCGCTTCCGCCCGCTCAGTTCCGGCCGCGGGAGCGCGGCGGTTGGGGTGCGGTGGCCGCCTGCGTCCCGGGGGGCTGGGGGCGCGGGGGCCGCGCGGCCGGCGCCATGAACTTCTCCGAGGCCTTCAAGCTCTCCGGCCTACTCTGCAAATTCTCCCCGGACGGCAAGTACCTGGTGAGCGGCGGCTCGGGGCCGGGTGGGCGGGCGCCAGGAACGAGGGGCCCTGGGGGCGGCATGGGGGGCGGGCGGCCGCAGCTCGGAGATCCCAGGGACCCCGGACCCGGTCAACTGCAGGACCCCAACAGGTGCGGGACCCTGGTGGGGACAGGATCCCGGCAGGTGCAGCCCTGGTGGGGGCGGGATCCCAACAGGTGCAGGACTCCAACAGGTGCGGGGCCCCAACAGGTGCGGACCGTGGTGGGGGCGGGATCCTGGCAGGTGCTCTGGACAGGGACTGCCTGCCTGTGTGGTGGTGTCCAGCTTACCTGGCAGGTAGGACACACTTGCTGGCAGGATGTCAGCAGCTATGTAAACGTGCCGGTCCGTGGAGTGAGCTGAGATTATTTGCTGAGTTTTGCCGCAGAGGCACAGCCACCCTCAGAGTGTGGAAGGAGCGTTGATGGGGCAGCTTGAAGCTGCAGCGTCGTGGCTTGACCATTAGCTTGTGCTGGCGGCTGGGAGCTGTACAGCCAGAGCCACAGCTCTCAGGCTCCATCTGCCCAAGGGGCCCCTGAAAGGGCTCTGGGGCGGGACTGGCCTCCTGCTTTGCTCCTCAAGGAAAGGCTTTACAAGCCAAGGTTGCAAATGGTCAAACTATGCTGAGGTATGCGGTTTGTCACCAACTCCAGTTTTGTCTGGTCACAATCCCGTCCCCTCCTGGGAAGGGGCTGCGTCCCTGGCACACCGTGGCCTCACCTGCCGCTGCTCCCTGCTGCTCAGGCTTCCTGCGTCCAGTACCGGCTGGTGGTCCGAGATGTGCGCACACTACAGATCCTGCAGCTGTACACGTGCCTCGACCAGATCCAGCACGTGGAGTGGTCGGCAGACTCGCTCTTCATCCTGTGTGCCATGTACAAGCGGGGCATCGTGCAGGTGTGTGCCATGTACAAGCGGGGCATTGTGCAGGTGTGTGCCATGTACAAGCGGGGCATCGTGCAGGTGTATGCCGTGTATGGGAGGGGGATGTGTAGGTGTGTGTGTGGGGATGTGCAGGTGTGTGTGTAAAGGTATGTGCCGGGTAAAGGTATGTGCCGTGTACAGGTGTGTGTGCTCTGTGCAGGTATGTACATGTGTGTATTGTATGGGTGTGTGCTGTGTACAGGTGTGTACATGTGTGTGCTGTGTACAGGTGTATACTGTGTAAAGGTGTGTGCAGGTGTGTGCCACAGGCAGGTGTGTGGTGTACAGGTGTATATGTGTACAGGTATGTGCTGTGTGCAGGTGTATATGTGTACAGGTGTGCGCTGTGTGCAGGTGTGCGCTGTGTGCAGGTGTGTGGTGTACAGGTGTATATGTGTACAGGTATGTACTGTGTGCAGGTGTGCACTGTGTGCAGGTGTGTGGTGTACAGGTGTATATTGTACAGGTATGTGCTATGTACAGGTGTGTACATGTGTGTGCTGTGTACATGTGTGCTATGTGCAGGTGTGTGGTGTACAGGTGTGTATGTGTACAGGTATGTGCTGTGTGCAGGTGTGTGGTGTACAGGTGTATATTGTACAGGTATGTGCTATGTACAGGTGTGTACATGTGTGCTATGTGCAGGTGTGTGGTGTACAGGTGTGTATGTGTACAGGTATGTGCTGTGTGCAGGTGTGTACAGGTGTAAGCTGTGTGCAGGGGTCAAGGTGTTGTTCTGTGTACGTTCAAGTGCAGTCCTTGGCAGTGAAGGCAGGTGCCTGAGTGTGAATGTTCTCGGTTGTCTGAGTTGCGGTCGGTGGGGAGACACCAGCGTGCTTGGAGCTTCTGAGCAGATCCAGTGAGATTCTGCAGCCCTGTGGCCTGGGGTTCTGAGAGGCGACGTCCCCTTCTCGCTTAGCGCAGGGCCCTCACGCAGGGCTCAGGGAGGCCACCAAGGGCCTGGCTTGCAGCTGTCGGCTCCTGCGGCTGTCCTGATGGTGGAAGGTTTGCGTCTGGGCCTGTGTCCAGCTGCGTGGTGTTTGCTTCCTGTGGCCTGATGTATCTCCCTCCCGCCTGCAGGTGTGGTCCCTGGAGCAGCCCGAGTGGCATTGCAAAATCGACGAGGGCTCGGCAGGGCTCGTGGCCTCATGCTGGAGCCCCGACGGGCGGCACATCCTCAACACGACCCAGTTCCACGTGAGTGCCGTGGCCCCTCGGCCCCGCAGCAGCCGGGGCAGAGTCGGCCTTAGCCACTGTGTGGCGACCTGGCCACCTTGGGTCACTGCTCTTCTTAGCACTGCATGATTGCCATGTTGGTGCTGAGAGGGTTATTTAGAGGGCACAGAGAGCCATTCCCGGCTGCCTCCACAGATGCCCCCGCGGTGGGTGCTGGCCTCCCACGTGGAGTGCAGGAGCCCAGCGCCTGGGCCCAGGACCTGCCTCTGGGGTCTGCCTCATCAGGATTCGGAGCAGGAGCTGGTAGGAAGCACGGGGCTGGTGGTTTGGCTGCACACCTGCTGCTGTCCAGCTTAAGAGAAAAAGAAGACAAACTTTTAAACACACCCTCCTTCAGTCCTGAGAAAGGGCTTTTGGGTGAGCTGATCCGCCCTCCCTCTGAGCTGTGGTTTGTGGGAAGAGAGTCCCACGCCGCAACAGCCATTGCTCTGTTCCGCCAGCCCGGAGCACTCATGGGGCAGGGCCTGAGCTGGGGTGGAGCACCACCCAGAGCACGCAGGACCTGCGTGTCTGTCCTCGCACAGGGGCAGGCCGGCTGCGGGTGTCCCAGGGTGACTCCAGGCCAGCAGCGGGAGGAGAGTCCCCCCCCCAGGGTGCTGCCTCCCGGCACCCACTTGCACGTGGGGCTCCTTCGCAGGCCTGGAGGCTCTGTTGCCGGCACCCTCCAGGGTGTCCCTCAGGCAACTGAGGGCTTCTATTTAAAAACCGTTTCTGAGGCTTCCGCTTCAGAGGCTTCCTGCAGCATTCAAGTAGGTCGGCCTTCCCGGGGCAACGAGGGCTTCGCTGTACTTTTAGGTCCAGAAACCATTCAGATCTGTTAGACTGGTGGTAACCGTGTCTCTGTGATTACTGTGGATTAAATCCTGAAGAGAGATTCCCAAAGGATCCTTTGGTTTTACCATGTCAGTTTCATCCTTGACATCTTGAAATGAGGCAGGATCTTGTCCTTGGATTTTTGTGAGTTCTCGTATGCCCCAAAAGAAGGGATTGGCCGTCCCCCCGACATTGATACATGGTGTCCCCAGTGGTCAGCTGTAGCTGCTTCTCTGAATCCAAGTGAGAAAGCCTCCCCATGGGTTCCTCCCTTCTGGCGTGGCTGCACACGTGCACACACACACGCACGCGTGTGGCCAGGTTCACCTGGCGTTTCTAGTCCGGAGCCCGCCCTCACGCGTGGCGTCCTCTGGGTGCCATCTGTGCTGGCCTAGGGGAGCCCTGCATCCCCCCGTCAGGGCACCACTGCTTGTCCGTGCTTCGCTGTCCTTGCTCCGCCACTCATGCCAGCTTCCCCACCCCCACCCCGCCACTCTGCAGTAGGTGAGAACGTGAGGTCCCCAGTGACAGCACTGCTCCTCATGGCCCCCGTGGCCCCCGTGGCTCCTGTGGCCCCCGTGGCTCCTGGGTGCTGAGGCCGCGTTGGCCCCTGTGGCTCCCGGTGTGGTGCTGAGGCCCCCGTGGCTCCTGGTGTGGTGCTGAGGGCCCTGTGGCCCCCGGGTGTGGTGTTGAGGCCACGTCGGCCCCCATGGCCCCCGGATACGGTGCTGAGGCCCCCCATGGCCCCCGGGTGTGGTGCTGAGGCCCCCCCGTTGCTCCTGGTGTGGTTCTGGGGCCCCCCTGTGGCTCCTGGTGTGGTTCTGTGGCCTCCCCCGTGGCCCCCAGGTGCGGTGCTGAGGGCCCCCGGGTGCGGTGCTGAGGCCCCCCTGTGGCTCCTGGAGTGGTTCTGGGGCCCCCCCGTGGCCCCTGGGTGTGGTTCTGGGCCCCCCCGTGACCCCTGGGTGTGATGCTAAGGCCCCCCTGTGGCTCCTGGTGTGGTTCTGAGGCCCCCCTGTGGCTCCTGGTGTGGTTCTGAGGCCCCCCTGTGGCTCCTGGTGTGGTTCTGGGGCTCCCCGTGGCCCCTGGGTGTGGTGCTAAGGCCCCCCTGTGGCTCCTGGTGTGGTTCTGAGGCTACCCCTGTGGCTCCTGATGTGGTTCTGGGGCCCCCCGTGGCCCCCGGGTGCGGTGCTGAGGCCGCGTCGGCCCCTGTGGCCCCTGGGTGCGGTGCTGAGGCTCCTCGTGGCCCCCAGGTGCGGTTCAGAGGCCCCCCGTTGCCCCCCCATGGCCCCTGGGTGAGGTGCTGGGGCCACGTCGGCAGCTGCTGCTTCTGGGCAGAATGTCCGTGAGCCTTGTGCAGACCCTCGTAGCACGCTGGGTCCCCCGGGTCCCACGGTCTGCCCCTGTGGCGAGGCATCCCTCCACACTCGTGTGCTCCATGTGCTTGGTGAAGAGCCTAGTTGTCACTTGAAATGGACCAACCCAGCTGGCAGTGGGAGGCTTGTCGCAGTGAGAGCTGCCCACTGGCACGCAGCCTGCTTTGGGGTCCGTGGAAGTGGAGCCACTTGGTGGGAGCAAGCCTGCTGGTTCGGGTTTTGGTTCCCTCCACGCCCCGTGGGTCCCCAAGGCCTACCCCCACCTCATTGTTGCACTGGGCTGCCCACCTGGCCAGGGAGCTCTGCCCGCCGTCAGCCACATGGGCCGAGTGTTGGCCCCTGGTAATTACTGGACTTTTCCCATTTGGTGTGGGTGGCCACAGAAGCCGTCAGTCCTGCAGGCCTTCCGCGGTGTGAGGTGGAGTGGTTGACCCAGCTTAGGGTGCTCGCTGTCCCCGTAAGGCACGCTCTGACGGATGACGCCGCGGCACCGCAGACTGACCCGGCCTGGCCGGGCACAGACTTGGGATCCTTATCTGGCCCCGGCCAGCACCATGCTGTTCCCAGCATGCCCCTGGTGTTCAGTAGTTGGCAGTGCCCAGGCCGGGCTCGGTTCAGATGCTTTCCTGGAGGTGCCTGGGGTGGCAGCAGCAGCTGTCAGAAGCCCCCGCACTCAGTGGCCTCTGTCCACAGCTTCTCCATTCTACACACAGCTCCCGACACCTGTCCCTGCGGTTGGCCCCTGGCCTGTTCCGTAAGGGCTGCTGTATGCTTCACCAGGCTGTCCAGCTGGGTGCCCCACACAGTGCCAGGAACAAGCCCTGGCGCTGAGTTTCATGACGGCAGGGCACGCCTGGCAGGTGCAGTGGCTTGCAGCACTGGGTCTCCCAGGGCCTGGCAGCCTGGCGTGCGATGGCCCACAGCCTTCCAAGGACACCAGGTGGACGCCGGCCGTTCTCCTTGTCCCCCACAGCTGCGGGTCACCGTCTGGTCCTTGTGCACCAAGTGTGTGTCATACATCAAGTACCCCAAGGCCTGTCAGCAGGGTGAGTCTCGGGCCGTGGGCCGGGTCCTGGCCCGGGAGGGTGAGTCTCGGGCCGTGGGCTGGGTCCTGGCCCGGGAGGGTGAGTCTCGGGCCGTGGGCTGGGTCCTGGCCCGGGAGGTTCTGGCAGAGCAGCAGCAGCCTGCCGGCCTCCCAGGACCCCTGGGGTGCCCCCAGGCGGAAGCCTGTCAGGATACAGTCTGCTGCGGGAAAGCCTGCTGCAGGGGCCTGCATGGTCCTGGCTGCAGCCGAGTGAGCCATGCAGTTCCTTCTGCTGGCGCCTGTCAGCGACCCACAGGGAGCTCCCAGCTTTGGACAGGAGTGGGGTGACTGACGGGGCTCTGACCTGCCGCCGGTGGGCGGCCCAGAGCGTGTGTTTACACAGTGCCCTCTGCGGTGTCCTGGCGCGCCCTGCCCAGCTTACTTTGCCAGGCGGGCACAGAGGCGCACACCGCTTCCCTGCCCGAGGCCCGAGGCCCGCTCCTTGGACACTCCAGTTCTTGACAAAGTTCTGATCCGGGACTGATTTCTAAGTTAACACAGAACCAGAAGAGTCTAGCCTCTCCAGTGAAGGCTTGCCAGTTGGTCAACTTTTCTTCTCAATAAACAAAAAGTAAAAATAAGAAGTCCCAGTAGCCAGCTGACGTTTAGCTTAAGCCAGACCCATCTGGACGTGCACTCACTAACTTTGTGAAGGCAGTCTGCAGGTGCGTGCTTGGCCACAGAGCTCTGCGCGGGTCCCACCTGCCGGGGACTGTCGCTGCCCGAGCCCCCGTCACCTCGTGCCTCGGTTCCCCTTGTCCTGTCCCCTCCTCTCCCCCTTGCGGCTCCCTGCTGGCCGCGCCCGGGCTGATCCAGGATGCCCCTCTCGGCAGGCATCACCTTCACCAGGGACGGCCGCTACATGGCCTTGGCCGAGCGGCGGGACTGCAAGGACTACGTGAGCGTCTTCGTGTGCAGCGACTGGCAACTGCTGAGGGTGAGGCAGCACCTGTGTGTGTGAGTGTGTGTGTGTGTGTGTGTGTGTGCTGAGGGGAGGCAGCGCCTGTGTGTGTGTGCTGAGGGGAGACAGCGCCTCTGTGTGTGTGTGTGTGTGTGTGTGCACTGAGGGGAGGCAGCGCCTGGCTGTGTGTGTGTGTGTGTGTGTGTGCTGAGGGGAGGCAGCGCCTGGCTGTGTGTGCGCACTGAGGTGAGGTGGCGCCTGGGCACGTGTGTTGCCTGGCGGCCTGGGCCCTGCTGCTCGGGCGGGGGGTTTGCACACGTGCGCAGCAGCAGGGGAGCCCACCCCGCACGGTCCCACAGTGCTCCTGGCATGCAGTGGTCCACGTGAGCAGGAGCTGAGCAAGGTGCCTGGGGGTGCCTGGTACCATCCCTGAGCAGTCTTAGAGCGAGCCTGGCATGGGGAGGCTGGTACAGGCGGCCACGCTGCCCCTGTAGGTGGCCGGCCCGCCAGGCCTGCCGCGGAGGGCCGTGCGTGTGCTCACACGGTGCACTGGAGCTGTGACTGGCCATTTTGGCATGAGGCATCAGGTGCCAGTGTACGGAACGTCCACAGTGAGGAACGCCCTCCAATTTGTGTCCCCTCTGTCCTCCACAAGCACTTTGACACGGACACCCAGGACCTCGCGGGGATCGAGTGGGCACCCAACGGCTGCGTGCTGGCCGCGTGGGACACATGCTTGGAGGTAGAGGGACGTGGTACTGGGTAGGACCTTCACATGCCTCAGCTCCCCCCGCCCCGTCCGTTCCTGCTACAGTCCCCCCCCAAGACCAGTGCCCAGGCTGAGCCCTGTCCCCGGGCTGAGGACCCGCCCTGCCTGTCTGCAGTACAAGATCCTGCTCTACTCCCTGGACGGCCGGCTGCTGTCGGCCTACTGCGCCTACGAGTGGTCCCTGGGCATCAAGTCTGTGGCCTGGAGCCCCAGCAGCCAGTTCTTGGCGGTCGGCAGCTACGACGGGAAGGTGGGCCCAGGGCCGGTGGGGGCCCCGTCCAGGGCACTGGGCAGCCCATCAGCCTCACATAGCTTCCATCCTCAGGTGCGCATCCTTAATCATGTGACTTGGAAAATGATCACAGAGTTTGGGCACCCGGCGACGATCAATAATTCCAAGATAGTAAGTGCAGAGAGTGCCTTCCGTGAGCCCTCGCTGGGGAGGGGTCAGCCCGAGGCCATGAGCCAGATTACTGCACCTTGGAGCTGGCCGGGAGCTCCAGGCTGACACCAGGAATGCAGGGACACGGGGCTGAGGGGAGGGCTGTGTCCAGAGCGGCACGCCAGGCCTGGGAGCCCATCGGGGACAGCAGAGACGACACCGGCAGGCCTGCCAGCCCTGGTGGGAGTGGGAGGCTGCCTGGGGCCTTACTGGAAGGGCAGACTGGGAGGTGGAGCCCTGTGGTGTCTGGGGAAGGGTGTGTGAGGCAGGACAGCTGCTGTGGGCGTGACCAGGTGTGCACACGGGCACAGGGCACAGGAGGGAGGCAGTGGGGCTGGCCTGTGAGCAGGCACAGGGCTCAGGGCACAGGAGGGAGGCAGCGGGGCTGGCCTGTGAGCAGGCACAGGGCTCAGCTTCCCCTCAGGTTCTCCTCCTGTGTGCAGGCTCTTTCCTGGCCCACTGCTGGCCTCTGCGCCGGCTCCTGCGTGTCACTTAGAGCTCCAAGGAGCCCTCATGCAGCAGCTCAAATGACGCAGCTGAGCGGGCACGCACGTGTGCAGCCACTCCCCAAAGGTCAGCTTGACCGTGGCTACCAAGGGCCGAGTTAGGAAGGACTGGGATTCCGGCCTCAGCCTCCCCTCCTCCTCTCAGCCATGATGGTGCCTGGTGATCCTGCCAGGCGACCACGGGGCCATGGGTTCCTGGTGGTGCAGCTGACGGTGCCGCCTTGTTCCCTTGTGGCCGGCGGTCACACCGAGTCACCATGCTGCAGCCTGTGGCGGTCCCTCTGTGTCTTCCAGGTTGTTTATAAAGAAGCCGAGACGAGCCCGCAGCTGGCACTGGGCCCCCTGCCCTTCCCACCATCCAGGCCCCTCTCAGCCTCGGACAGCAAATGTAAGCCGGCCCCGGGGGAGCACTGGGTGCCCTGGCCCGGACAGCCCCCGGGCCTCCACGGCCGGCAGCAGCAGTGTGCACCCCTCTGCCCTTCCAGACAGCGTCGCTGCCATGCCGGTTTCCTTGCAGACACTGAAGCCCGTCACTGACCGGGCGAACCCCAGGATCGGCGTGGGCATGCTGGCTTTCAGCCCCGACAACTATTTCCTGGCCACGAGGAACGGTCTGTGCCCCTTGTGCTGGGTGGGGCTGGCTGGCCGGGGTGGCGGGTGCTGTGCAGCCAGAGCCCCCGTCCAGCCAGCCGCCTGCGCCCTGGCTCCACCTTCTTGTGACGAGCAGTGGTCCGGTCAGCCCGGCAAAGCTGTTGTGTCGCTGCACTCAGAGAGCTGGGCTGACCCAGTGTCCCCTTCCCTCCTAGACAACGTGCCCAACGCCGTGTGGGTCTGGGACATCCAGAAGCTTCGACTCTTCGTGGTGCTAGAACAGCTAGCCCCCGTGCGTGCGTTCCAGTGGGACCCGCAGCAGCCGCGGCTGGCCATCTGCACAGGTGGCTGCAGGGTGTACCTGTGGTCACGGGCTGGCTGCGTGTCCGTGCAGGTGCCCGTGGAAGGTGAGCAGGCTGCCCATCTGTCCCCTGGGGTGGCTCTGGCCTCCAGTCTGTCTCCCCCGCCCCCCACACCTTTGGCCCCTGTCCTAACTGGCCACCTCTCTCCAGGGGACTTTGCGGTGCTTTCTCTGAGCTGGCATCTGAGTGGGGACTCACTGGCACTCCTCAGCAAGGACCACTTCTGCCTCTGCTTCCTGGAGACCGAGGAGGGGTCAGCCCCAGCCCTCAGGCAGGGGGTCGGTCGCGCATGGAATTGCGACTCGTAGGCAGTGCTGTCCCGGCCTGGGGAGCTGGCCAGCTGCGGGGTTCGCAGGCAGCATCTGGACTCTATTTTTTTACAGTATAGCATTTTTGTAAATACATAGGCCTTCACCATTCTTTTATTATTTAAAATAAACATTTCTGGTTTGTAACCTTGTGCCCTTCCTGCTTGAAGGCCTCCAGCCCAGGGCGGTTTCCTGGGTGTTTCTGCTTCAGTCCCAGGGCGGACTGGCGGCTTCATGGGAATGGAGCGCTAACACTGACCGGCACCGCTGCGTGTGGGGTCCTGGCCTGCCTGAGTGAGCGTCCCGCCTCCTGCGTGGGGGCTCCCCAGACAGAGCTCCCAGCAGCTGGCCGAGCCCTTGCAGGGCACTCCCCTGCCACAACCATGCCTACCCTGGCTGCATACAGGAAGCCCCCGCCCCATCCAGCTGCAGAGCGTGTGCCGGCCCACGTTACTCCACAGCTCTGTCCCAGTGACTGCAAAGAAGGGACAACATGCGTTTGGTTAGGAACATCTTTACTGAGTGACCACCTGCACAGGCCAGTCTCACGTGCATTGGCTGGGTGCAGGAGGGGGCGCTGGTGGTCAGCGCGGAGCATTTGTGGCAAGCAAGCTGCGAGGTGGGCGCTGAGCTAGGGCTTCAGGCGGGCAGAGCCTGAGGAGGTGTGGGTTGCAGGATGGGTGGTGCGGTGCCTCCTTTACCGTGCATTCTATAAAAACCAGCTTCCTTGTGAACATAAACAAGGCAAGCCCAAGGTGTGGAGTAGCCAGTGCTGTGTCACGGACCTGGGGGTGCCAGTCTGGGACCCTGGGAGGGTGTGGACTGGCCAGCGCTGTGTCATGGACCTGGGGGTGCCAGTCAGACCCCGTGGCACAGGGGCACGCGAGGCTTTCCCAGCCGGGGGATGCTGTGACGCACAGCTCGGGCACAGCTCGGGCCAGTGTCAGAGCAGGCACGACACTCGCACTGCCCCCTCCACAGGCATCCCCTGCGGCTGCGAGGCCAGGCTGGGCCAGCTTGCCAGTGACCTGCTTTGCCTGTCGCTTTCAGAAAACAGATGAAATTCCGAAATACAAAATTTGCCACCAGGTGCGAATGGCTGCAGCGCCTGGCACCGCCCACCCCGCGGTCTCCACACTGCTGGACGGGCACACGGGAAGGGCGGCAGGCCGCGTGGATAACGCGGAAGGACACGTGGCCACGAAGGGCGGACACCAGCAGGACGACAGCATGGTTCATTTTGCTTCTGCCGCAGATTGTTCCCAGATGTCCACGCCCAACTACACACACACACACAGTTCCCTCCCAGTGTGGACTATTCGGACCCAGGCCACCAGAGGAGTGGGGACAGGAGGGCTAGAAGCCGATCTTGCCCCGCGTCATGGAGTAGCCAAGCTTGCCCTCATTGTTGATGAAGGACATGAGGCCCACGTAGGTCTCGATGAGCAGCGGCCGCTCCAGGACCAGCACGCCGCCATCCTGGCCCGGCAGCGGGCTCTCCCTCTGCGCTTTCTTGACTGCCTGGATCAGCAGACTCCTGAAGCTCTCCAACTGTAGAGAGAGCCAGTGGAGGCCATGTCACCCTGGACACGAGAGGGGCTTTGCACCCCCCTGCTTCCGGGGAACCCTCTGGGCTCATGGGACCGACCGCCACCTGCCAGGCCCACTGTGGCGCCAGAAGCCGGCACCAGGCTCTCGTCCCTGTGGGTCTCAGTGGTTCCGCCCACACTCCCACTGCATCTGTGCAGACCCAGGCTCTGGCCTCTCCTGCCCCTGGCTCACACCCAGACCACCTGTCCCTCAGCAGGAAGGATGCCAGCAGCACAGCACCACGTGCCAGGGTGGCCAAACACACAGTCAACAAGCTCAAGGGGGACTACGACGTCACAGCACTGCCTGCACGCCCACATCCCACAGCAGAGGACCTGGGCTCAAGTGCACCCCTGGGAGAGGTCTCGGCCCCCCAGGGGACACAGGACAGAGCTCCAGGCCCAGCCAGAACCAGCACTGCCGTTGCTTAGGAAGCTAACCAGCAGATGGAAGCTTCCTGTATGTCTGCCGCCCTGCCTTTACCATAATGTACAGGGCCAGGCGCGACGTGAGAGGCTGCCATTCTGAGTCCAGCTGCTGCTCAAGGGCAATGGTGACTCCTGAGTCCTCAGGCCACTGTCGCCCCGTCTGGCCCAGCCCGACTCTCATAGGCGTCTGGGGTAAAGCAGTGGATAGAACCTCCCACTTTTTCCTCCATCTTTGAAACACATCTTTTTTTCTGCCTGGCTGTGGCCAGCCACACAGTAGGTGCTGAGGGCAGCAGGTGGCAGCTGCCCTGGGCAGTGTGGGCCAAGGCACTCACCTGGCACAGGGAGGCTGTCTTCTCGTCCAGCCCGGCCATCGGGTGTTCTATGAAGGTGGCGTAGGGCACGTTGGTGGACCAGGGGTTCCACCTATTCAGGAATGATGGCCGGGTCTGCTTGTCCCACTGGATCCGAACCCCGACACCGTCCCGCCTGATGAGTGAGGGCAGTGGGTCTGCGGTGAGAGATGAGGTCTGGGCCCCGCACAGCCGCCGACTCCCTGCTGGGCTACAGCCTTGAGTCCATGCCTTGGGGACCCTGACCATGGACTGACCGCTGCTGGTATGCACCGGAGCTAACCCGTTAACGGAGCACAGCAGGCAGTGGGCCGTCAGCATCCTCCTCCTCCAGGGCCTCTCGGTGGGCTGCTGTGGCCTCTCGGGGTTGGGGGGCCTCTTCCCTGAACTCCCCCTCCTGGCTCAGGAATCCCCCAGGGAGCTGTGCCCGCGCTGGGCTCCGCCTCCACACGACCCAGGCCCCTATATTGAGGTGTCATCTAGGGGACCCTGCTGGTGGCTGACCGACGCACCCCATCCCGCCACTTACTTGTTGAGGGACTTGGGGGGGAACTGGAACTCCCCATAGGAGATGGTGTCCACTGCGCTCAGGGCCACCCTCACCACCTGCTGGCACTGCAGGCTGATGAAGTCGTACTTACAGATGAGCAGCGACTGGTCAGTGACCAGCACCAGCCGCTCCTTCTCGTTGTTCCAGTGGTCCACCCTGTGGGCAGGAACAGGGACAGGTCGGCATGGACCCCCACCAGGAGCCCCAAGCGGTGGACCCCCACGCAGCCCGGGCTTACTCGGCCAGCAGCCAAACGCCCTGGATGTCGCCGTCCTCCACGGGCCGGACCACCACGCGGATCTCCTCCACGGCCTGCTCGATGGTGCCAGGCTGGGCAGGGCCGGGGCGCGGTCACTCTCGGGGGGCAGCACCCCCGGCACCCTGGCCGCCCCCGGCCCATCCAGCACTCCGGCCCCAGCACCACCGGCATCTCGGTACCTCCCTCATCCGCGGCCCCCCGCCGCCCCCGACCCACCCAGCACCCCGGCACCCCGGCACCCCGGCACCTCGGCACCCCCGACCCTCACCCGGAACACGAAGTACTCCTTGACGCGGGCGCGACGCGTGGGGTCGTGCACGCTGAGCGGCCACAGCGTCTGGCGCAGCGGCGTGCCCGCCCCGGGCCGCGCCCCGCCTGGGCTGCCGGCCGCCAGCACGGCCGTGGGGCTCGTGCCCGCCGAGTCCACCGAGTCCCGCAGCTGCAGCATGGCCGCAGCCGTGGCCGCCCGGCCAGGCCCAACTCCCGCGGCGGACCCCGACCCCGCCCGTCCGCCTCGTAGCGTCACCCGACACCGCCCCGCCCACGGGCCCGCCCCCGCCCAGCCAGCAGCCCCTGCCACTGGCTCTTCTCCAGCCGCCAGCCACGATTGGCTCCACCCGACGCCGCTCACAGCCACTCCCGCCCGTCACGGCGCCGGAAGCCACCGCCGCGCACACACCCGCTTCCTGTTTATAGGAGGATGTGGGTGGGCCCAGGACGGCGCGGGTCAGCTCGGGGCACACCCGCTTCCTGCTGGCACGGGGCGGGCGGTTGCCATGGCGCCAGGGGCGACTCGCTGCGGGGCGGGCGCTGGGGGCCGTGGCAGGGCAGCCGAGGTGGGCTGGGACAGCGAGGCCGGGGGTGACCCACCGTCCGTGTCCTTCCCCGCCACGCACCTGTACCCCGTGGTCCTGCCGGGCTCCCCCTGCGGCCACCGCACCCTGCCCCCGGTAGTGGTCACTGCACCCTGCTGCCGGCCCCCTGCGCAGCTAGGGGGTCTTGGGTTTGTGCTCTCGGAGGTGCCTTCCTTGCAGGAGGATCCGAGCTGCTGGTCACTCCCCAGGGGCTACAACGGCTTCAGCTGAGCTGACCAGGAGCCAGGAGCCTCCTCTGGGTCTCCCACGCGGGTGCAGGGTCCCAAGGCTCTGCGCCGTCCTCGATGCTTTCCCAGGCCACAAGCAGGGAGCTTGATGGGGAGTGGAGCTGCCGGGATTAGAACCAGTGCCCGTGTAGGATGCTGGCACCACAGGCAGTGATTTTAAGTACTAGGCAACAGCGGTGGACCCACAGAGCCAGGTGCAGTGTACAGGAGAGCAGGCGTGTAGGACGCTGTGCCCGCTGGCCTGGCAGGGCGGAGCCCTGGACAGCTGCTGCTGCCTTACGAGCGTCTTCCCCACCTGGACCGGGAACTGTGTCCCATCTGTCCACTGGCCAGCTGGCTGACCCCTCCTGACCTTGCTGGAGGGTCAGAGAGGGCAGGTTCTTCCTTGAGTGGGGAGGGAGATGCTGTGGGCTGTGCCCACAGCTGTGCCCTCTGCATCCGGAGCGGACAGCGGCAGTGTCCGCATTGCCCAGGAGGAGCAGCCACCAAGCTCTGGAGGGAGGTCAGTGGTGCGACCAGAAGGTGGGAGCCGTGGGCAGGAGAGAGCTGGGCCTGAGGTCCGTGGCGGGGCAGGGGTAGCCGGAACAGGACAGAGCCCTGTGACCAGCGTGGCTAGTTAGTGCTACGGCCCCCAGGTACTCTGTGAAGATGGAGACGCACGTGCCACAGCCTCCTGTGAGTGCAGGAAGTAGCTCGTCTGGCCACCAGCTGGAGAGTGCTGGGATGGGTGATGAGCGGGCAGCGGGCACAGGGGCGGCTGTGGGACAGTCCACCCTGTGGCTCCTGCCAGGCCTGGGGCGGAAGCCCGCTCGTGGGGGACCTGGGGGGTCCCACCCTGCCTCCTCTCCCTGTGGCTCCTGCCAGGCCTGGGGCGGAAGCCCGCTCGTGGGGGACCTGGGGGGTCCCACCCTGCCTCGTCTTTAGGTCAGAACAGCTCAGGGGACGTGTCTGCTCTGACTTCTCCTCTACCACAATTCAATGGTGTCTTTTTGGGGACCACCCGGACGCAAAAGGGGTCACAGCTTCAGCTGAGATCCTCGCTGTGCACATGCGCAGGCGGGGGTGGGGTCCCCAGCTTGGGGGTCCCCGAGGTCTGGCCCCTCTCAGCCCTAGCAGGTGCTCCCTGGCCGCCAGCAGGTGGCAGCATCGCCCCGGCACTGTCCCCCATCCCCAGATGCCATCACGCCTCGGCTGGTCTTCATCTCCAGATGTTATGGGTTAGTGCTTTGCTAAGCCCGTGGATCCCACTTCTGATGGACGCGGGGGTCCTCAGGCCCTTGGCTGAGGCACTGCTCGGAGGGGCTCCCATGGGGGTCCTGGGCAGCAGCGTACTCCACATCCCCCTCTAGGGGACATCCTAGGTGCCCTCCTCCGCTGCTCTGCCTGCCTGCCTGGCAGCTGTAGGCTGTTATATCGTCTTTCCTCTTGGAGTTTAGCCACAGCAGGAGGCAGGAGTGAGGCGTCAACAGGGAAACATCCTGCCCCGCCCCCACCCCTGCAGAGGAGGGGACAGGGATCCAGTCTAAACGTGCAGGCCTCTTGGCCTGGAGCCCCAGGCTCAGGCTGTGGGACACCCCGGGCCTGCCTGACTCCAGCTGGGGTGTGTGTGGTTCCAGCGCCCACGGGACCCAGTGGGAGGGCCTGGCCTGGAGGTCAGCCATGTCTTCCTGGGGAGCCAGGAGGAGGCTGGGCTGAGTGGCAGTCAGGGCAGAAGGATCAGGATGCTGCCCGCGGGCATCTGTGCTCTGCTGGTTAGCCTGGCAGGTGTGGCTCTTGCTCCCTCACGTCGCCACCCTCCCCCCACCCCATGATGTCATCGTGGGTCCTTCACCTCTTGGTGAGGTCACAGGTCCTGGGGTGTCCCCGCCCAGGTGTTGGCTGGGTCCTGCCCCTCCACGATGCTGACCCCCAGGAGCAGGGCTGTGTGTCCACCTTCCAAGGCAGCCTGCAACCTGCTGCCTCCGTACCCACCAGGACGCCTGCATGAGGCGGTGCTGGGCCTGGGCTTCAAGACCTGGTCCCCGGCAGGTGAGCGGGATCAGGACCGAAGAGATTCCAGTGAGGGCCAGCAGAGGGCAGGTGTGGCAGCAAGGTGGAGGCATGCCTGGATGGGGGGTATGGCATACACTGTGGCAAGCTGCCCCCTTCAGCTTCCCAGGAGCTGGGGTGCCCCTTCTGTAGCGACAATTCACAGGCTTAGAAATTGCCACACTTTGGGCCTCCATTCCCAGAGGCTCAGGCGTCGAAAACTTGGTCCCCAGAGGCTGCCCTTAATGACACCACAAGGCAGCCACAACTCCACAAGACACGGGCAGGTGTGTCGTCCGTGCCAACGTAGGCCTCTGCTGGCAGAAGCAGCAGCCCCGCTGCCGGGCCGCCCAGGGCCCTGCACACCTGGGAACAGAAATGTTTCGTCCCACAAGCTCACTTCTGTGCAGGCCAAGCTGCCAAACTGAACAGACGTCAGCCGCCCATAGCCCTCTGGGTCGCAGGGTTTCTGGAGACCTCCCCATGCCGGCTGCGTGCAGAGACCCCAGGGACGGCCGTGGGCACCGGCTCGCAGCCGTGGCCTGAGCTCATCCACTCATGCTTGAGTCAGACGGACAAGCTGTCCTGCAGAGACAGTGTGCTCAGGGTGTCTCTCTTGCTGGTTCATGCCAAGCTGCAGGCCAGAGTATTTTGCTTTGGGAATTAGTGCTGGGAACAATCAGACCAATCAAGCTGTGGCTCGAGTCTGCCCCGTCCCCAGCGGCTGAAGGCTGTTTGCATGACTTCCAGCTGCCAATGAGACACAAACACTGCGAAGCAGCGACTTCAAGCTGGAGCCTTGGTCTGCCAGATGTGGAAGTGGGCGGCTCCAGGCCACACCAAGGACTGCTGAGCGTGAGCCACCTGCAGGCCACTGGGACTGGCAGGACGGAGGAGCGGGCCGGCCGCAGACCCCAGTGGACACCCCTGCTTCCCACATCCCAGCCGCAGCTCCTGACCCCAGCTTCCCACTGATAAAGCTGGTGGGAAGCGCTCAAGCGTTCCCGCCAAATGAAGGCTTTCAGGATGGGGTTCAGGCTGGTATCCCAGAAGCCGTGGGTGGGCCGCTGTGCCCTGCACAGTCCAATGTGTGCTCAGAGGGGTCCCAGGTCACCCTGTAGTCCCACCCTGTCTAAAGTGTCCTTACTATGATGCTGCCAGCTCTGCTCCAGCTAACGGGGACAGTTACAGGACCTGCGGGAGCAAACAGGGACAGAGGGAGTGGGGTGATGAGGTCCCCAGCTTAACCTAGAACAATGACAGGTGTCACGCCACCTCCAGTGGAGCCTGCGTGAGAAATCGCCAGGCCGAGGCGGAAGCTTCAAGGAAGGATGCCTCCTGGATTCGGCTGCATCTCTGGTGGTCTTGGCATTCCTGGCTGTACTCTCTTTGCTCTTATCTTTATGGCTGGAATAATATTGTTAATGTGCGGCAAAGGCTCAATGTTCCTTTATAGTTCTATGAAGCCTTCTGACAGGAGACTGGACAAGGATGGCAAGCAGTATAGAATAAAAACCATTAAGTCACTAGCTTTAGTAAACCTACCTAGGACTATTTTTGAGAATTCCTAAAAAGAAAATTATAATAGAAATCTATAACTTAAGAAGCCATACAGGAAGAAAAGCTAAGAAAAATAGACAAGTTAATATTAAAACCAATGTAAGGCACAAAACACAATGAGAGCTAATCGCTTAATGATTAAAACTGTAGCTGGTGCCAAACTGTGTCCACAAGAAATAGCAACTGCAGTCTGTCACCAGGCTATTAGAGAACAATCTTTTTTCGTCAGACCTGCTTACCTCCCTGGAATAATTGTTTGTAGAAATGTAACCACATGAATAAGCAAGAAAATGTCCCTTTGCAATAATCTATTGTATATAAGCTGATGCTTTGCTTTTACAAAATGCACTCAGATACAACTGCCTTGAGTTGTCGTGTCTGTTTGTCACTCGCCGAATCCTTGCCCACCGTTCCCGGGGTCCTGTTCCCGTCGGACTGATTGCTCCCGGCCGAGCCGGTCCGTCGCAGGTGGCGCCCGAACGGGGACCTGAGAATTCATCGGGACGGTAAGCTTTCTTCTTTTCTTTTACTTCTTATTATTTTCAGGCAAGGATAGGACCTCGTCAGAGCGCTGCAGGCTCCCTGATAAAGGATCATCAGGTTTAGAGGACGAGAAGGTAAAGCACCATGAGGCATTCACAATCCAGGAGCAAAGAGTTGTTCTTGTCAGTCTTGGGACACATGCTCAAAGGAGGGAGTAAGGTGTCCAGGAAAGTATGTATAGATGCCTCACCAGCAGCCATTCAAGGAATGGCATATGCTGCAGCTATGAAGAGAGAGAATTTCGGCGCATATATTCAGAATTTAAAGAAAGAAAAAGGCCCCCAAAAAGGGGGGGTCACCTGTTTTGCATGTGGACAAACAGGTCATATAAGTGAACATTGCCCCCATATAGAAATAAAAAAGGGGTCAAACCCAATGGGTGGCAAGGGCATCCCAAGAGGATTATGCCCTAGGTGTAGAAAAGGCCGGCATTGGAAAAATGAATGCAGGTCCAAGTTCCATAAGGATGGAACTCCTCTAACTGAGAAGGAAAAGCCAAAAAACGAGGAGGGGGGCATCCCCTCAGCCCCGTAAATGAAAGAGGGGCGGTTCCTAAGGAACCCGAACAATCACCTTTGAACCCATTAGCACCAGAATTTACCATACACGAGCTGCCTAGAGCAACTCCAGGGAGTGCAGGGCTTGATCTTGCATCCCAACATGATTATATATTATCCCTTATGGATGGGGTGCAGCTTGTAGATTCATATTTAAAAGGGCCATTGCCTGAGGGAACTTTTGGACTAATCATAGGAAGAAGTTCCAACTTTAAAAGAAATTTTGAAGTCCTACCAGGGGTAATAGATTCAGATTTTATGGGACAAGTAAAAATTATGGTTAGACCATTAAAAGAAGTAGTCCAGATACATAAAGATCAAAGAATAGCCCAGATTTTATTGCTTAATTATGTGAAGTTTCCAAACCCATGTCTAAAAGAAACAAGAGGAAGTGAGGGGTTTGGGTCAACTGGAGTCATAGCCTGGACACAAGAGATAGATAAAGAAAGACCTTTTAAAACTATAAAAATAGAAGGAAAATCTATAACAGGGTTATTAGACACTGGAGCAGATAGATCATGTATATCAGGAAAAGATTGGCCCAATACTTGGCCAGTTATTAATACATCTTCAACCTTAGTAGGATTAGGATTAGCAACTAATGTGGCACAAAGCTCTAAAATATTAAAGTGGGAATGTGAAGATAAATCAGGAAATTTTCAACCTTATATTATTATGTCTTTACCTTTTTCCTTATGGGGGAGAGATATCATGCATGACATGGAAATAAAACTAACCACGAAAAATTTAGATGATGAACAAAATTTTTTCTAGGGGCCACTGATGAGTTATACGCAGATAAAATAGTATGGAAAGATGATCAGCCAGTGTGGGTGGATCAGTGGCCCCTAACAGAAGAAAAAATACAAGCTGTGGAACAACTAGTGGCTGAACAAGTAAAGTTGGGGCATTTAGAAGAATCTAATAGTCCATGGAATACACCTATTTTTACTATTAAGAAAAAATCAGGAAAATGGCGATTGCTACAAGACTTAAGAGCAATTAATAGTACCATGTATGACATGGGGGCATTACAACCTGGCCTCCCTTCTCCAGTAGCAGTTCCTGAAAATTACTTTATCATTATTATAGATCTGCAGGACTGCTTCTTTACCATCAAGTTAAATCCTCAAGATTGTCAAAGGTTTGCTTTTAGCATCCCCTCTAGTAATTTTAAAAGACCATTTCAACGATATCAGTGGAAGGTTTTACCCCAAGGGATGAAAAATAGTCCTACTCTGTGTCAAAAATTTGTAGATAAAGCACTGACTGATGTTAGAAATGAGAATCCAGATACTTATATAATACATTATATGGATGATATATTGATAGCAAATAAAAAAAGAGAAATAACTGAAAAAGTTTTACAAAAAATGATGAAAAGTTTAAATGCTTATGGATTAGTTGTTGCTCCAGACAAAATTCAATATAATAGGCCATTAAATTATTTAGGTAAAAATATAAATAATGATAGTATTACTTCTCAGAAAATGCATATTCGATTGGACAAATTAAAGACATTGAATGATTTCCAAAAGTTATTAGGAAACATAAATTGGGTGAGACCTTATTTAAAAATAACCACAGGAGAGTTACATCCACTATTTGATATTTTAAAAGGGGAAGCTAATCCTAAATCTCCTAGAAAATTAACTACTGAGGCATTACAAAAGATTAATTTAATAGAAGACAAATTGCAAGAAGCAAAGGTTAAACAATTAAATTATGATAAAGAATGGGATTTAATTATTATTAAAACAAAATATACCC
The DNA here is from genome assembly GCF_030435755.1 of Ochotona princeps. Lineage (NCBI taxonomy): Eukaryota > Metazoa > Chordata > Mammalia > Lagomorpha > Ochotonidae > Ochotona > Ochotona princeps. The sequence goes on along the minus strand of NC_080833.1, from coordinate 1,577,527 downwards.
CGACTGGGTGTTTGTGACAAAATGGAGTATTGGAATGGTTGCATTTACCACACACACAAGTCAAAATGGTCTCATCCTATATATATTTGTGTAGTCAATTGATTATTAAAGGGAGAATAAGATCACGAGAATTATTTGGCAAAGAAATGCATAATATAATTGTCCCCTATAAGCGACAGGAAGTAGATTATTTGTTACAGACTAATGATGATTGGGGACTAGCGTTACAAAATTATTCAGGGCAAATAAAATATCATTTACCTCAAAATCCGTTGTTAAAATTTGTGGAAGAAACTGAGATAATTTTTCCTTTAAAAATAAGTCAAGAACCTCTAGATAAAGCCATGCTAGTTTTTACTGATGGATCTTCTAATGGAATATCCGCTGTCCATTTACCTGGGCAGCCCCCAATTATAAAAAGAACTCAAAATATTTCTGCTCAACAGGCAGAAATTATAGCAGTAATTTTAGCTCTCGAGAACGTGCCTCAATGCATGAACCTTTACACTGATTCCAAGTATATAGTTAATTTGTTTCCTGCCATAGAAACTGCATTACTTTCAGGCTCCTCACGTATTCTGCCCTTATTACAACAATTACAAAAGGTCATTCAAAATAGGCGAGAGAAAGTATTTGTGGGTCATATTAGAGGACATTCTAACTTGCCAGGCCCTCTTTCTTTCGGCAATACTATTGCAGATATGCTTACAAAAGAAATAATAGGTACTGCACTTGAGCAAGCGCAGGAAAGTCATCAACTTCATCATCAAAATGCCTTGGCATTAAAAAGAATGTTCCAAATAACTAGAGAACAAGCAAGACAAATAGTAAAAAACTGCAATTGGTGTCCAGAAGTCCATCATTCTCTAAAAATGGGTGTTAACCCCAGAGGCCTGAGGGCACAAGTATTGTGGCAAATGGATGTAACCCATATATCAGAATTTGGTAGGTTAGAATATGTACATGTAACCATAGATACATACTCCCAAGCGGTAATGGCTACAGCAAGAACAGGAGAAGCAGTGAAAGATGTTATTCAGCATTTAATAGCTTGTTTTTTAGTCTTAGGTTTGCCTCAAAAAATAAAAACTGATAATGCTCCTGCTTATACATCTCAAGCTTTTAGTAAATTTTGTCAAACCTGGAAAATCGCCCATAGTACAGGAATTCCCTATAATCCTCAGGGACAAGCAATTATTGAAAGAGCCCATCAGAATATAAAGTTACAATTGCAAAGATTAAAAACCAGTAATCAATATTATTCCCCTTATCAATTACTGAACCATGCTTTATTTACTATAAACTATTTAAACACTAATGAAGAAGGATTGACCCCAATGCAGAGACACTGGGGACCACAGTTACTAAAAATTCAACCCAAAGTACGTTGGAAGGACTTGTTAACAGGCACCTGGAAAGGGCCTGATGTACTAATAACCTCGGGAAGAGGATATGCATGTGTATTTCCACAGGATGCTGAAGCACCCATCTGGATCCCAGACAGACTCATCCGACCCTACAATGAAGACCCAGACAGATGGAAGGAGAAGGCGCAGAACACAAATCAGAAAAATGACACGGAAGCTGAAGACACTCAACCTCTCTGCCCGGCAAGCGAAGACAACGAAAGAGGCGACACCTCCCACCTGGGGCCAGATAAAGAAAACACCGTGGCTTCTGCAGGAAAGCCTCTCACTTTTGAAAATATCTTCCTTGCTATGCTTGCAATTTTGACTGCACAGGTAGTAACTGTCTCTGGTGACATCTATTGGGCTTATGTTCCACATCCACCCTTTCTTCATCCTGTAGGATGGGGCGAAGAAACGCAAATCAAAATAATGACTAATAATACCCAGCTTTTGGGCGGATATGAAGATTTTACTTCTTCTCATCAGACGTCACAGGTCATTGACTATGAAGGAATGTCTGATACTACCCCAATCTGTGTAACAATAAGAGGCAGAGTGCCTCCAGGTTGCTTACCAATTAATTACAGAACTTTACTTACTGATGCACCTGATAGAAACTCTGGTGACCAGAATGACAAAAGGTTAATGTGGGAAATTGGAATTATGACATTAGGTTATTATAATTATAATGAATCTTATATTTTACCTTCAGAAAATATGCCATTACCAAATTGTTTTCAAATTTATCATGATAAAGATCAATTTTGGGATTCTTTTATAAAATCACCTAAATGGTTAGAATGTGGATTTCAAAAGGCTTCAGTACATCAGCCTTATGGGTCAAATGATTACATCTATGATTATTCAGTAGAAAGTCCTGATTATGATTATACCGATTATTTGAAATATAGTTCTGAAAAATTTGGGGGATACACCCCTAATACACTTGGTGAGCCAATTAGAAGATGGTTCACGCCTGGATGGGTAGCACCGGTCTTTGTGAGCCATTCAACCGCTCATAATAAAACTGGTGTGCACCCTGGGCTGTTTCGACTTTTTGCTGCAGCCAACATGTTACTTCTAAAGAAACCAAAAGAAACAGTTTCTACTTCCATTGGGATAAGAGCATGTGTTGGGTATCCATTTGGCATCTTAGCAGGAAAACCAAAAAATGTAACTATAATTAATCAAGGAAAATCATATTATATAAAATGTCGATCTTGTATTTTGACAAATTGTTTGACTTCAAATTTGGATAAGCAATATTCTGTTATAATTTTACTACAGCGACCGGAGTATGTTATGTTACCTGTTGATTTAAAAGAGGATCCATGGTTTGATAATGCTGCTTTACAAACTTTGAAAAATCTTGATCTTTTGTTGCGACCTAAGCGTTTTGTAGTTAGCCTTGTATTAGGAATAAGTGCCTTAATAGCAATTTTAACCTCTCTAGCCGTTTCTACTGCTGCCTTAGTAGAAGAAGTAAAAACAGCTCATTTTGTAAATGATTTAAGCAAAAACGTTTCAATAGCCCTGGCTGAACAGCAAGCCATAGACCGTAAGTTAGAAATGAAAGTAAACGCCTTAGAAGAAGCCGTTTTAGCAATTGGGCAAGAAGTACAAAATTTAAAGGTACAGCTCTCCACTAGGTGCCATACTAGTTACAAATATATATGTGTGACACCATTAAAATATAACACTTCTTTTAATTGGAATGCAACCAAGAATCATTTGTTAGGAGTTTGGAAAGATAATGATATTTCCCATAATATAGAACGATTACAGGAAGAAATTTCTACAATTAGCAAAGCTCATTTAGATGTAGAAGATTTAAGCGATCTAGCAGAATCATTGAAGAGAGGATTACAATCACTTAATCCTTTCAGTTGGCTTCATACTATAATTACCATCGCTATTATTGCCGGAATAATTTTACTTATTATTTTTATTTTTCCAGTCCTCTTCAAAATAATCTACTCTTCTGTCTCCTCCCTTCGCCGAGACATTTATGAACTTCATTTAAAAAATAAAAAGGGAAGAGATGTCACGCCACCTCCAGTGGAGCCTGCGTGAGAAATCGCCAGGCCGAGGCGGAAGCTTCAAGGAAGGATGCCTCCTGGATTCGGCTGCATCTCTGGTGGTCTTGGCATTCCTGGCTGTACTCTCTTTGCTCTTATCTTTATGGCTGGAATAATATTGTTAATGTGCGGCAAAGGCTCAATGTTCCTTTATAGTTCTATGAAGCCTTCTGACAGGAGACTGGACAAGGATGGCAAGCAGTATAGAATAAAAACCATTAAGTCACTAGCTTTAGTAAACCTACCTAGGACTATTTTTGAGAATTCCTAAAAAGAAAATTATAATAGAAATCTATAACTTAAGAAGCCATACAGGAAGAAAAGCTAAGAAAAATAGACAAGTTAATATTAAAACCAATGTAAGGCACAAAACACAATGAGAGCTAATCGCTTAATGATTAAAACTGTAGCTGGTGCCAAACTGTGTCCACAAGAAATAGCAACTGCAGTCTGTCACCAGGCTATTAGAGAACAATCTTTTTTCGTCAGACCTGCTTACCTCCCTGGAATAATTGTTTGTAGAAATGTAACCACATGAATAAGCAAGAAAATGTCCCTTTGCAATAATCTATTGTATATAAGCTGATGCTTTGCTTTTACAAAATGCACTCAGATACAACTGCCTTGAGTTGTCGTGTCTGTTTGTCACTCGCCGAATCCTTGCCCACCGTTCCCGGGGTCCTGTTCCCGTCGGACTGATTGCTCCCGGCCGAGCCGGTCCGTCGCAGACAGGTGAGGGGTAGGTCAGATTCCCGCCTGGGAGCCCCATGGGCATTTGGGCTCGAGTCTTGCTGCTGCACTTCCGACCCCTGCTAACACACCTGGGAAAGCAGTGGAGGATGGCTGAAGGCCGTGGGTCCCTGCACCCGCCTGGGAAGTGAAGCTCCTGGCTTTGGACTGGCCCAGCCTTGGCCTTGGCAGTTGTTTGGGAAGTGGACCAGCAAATGGAAGCTCTCTCTGTCACTCTTTCAGATAAATATGTTTTTAAAAAGAAAAATGATGGGTGAGAATGACTGATATAGCCTGGGGTAAGCTGAGAGGCGTGGCCTGGCTGGCATCACGCAGTACTGCTGTGGTGAGCTGCTGGGAGGCTTGCTGGGTGGCCTGTGGCCTGGTCTGGATGGCGCAGCTCAGGGAGAAAGGAATACGCATGGTCAGTGCCTGTGCTTAACCTGGCACCGAGCCACAGAGCACAGTGCCAGCGGGAAGTGTCCCCCATCGCCCCCTGCCTAGAGAAGGACCGTGAGGGGCACTTCGTGGAGAAGAGTCCGTGGGCTCTGTGTGTCCACTGAGGTCATGACACGGGAGCAGGTGGCGGCCCTTGTGCTCACACCCCAGGCCAGGACCCCTACATCCCCTGTGTAGTGGCTTGGTTTGAATCCCACCTCTGCCTATGACCCCAGCTTCCTGCTGATTAAGACCTGGGAGCAGACACAAAGAGGTGGTGCCAGCATCTGAGCCCCCACCACCCACGGGGGCACGCGCACAGAGGTCCTGGCCCCTGTGTCTGCCTGGTCCTCGCCACCCACGGGGGCACCCACACGGAGCTCCTGGCTCCTGTGTCTGCCTGGCCCCACTACCCACGGGGGTACCTGCACAGAGCTCCTGTCCTGTGTCTGCCTGGCCCTGCCACCCATGGGGGGCACCTGCACAGAGCTCCTGTCCTGTGTCTGCCTGGCCCCCACCAGCCATGGGGGGGCACCTGCACAGAGCTCCTGGCGCCTGTGTGTCTGCCTGGCCCCGCCACCCCCAGGGGCACGTGCACAGAGCTCCTGGCTCCTGTGTCTGCCTGGTCCTCGCCACACATGGGGGCACCTTGCTGGAGCTCCTGGCCCCTGTGTCTGCCTGGTCCTCGCCACACATGGGGGCACCCACACGGAGCTCCTGGCTCCTGTGTCTGCCTGGCCCTGCCACCCACGGGGCACCCACACGGAGCTCCTGGCTCCTGGAGCTAGCTGGCCTAGCCCCCACCATGGCAGACATCTGGGGAGTGACTCAGCGAGTGACACTCGAAGATCTCGGTTCAAAAAGAAGTGACTACAGCTCGGCTCTGAGCTTGCTCTGCTCTTGAGGGGCATGTCCATCCTCTGCAGTGGGCAGGGGGGACGCGCTGGGCAGAGCAGCCAGCTGTTGGCAGGGGCCTTCCCTGGTCTGCAGTGCAAAGGGGCATGTCACGTCATTACGACCGCTGAAGAATGATGCCTGAGGAGTGCACGGGCTTCCGGAAGGGCTCGTGGGCAGAGGGACAAGGCCTGGGGCGAGGGGTGGCAGGTATGCCAACCACATGCAGTGACAGCAGGACACACCTGCCCACCCACCTGGCACCTGCTGAGGGCCCCTCACCGGGTGGCTGAACTTGGCCCCCAGCAGAAGGGAGAGGCCCACCGAGCATCTGCTGCGGAGTGGGCCAACATTGTGCAAAATCCGGGTCCTGCCCTGCCCAGAGACCACCCTCCAACCCCACAGGAGCCAACCTACCTTTGCTGGAGGATTCCCTGAGGGCACGAGTCACCTTCAACCACAGGCACACACACCCCAAACTTGCACCCATGAGACAGCTAAGTGAAGGTCCCCCAAGCCAGGCCCTGTGTTCAGCCCCCTGAACAGGGCTCAGTGCCGGGGGGGTGGGGGGAACCAGGAGATCAGCACCTTGGGGGTACAGCGATGCCAGGCAGTGGAGGTGGTGGTTGGAGGGTAGAGGTCAGGTCAGGTGGAGCTGCTGCCTGGACTGGGAACCCCCTCGGCAACACATCCTTTGGTTCTGCTGGGGATGTGCAGGCAGCAGAGTGCAGAGCCCAGGGAGGGGTCCCCACGTGCCCAGTGCCAGTCTGTCAAACAGGGGGCACTGGGTCTGCCTGGGCTGGCCACTATCCTGGGCCTCGGGTTAACACACAAGAACCCGACCCAGACAGAACTTTTCTGGCTTCATCAGAACAGCTGGCCAGCACCTGGCCACCTGGTTCTCCGTCCACCTGGACCAAGTGCGTTCTCAGCCAAGGCTTGGGCTAGAGGGGAAAGGCCACAGCCTGTGCCTGCTGGCCGTGCCTCTGAAGCCACAGGGCACCCGGGGTTGGGGACACCTGCTGGGCCACGCATCCCAATGGTGGGGTAGCTTCGGACGCAGGTGCACCAAGCGGGTGCACCAGCCCGAGCCGGCTTCCCGGTACAGATCAAAAAGGAAGGAGCTCAGAGCGACTTGCTGGGTCCGCACTAGGGTCGGAGCTGAACCAAGAGCGCGGAAGGGGACGCTCAGGCCGGGCTGGACTGGAAGCTGGAGGCCCGACGGGGCTCGGGGCGGGGCCGAGGCCGTGCGGGGCGGGGCTGCGGGCGCGCCAGGCCCCGCACTCGGCTCTGCTCAGCGGGGCAGTGTCCCACCCAGCAGACCCAGGCACCTCGGGTGCGGGCAGCCAGCCGGACCCTCCGCACCTGCGCTGACCTCGGGCTCCCAGGACGCGGCGCGGACACCTGTGGGCTGCGCTCCGAGCGCGCTCTCGGCCATGACGCACGTGCAGGCGGCGGTTCCCGAGGAACTGCGGGGCCCCCTGTGAGCGGGGACCGGGGAGGACCCCGGCGCGAGGCGGCGCGCGCGATGCCTGTGCCCGCGGAGGCCCTGGCGCTGGTGCTGCTACTCCTCGCGGTGGCTGCGGGCGACCCGGCGCGGCTCCTGCGCCCGCTGCAGCCCAGCATGTGAGTAAAGCGGAGGCGGACCTAGGCCGGGGGCTGCGGCCGGACCTGGACCGAACTCGGAGGCCTTGTCCCGGGCCCCAGAACAATGGGCTGTTTGCGCCGCCTGCGGAGGGGGCCGAGGTTCCCGGGCTGGGCCCTGCGCTCCGGAGAGGGGTCTGCGGCTGGAGCCTCCTGCCTGGCCAGCACTGGCCGGCGAGCCGGGCTCGGCGCCGGCGGGAGGAAGGCGCGCGCTCCAACTTCCTCCCCGAGCCGCCTCCCGGGGGCCGGGGGCCTGCACCGGGGCGGGCTGCGCCCCGACGGCGCGCGGAGCGGCTGGCAGTGTCTGTCCAACACGTGCGCCCCGAGCCTGCCGGGGAAGGCTTGCAGGAAAGAGGGACCAGGGGACCAGACGAGATGAATGTAATTTTGAAAGATGATTCCCCAACGGGGTGCTTAGGAGCCTGGCGCTGGAGGGAGCCCAGGGGGAGGGGGAGGCGGCGAGCCCCGGGCTCCTGCAGGCTGAGGACTGGGGCATGCCTGCAGAGCTTGGCGAGGCTGCTGCCCGTCTTGAGGGGGCCACGGAAGGGGCTTTTCTGGCCCCTGGCCCCTCCAGGGGTTCCCTCGAAAGCAGGGTAGAGGGGGAGGGAAGAGCAGGCCAGCCGGGCCCCTGGGGGTCTGCACCCTGGAACTCCCCCATTCCGCCCCCCTCTTGCCCTGCTCCCGTGGGGAGATTGCCGGTTCAAGAAGCCCTGGGAGGGGGGGAACGTGGGGTCCTTGGCGTCTGGATCCCACTGCTGGCTCCCCTTGCCTGGGGCTTCCCCAGGTGGGTGCCGGCTGGGGCATCTGACCCCCACCTGCATCCTGGCCTGAGGCCTGGGGGAGGGGACTCCCCACTTCTGCCTGTCCACCTGGGGCTCCAGGAAGGAAGGCAGGGGCTTTGAGCCAGTTTGGGATGGATTGCAGGAAGGAGTGCGGTCTTAACGCGCTCCCCCTCCTCCTGGACCCTCCCCCTCCTCCTGGACCCTCCCCCGCTCCCCTCCCACTCCGCCTGGACCCTCCCCCTCTCCCCTCCCCCCACAATCATCTTTATTTCTCCGCTCTCTGATTCCTATGAGCTAGTTGTATTTTCCCACAAGTGTTTTTATCACAGAGCACCTGCTTGTGCCTGGGCACGCAGTGGGACCACTGTGGGTAGGGGGCTTTGTACCGCTCGGCTGGGGCCAAGGCCCATCTGGCTGAGTTCCTTCCTGCCTGAAGGCCGTGCCCAGCCACACCAGGTGTCACTGTGAGGGGCCTGGGCAGCTGTCCCAAAGCTCCTTGCTGGGGCCCAGGTGTTCCAAGGCAGGTGGGGGTCCGTGCTGCTGGCAGGAAGTGGCTGGGCGCCCCATCACAGCTTCAAGCTATGCGGCAAGTCAGCGAGCAAGGCAGCTGGACAGGAACTGGGCTCCCCACCATGAACTGGACAGGAACTGGGCGCCCCCACCATGAGCTGGACAGGAACTGGGCGCCCCCACCATGAGCTGGCTGCACCCAGGCAGGGGGAGGTGAGGGTGGAGGCGGGGCGTGGGGCGGTGTGTCGGGGTGCCTGTGCCAGCCACCACCCTCTGACTGCTGGCACTGCCTGCTGGTTCTTGGACCTGCACGCCCACCTCGGTGTGCAGTGCCTGCCTGCCTCCAGCCCACAGAGCAGACGCCCACAGAGCTGGTCCAGCCTCCAGCCCATAGAGCTGGGACAGCTGGGTCCCTCTGGGTCAGGAAGTGACATCCTGCCTCCAGATGGGATGGGGTAGGGGAGTGTGGGGTGGACAGCAGCTAAGAACGGAGACTGTCCAGCTACTAGGTCCACTGGGCTTTGTAGCGGCCGGCTCTTCCAGGTGGGCAGAGAGATGGACCCAAATGGCCCCTTAGTTTGACGTGGTTGCTGCCTGGGAGCTGTGTGCGGGGTGCCAGGCACCGGGAGAAGTACGCAGCTGGCGTGGTGGGCTGCCCGGGGCGTTGGGGCTCCTGACAGCCCACGCTGCCCCGATCAGGGCCAGAGGCTGTGCTGAGCAGCACAGGAGCCCTCGGACCCTGCAGAGACCCTGCTGGGGGATAGGTTCTTGGGGGATGTGACCTGAGCAGGCTGCTGGGAGACCTGGTGTGGGGCCAGGTTGGATGGAGAGAGCGCCTTGGGGTGGTCATCTTGCTGATAACTGGGGGTTCAACAGGACAGACAAGACAGGTCCCACTTGGGGGTTACCCCCATGCCTTGTCTCCCCGTCCCCCTATGGCTGGACTTTTGCCCAGTTCCTGGAAGTCCCCATGTACCTAGAGAAAGGACCCTGGGCCCTGTGGTGTGAGCTCTTCCAGGCCCACCAGCGTGAGGGGGTGACCATGACCTGGGCCTGGGTCCCTGCTGCGTGTGGCCTCCCACCCCTCCCTCCCTGGTTTGCTGGAGCCTTGAAGGCGTGTGCTGTCCTGGCACCCCCTTGGTGGACGCTGGAGGAGTGGGAGAGTGATAACTTCCCTGGGGCTGCCAGCCGCCGAGCCCAGCTTGCTGCTACCGCCGGAGACCCCAGCTTGGCGCTTGCTCCAAGGCCGGTGCTGGGCCTGAGCCCCTCCCCACCCTGCTTTCCCGGGGGATCCCGGCCACCCGCTCCTCCAGCCTCTTCTTCAATTGCTGCCCTCATTGGCCAACACTGCCTGGTGGGCTGGAGGACAGAATGTGTGCAGGCATGGGCGAGCATCGCCTGTGGCCGTGGGCTTTCCTGGGGACCGTCCATGTTCGTGCTGTGGCCTGGTGACAGTGCCCCTAGACCCTGAGCTGCCCTCCAGCTGGACTTGGGGACTGTGGCCCCTGGCGGCCTCTAACCGGGGCTGAGAGAGGCGTGGAAGCCCAGCCTCTGCTCCTGGCTGCTTGTCTGCTGGCCTTGGGCAGAGCGCACACCGTGGGGAACCCTGGACGTCCCGTGTGATGTCATGTCTGGGAAGTTCCTGGAGCTGTGCCGAGGAGCCCCCCACTGGCAAGCACCCTCCCCGCCCCCGTGTAGGAATCTGCTTCAGCTCTGGGGGTGGGCAGAACTCCTAGGGCAGCAGGGGGCACCACAGAGCCTGGCTGGGGTCCAGGTGCTGTACAGCGGCCCTGGTGGCACCCCACAGCTCGGAATCCCCAAGGGCGGGTGGCTGCAGTCGGCCTGCCGGGTCGAGCCCTGCCCCGGGCAATTCCTCCCCGTCCACTTCAAGGCTGCCAGTGATGAGCAGGCGCTTACCCAGGAGGTGGCTCAAGTCAGAGGACACATGCTGGGGTCCAGAGGCAGCCAACCTGGGGCCGGGGTCGGGGTCTCCCAGCTCCCAGAGTGAGTGGGGATGCCCCCCACGTGGGGTGGAACTGCCCACTGGGCTGTTAGCTGAGAGCCCAGGGGCGTGCCCAGTGTCCTCAGGCAGAGTGGGTAGTCGGGCAGGGCTGGCCTCTGCTGGCAGGAGGGGTCCCAGGCACCGGGGCCCACCAGGCTTGCTGCAGCCCTGCCATACAGGTAGGTGTGTGCCTGGCCCCTCGTGCTGGGCAGTGGGCCCAGGGCCTGGCTGTGCAGGACCAGCCCCGTCTCTTCCAGACACCATGTGGGTCCCGTGGCTCATGGACGCTGGTGTCAGCTGGCCCTTGCGGGATTTGCCACAGTGGAGGCCACCTTCGCCCTCCCTTAGGGCACTTGGGGCTGGCACGTGCTCTGGGGCCTGTGCCCACTTGGTGCCTGTGCCCACCTGTGGCCTGACCACAGCAGCCTTGGCTTCTTGTCCCTTGAGCTGTCGGTGGGGTTGGGGGGAGGCTAGGGAAGAGGTCCCTTCCCTCTGTGTCCCGTCGCTGCTGGTTTCTCAGAGACTGCTGTGTTCCGTGTCTGCAGGGGTGGCGGCCCCACGATCTGGCCAGACCCCTGCCACCTTTCCCTACCCCACACTGACGAAGACAGGCAGTGGTGGTGGGGGGAGAAGCCGCCAAGCCACAGCAGGGCACTTGCTGGGCAAGTTGGGCAGGCTTTGTGCCCGGTAGGGGCCACCCAACTGCAGGTGTGCAGTGAGCTGAGGCTTCTGGCCGGAGCAGGGGACCGTCGGGGGCGGGGTGCCAGCAGCCTGCTTTTGGGCGGGGCACTGACGCTGCCATCCTGTCCCAGGCCTCACGTGTGTGCTGAGCAAGAGCTGACCCTGGTGGGCCGCCAGCTGCCTTGTGTGCAGGCCTTCAGCCGTATGGTGCCCGTGTGGAAGCCGGGCTGCAGGCTGCAGGCATGGTGTGTCAGCCATGAGCGGAGGTACGTGCTGGGGACCCTGGGTCGAGGGGGGCCTGGGGGTGGCCATCTGGGGCCTGGGCAGCTGGAACTGGGGGACTTGTCTCACCTCAGGGCCACCTGAGCTCATGGGGGTGAGGCTGTTGGGTCAGTTAGGCGCAGTGGGCTCCTCTGCCGGGGAGGGGTAGCCCCCACTAGCACTGTCCCTACTGGAGAATCCTGGGCTCCCTGCCCACGTCCAAGTGAGAACTTCTATTGCTTAAGATAGCTTGGAAACCTGGTGGAGGCCTGGGGCTCCACAGTCCTGCTCTGCGTCTGTGGCCTCAGGCCATGGGGCCAGGTGGACGGTGTCTGGGCTGAGGTGGCCGAGGCCTGCATGTTCTCACCTCAGGGTGTTGATGTTCGCCCGGTGGTGGGGCGTGGGGGGTGCAGCCCTCACAGTGCCTCACGGGGGACACAGTTGTCCCCTCTTCTGGGGGACAGCAATAGGGCCTGGATGCAGGTTTGGCACTGGGAGGTAAAGCGGGGTCTCGGGGCACCGGAGTGCAGCTTGCCTTCCCTGCAGGAATGGCCCAGCCCTGACTCTGGGAGGGCAGGCGAGGCCCCAGTGTGCCCAGCGTGTGCACTTGCCGCTTGGGTTTCCGGAGTAGCAGAGTGGTGTTGGCCGTTGGGAAGTGAGTCCCGTGAACCGTCAGGCTTGTTGTGGAAGGTGCCTTTGCTGGAAGCTGCCAAAAGCTACTGCTAACCCCAAATCCAGCCCGAGCCCCCCTTGGCATAGAGGAGCACCCTGGCAGGTGGCCAGGAGGGGCTGGGGTCCAGGGTGGACTCTGGTCTGAGCTCCTGAGTTCCAGCAAGCTCCGGAGCCTGTCTGTGCGTCAGTTTCCGCACTTGGCGTTGGCTGAGCTGAGGGTCCTGTGACCACACGGTCTGATCTCTGATGATCAGCCGCTGCCTGGCCACGGGTAGGGCCGAGAGCGGTGTTTGGGGCTGTCCCATCACCATGGCAGCCAGAGTTCTCCAGGCCAAGCACCAGGACTTGTCACCCTCAGGGGGCGCAGGAAGGAAGGAGGGAGGGAGAGAGGAAGGGAGGGGACACTTGGAACTTGTCCTTCCCGCCAAGCCCAGGCTGTGCTGTGGCCTCAGCTGTGAGGGCAGAGGCATGGGGGCTCCCAGGGACCGAGGGACCCGTTGCAGAGCCGAGGGGGCTGCAGCCGCCTGCACTCCCCCTGGGGAGCAGCTCACGGCTGGCTGTCCTAACACGCCTCGGCCGGCCAGACGTTGTTTGCGCTGTGGCCAGTGTCTGTCCGGGCAAGTGGTTTCATGTCCTGCCAGAGGCGCTTCCAGGGCCTGTGTGCGGCCGCATGCATGAACACTCGCTTCCGGGACATGGCCGCTGGCTGGATTAGTGTGTGTGCTGGGTCAGCCCCCACCCCACCCTGGGGCCTGGGGTGGGGCCGGCTTGGGGTTCCCATACGTGGGCCCAGCAAGCAGGAGGGCGTCCTGTCCCTCGGTTGGTCCCATCGACGGCGGCTTCTGGCTGTGGCCCTGTCACTGAGCAGCAATGGCTCAGGAGCAGCCATCCCCAGACAGGGCACAGCATGAGGTCGCTGCTGCTGGGTCCTGGCCCCTGGCACAGGCTCCTGCACAGCTGGGGCCCCGGGCCTGCTCAGCCCAGTTGGTCTCGGGCTGGGGGGCTGGTCCTGCAGCGTCCACTTGTTCCCCCCTCCCTTGTCTTCCAGAATCATCTATTACACAGGCTACAGGCAGGTGCACACCACGGAGGCCCGCACGGTGCTCAGATGCTGCCCAGGGTGGAGCCGGCTGCCTGGCCAGGAGGGTTGCCTGTCCGGTGAGTGTCCCTGCTGTACCCTGGCCACCCCGGGTCCTGGGAGGATGGCCCTGCAGGGCCACACAGGGCCTGCTCCTCTGTCCCAGAGCGGCTTCCCACGGCCACTCCAAGCACTCCCCACTCAGTACCTCTGCTCACCAGAAAACTGGAGAGGCCAGAGGCACGGGGCCCGCAGGCCGGCAGGACCACAGAGGGGTGGGTGCAGTGCCCCCTGTCCCCTGTGCAACGCGAGGACCCAGGCGGGGACTCTGAGCTGGGTCGACTGGAGCTGGGTTGTCTGAGGCCCTGGCTTTGTGGGGGAAGGCGGGCTAGGGACAGGTGGCCCTGTGGGGGCCATGGGGACAGGTGTCACAGCAGGCGAGGCTGCCTCCCAGTATAGGTCGGCCCTGGTCCCAGCAAGCCACCATCCCCCCACACATGGGTGTGTGCCAGGGCATGTCCCCCCCGCTGCCCTTCCCACAGGCTCCCCAAGGGGCGTGCAGCTGAGGAGGGGGTCAGAGGGTCCCCAGGAAGGGTGCCCTGCGGCCCTGACCCCATTGTCCCTGCTCTGTGGCGGCGGCAGTGGCGTCGGATGAGTCCCCTGCTTCTTCTCGTCTGTAGTCTGGGAGGGACAGAGGAATCTGTCGGGGAGCGAGCCAGGGCAGGACATGAAAGGCGGCCCCTGGTTTCCGCTGCAGGTGGACCCGACTGAGGACAGACAACTGGGAGTTGGGGGCTGGGTGGGGAGAGGAAGTAGTGTCCCCAGCGCTGGCTGGGGAAGGAGGCCTTTCACTCAGGGCCGGGGCAGGTGCTGCTGTGTACGGTGGTGCCTCGGGCCACTGTCCCCTCTGAGCCCTGACCCTGCCTGCCCCCTCACTGCCACCTGAGTCTGAGCGTGACCGTCTTTGGGTTCGGGTGGGGTGGGGGGGCTCAGAAGTGGCCAGACCCTGGCTTGCCCCACTTGTCCCGGAGGTCAGGCTGTCCTAGGTCCATGGCTGGGCCTGCCGGTTGCCATGTCTCTCTCATCCCCACAGGAGCTGTGGGGCTCTGGGCCGTTCCTGCCAGTGTTGTCGGCCTGGGTTGGCAGCCAGGAGGCAGTCTGGTGCCCGCACAGGAGGCCCTTGGGGCTGGGATGGATGAGGTGGGCGTTCCCCTGGCCATTGGTGGTGGGGGGTGAGGGGACTGGGGTGGAGGGGCCGGGCTCCTGGTTGTCACGTCCACATGGCAGGCTCCCCCAGGGCCTGAGCTCAACTCTGGACTTCGTTGTTTTGGGAAACTCCTGTGGACCGCAGCATCCCGTGTGTGAAGTTTTATTTTTACCTGCTTGTTTGTTTGACTGAGCTCTGTGATGTGATTTGGCCGGATGCTGAGGACTGGGTCCCACATGGATGAAGGTGGGGGTGGAATTGTAGGGGGAGAGTCCGGGTGTACATGGGCGGGGCCTCGGCAGAGTTGGGGGTACATGGGTGGGGCCTGAGCCTGGGTGCACATGGGCGGGGCCTCAGGGCAGAGTTGGGGGGTACAAGGGTGGGGCCTCGGCAGAGTTGGGGTGCACACGGGCAGGGCCTGAGCCTGGGTGGCCTCAGGCCCCTCCCTTGCCCTTCACCTGACCCCTCCACCAGGCTGTGGTCTGGCAGGCATGACTGATGCATGTCACGTGACCGGGGGGTTATTGATGCTGAGCCAAGACAGGCAGCCACAGGTGGGCTGGAGGGGGTAGGGAGAGGCTGCTGAGGACAGCAGAGGTGACCCGCATGCTGACTGGGAGGCCCAGCAGCCAGTGGACGGTCCAGGCAAGGTCGTGGGATTTGGGCCCATTGTGCTCGACTGCAGACTGCCTCTGGCCCGCCTGAGCACTCTCCTGGGCTCCGTGGGGTCATTACATGGTCTCATGTGGTGCCCCTGCTAACCCCCAATCCCCATGGCACCGCTGCCAGCCCCCTGCTCCCCATGACACCCCTGCCAGCCCCCCACTCCCCATGACACCCCTGCCAGCCTTCCACTTCTCATGGCACCCCTGCTAGCCCCCGCTCCCTGCAGCACCCCTGCCAGCCGCCCCCCTGCACCAGTGAGCAGAGAGGGGTGATGCCCCTTCCCCAGGCCGCCCCTGCAGCACGAGGGGGAATGGGAGGGGCACTCTCTGAGCCATGTGACCTTGCCTTGCTTCCTGTCACGTGGGTACAATGCCAGGGTGTTGGAGCCTCATGTTTGCCTAGGAACGAGGGAACGCCTAGCGTGAGGAGAATGGCCGGAAGCAGCCAATCACGGCTTCATTGTCACGGTCGCCTCAGCCCTGGGTGACCGGAGTGTCGGGCGGGGCCTGGTGGCTGGGGCTTCCCAAGTGGCTGCCCACCTGCAGAAGGTGAGCCCAGGGTGTGGCTGGGCTGTGCCCGTGGTGGCTCTTGGGGACAAGTGCTTGCAGCTCAGGGTTCCGAGTTCCCTATGTTCTGCTCAGCGAGCCAATCTGCCCAGTTTCCCAAGGTTTCAGTTACTATCACTCAGCAGCCTGGCATCATCACCACGCTGGGGCCCCTCACTGAAGGGGGCGCGAGGCAGAGTGGCCGATGAGGTGCCAGCCTGCAGGAGTTGCCTTTACAGTCCCCAAGGTGGACACACAGGAGTGAGCCACTGGAGACCCTGCCCCACTGCCTCCTCTGCCTCCTCCACAGGGGGCAGGGCCGAGAGGGGGTCAGGAGGTCTCGTGTCTGCTGACTTCTCGGGCCTCCCACCAGCTCACGCATCCTACAGTCCCAGAGTCCTGGTGCCCTCAACCTACAACACATCCCTTGAACAAAGTTTCCTTGACCTGCACAGAGAAGCCTTGTGGGGCCAGCTGGGCTCAGATGACAGCAGGGAGCTGAGGGACCGTGTCTGTGTCCCACAGCAGGGACGCCCAGCAGGTCAGGAGGGCCAGCTCTGGAGAGAACGAGCAGGGGGCGGCAGGCAGGGGCGCTGTCTCTGCAGGCAGCTCGATGGCACGCATGTAGGGAAGGGCTCTGGGCGGGTGCGGGGTGGCTTCAAAGCAGGGGTGCCAGGAGGCTGCTGCATTGTTTGGAAGGTTCAGGAAGCCTGGAGGGATGCCCCACCTGGTGGGGGTACTCAGAGCCGGAGCGGGTCTTGGGGCGACCCTTCCCCGCTGTCTGGCCTGCTGAGTGGGGCTATAGGAAAGCCTCGTGCCTGTTTGGCCTCTGCTTTCCCTTCTGCCTGAGCACTTCTCGGTGCCCCAGCCTGAGAATCAGCCCAGTCTTCGGACTACTACCGCATTGCCCCAGGCTCCGCCCATGTCACCCCAGGCTCCGCCCATGTTGCCCCAGGCTCCGCCCACATCGCCCTAGGCTCCACCCACGTCACCCCAGGCTCCACCCATGTCACCCCTCTCCCTGTCCTCTGCTGGGATAAACCACACCAGCCAGGAGTGCCACAGCGGGTCTGCTGTCACTCCATGACCTCTGCTCCTGTCCCTGTACCTCACCCCTACAGATCTCTGACCACCTGGGTCACAACGACTCTCGTGGGTCTGTACCTGAAGGGAGGGGGGGCAAGCAGGACGCAGGAGCCTCTGCCATCTTGGGGTATGGAGGTGGCTGCCGAGATCCCATCTTGAGCTGTGGTCCTGGCATGGCTTCTGGAAGCTTCTCTTGACCCAAGGAAGACCCCCGGGTCACGTGCTGAGCCTGCCCAGCTCGCAGGGTTCCCACAGAGTACTGTCCACAACCTTGTCCACCTTGTCCCCCAAGGCTGGGAAGTCATGTCTTGGGGTCCCACCTGGGTCCATCCCAAAGACCCCTTTGCAGAGCGGCTCCCAAGAGTCCACCACCCTCCTGTGATGGAGGAGCTGGCCCACACGTGGAAGCCACTCTCATGGCCCCTGCAGCACCTGGTGTGCAGGAGCACAACACAGCCCCCTCGCCCAGCTCCAGACCTGGGATGACCATGGAAGCAGAGGTTGGCAGCGACAGGGCCCGCCATGGCCGCCTGGGGGCCTCCTAGCCGGGGGCTGCGGGAGCCAGGGCCGAGCTGGGAGTGCTGCTGGCCAAGGAGTCTGTTCAGGGCTCACAGCCAGTCAGTGCTGGGTCCTCCCTGGTCCAGTGAGGAGCCTGCCCAGACCCCACCTAGAACATTCTGTGGTCACCTGCAGGCCCGTCAGCCTGGCTGCCCAGGCCCTCTAGCCTGGCCTAGGCCGGCCCTTCCTGGGGCTGTGCCCTGGGGACCCAGCAGGCTCCTGAGCACCCCTGCCACCAGGGTGGCCCCTAGTGTGGACGTGGCAGGGCCCGCGCCAGTGAGGATGCCTGCTCTGACCTGAAGCACTCAGCAACAGTGTGGCAGAGGGCAGGGGCCCTGCGATGCCCACAGGCTCTGCCAGGGGTAAGGGCAGGGTGTGCTGTGAGGTCACTCGGTGCCCATGGTTTGTGCTTGCAGCCTGTGGGCTGGGTGCATGGTGTCCTTCTTGTCCCACCTTGCGGTTACTCCAGCTCCTCCTGGCCCTGGCCAGGGTCCCCCGTGCCGAGTGCACCACTGTGGTGGGATATGGGAAGGGGGAGCCCACTGTGCTCACACAGACCTTGCCCGCCATCTGGCCAAGTGCAGGCCCTGGCCCCACCTCGGGCACCAAGAGAAAGCGGGTGGTGGGAGGAGGCCTCTGCATTGCCAGCTGCGCGGCCCCGCCATGCAGGTGGTGCTCCCAAGTCTGCAGCTCCCAGACAGCCTGGCCAGCCTCTGGTTCCGGCTGTGGAAGGCCACCTGGCCGGACCTGCCCCTCAGTGGACGCTGGTCCCCGGCTGCCTGCTGGGTGGCTGGGTCACTGTCCTGAGTGCTCACTTAAGCAGCAGGTGTCCCAGGAGTGTGGGCAGAGCTGCCACCATCCGCCATCTTCAGGGACACGTAGGGCAGTGACCCTGGGGTCAAGACAACTGACAGAAAAGAATCTGCAGGTGCCCCTTGGGTTCCTGGTCTGCTCGGCTGGGGCACTCGGTGTGAAAAGCTGTGGTAGGGAGGCCACTTTCCAGCGTCCAGAGGCCTCCAGGCTGTGGGGGCGGCCACACCCTCCGGCTCGCCCTCTTTAGCCCAGGGCTGGCTGTGGGTCCTGCTGAACCTGGCCTGCACAGGGCCATGGCTGGGGTGGCGCATGGCAGCTACATTCAGGAGGGAGCTGACATGGCGGCGGGGCTGTCCGTGTCCAGGGTCTGGTCCTGTGCAGGCTCCAGGTGTCAACCCCCTGCCCACCATCTTTGTAGTGCCTGGGGAGGGGCTGTGCTCCGTCCAGGCCTGGGGTTGGGCTGCCCCACCCCAGCTCCTGCCCTGCCCATCTCCCCAGCCGAGTGCAGCGCTGGCCTCTGCCTGAACGGTGGCCACTGCCTGCCAGGCTCAGCTCAACCATGCTGCTCTCTCCAGGGCTTCCAGGGTCCCCGCTGCCAGTACAGTGAGTGAGCCCATGTGCCGGGGCTGCCTGGGGGTGGCGCAGGGGGAGGCCCTGACTGACCCCACCTGCCCCGTTCAACATGCTCTGTAGGGAGGAGAGAGGCCAGCCCCGGGTAGGGCAGGGGTGACCGAGGTCTCGAAGTCTCCAGACTGCGTTGCTACCTGGCCAGAGCTGTGCTCGCCCTGGGAATTGGGGACACTGGGGGTGTTGGCTGAGGCAAAGCGGCAGAAGCTGGAGGGGTGGGGCAGCTGTGTGGGGCTGGGTGGTGTCGTCGTGTGGAAAACTGCCTGGAGAATGGCTTGGGTGACCCCTGAGCTGCTCGGAGCCCCGAGTGAAGCTGTCTCGTCTGTGGTTTTCGGCTTGATTCCATGTCCCTAGGTCACAGCCTCGAGGGACTCCGGTTGAAGTGAGAGGCTCTCTCCGCTGTCGGTGTCCAGGGCTTGAGGTTGCTGTGGGCACGTAGCTGGGACCCCTTGGTAAACCTAAGACACTTGGAGGGAGGGAGGGTCCCTGTGTGATGTGCCATTCCCTGTATGACAACCGTCTGAGTGCCCTCTGGGGTCGGGATTTTGGGAGGTGCTGGTTTGCGCCAGCGTCCTGAGTGGACACACTGTTGGAGCTGGCCGCTCACTGCCCTCTGCCTGACTGCGAGTGTTCCTGCCTCCTGCCTCTGGGTGCTGGAGGGCACGGGGTGGGATGGCAGGTTTCCCAGTATGGGTCACTGTCCCTGGCCATCATCCAGGCCCCCAGGACGCAGGCTGGGACCACGGCAGTGCAGGTCACTCGGGAACGGGGCTGGGGCTGCTGGTGGGTCCCGGCTGGGCTCTGCAGGCCAGGGTCCCAGGCGATGCTCTGCAGGCCAGGGTCGCAAGCTGTGTCTGTGGGCCAGGGTCCCAGGGGGGCTCTGTGGGCCAGGGTTCTGGGTGGGCTCTGTGGGCCAGGGTCCCGGGTGGGCTCTGCGGGCCAGGGTCCCAGGCAATGCTCTGCAGGCCAGGGTCACAAGCTGTGTCTGTGGGCCAGGGTCCCGGGTGGGCTCTGCAGGCCAGGGTCCTGGGTGGTGTCTGTGGGCCAGGGTCCTGGGTGGGCTCTGTGGGCCAGGGTCCCGGGTGGGCTCTGTGGGCCAGGGTCCCGGGTGGGCTCTGTGGGCCAGGGTCCCGGGGCGGTGTCTGTGGGCTCTTCTGTTCCTGAGAAGGAATTCAAGGTGGAGGTGTGAGAACTACCTCAAGCCACAGGATGAGCAGCAAGAGAAGGCCTGGTTTAGGACCCCAGCAGAGGTCAGGGGTCAAGGGTCAGGTCTTTATACTGTGGGGAGGCAGGCGGTGGTGTCTGGGGGTGCTTAGTTGGGTACTGAAATGGGCCTCATTGGGACCTGACTGTCGTCCATTGCCTTTTGTGGCGGGACGGGAGAGTGAGTTCTGGCTATGGTCATTTTCTGATCGTGACATCATTGTGACCTCAGGGTCATCGCAAGGACACATCCTACAGCACAGTGGCCACTGCCAGCAGGCATGGGCCTAAGTTATCGACACTTTGGGACTAGCTGCCCCAACTGCAACGAAGGGCTTGGGGTCTGGGAAGGCGGGTGTGGGTGGCACGGCCAGAGGCCTGGCATGGGCAGGCGTCCTTTGCTGGCACCTGCTGCCTGGTCACGGCACCCTCAGGGTCAGCTGTCACATTTTGCCAGACCTTGTGGTGCACTCCCTGTGGACATGCTGGGGTGGGAAGGGACGCCCCGGGAGCTCCGTGTCCCTGCAGGGCTTCATGGTGGGGTTGTGGTCAAGCTGTGTTTGACCACCCTTGGGGGTGGTGACCCTGTGGGTGCCCCAGCCTGTCCCACCCCCTGCCCTCCTGCTCTGCCCTCTGTCCGTCCCCTGTAACCTGACCTGGCTTCGCTGTCCAGCTGTGGACCTCCCTGGCTGTGAGGTGGTAGCTCCTGGCCTCGGGGTGTCAGGGGTCTTGGGGGCCCCTGGTGGGGGGACTTGGCATCTCCCAGGAGTTCAGCAGCCAGCTGGAGGGCCTGTCTCACTCAGATTCTAGGCAATAACTGCCCAATGGGCTTTTCCTTAAAAAAAAGAGGTTATTATTTATTTGGAAGGTGGAGTTACAGAGGGAGGAAGAAGAGACACAGGGAGATCTTTCATCCGCTAGTTCACTCCACAAATGACCACAGTAGCCAGTGCTGGCCAGGCTGAAGCAGGCCAGGAGCTCCAGCCAGCTCTCCCACACGGGCTCGGGGACGCAGGCACTCAGGCTGCCAGCTGCTGCTGCACCCGAGCAGGAGCTGGAGCAGGGCTGGAGCTGGTGCCTTTGCACGAGCAGGCCCAGTGCTGGCCGCACCCAGCGGCTTCGATATCTGTACTTGGGTGCTCAGGAGGGGGACACTTGGGCCTGGGGCCCTGGCCCCCGAGGTGCCCGGGGCTCACGGGAGCAGCCCCTGCCCGGCCCCCGAGTTGCCCGGGGCTCACAGGAGCAGCCCCCTGCCTAGCCTGCAAGGTGCCCGGGGCTCACAGGAGCAGCCCCCTGCCTGGCTCCCAAAGTGCCTGGGGCTCACGGGAGCAGCCCCTGCCCGGCCCCCGAGGTGCCTGGGGCTCACGGGAGCAGCCCCCCGCCTGGCCCCCAAGGTGCTGGCTCAGCGGATTGGGAAGGACCTGGGAACTTGGAACTCTTTCCGGTCTGATAGGTCCTGCCCTCATCACCTCTCTGGTTCCTGTTTTTGTCGGCTCCGTGGAAGGGGAAACAAGGCAATAGCTGCTGACCGCCGGCCAGAGCAGGGTTAGAGCGAGGGGGCAGGCTTGCACACGGACCCGCTGGCCAGAGCAGGGTTAGAGCGAGGGGGCAGGCTTGCACACGGACCCGCCGGCCAGAGCAGGGTTAGAGTGAGGAGTTCAGCTCGCACACGGACCTGCCGGCCGGAGTGGGGTTAGAGCGAGGCCATGGACCTATGTGGTGGTGCAAGTCTTGGGCAGGTGGAGCTGTGCTGAGAGCTGCTCTGGTGGAGGCGGGGCAGTGAGCCTGGGCAGGGCGGAGCCACTCTAGGGGACCAGGCCTGTGACAGCTCTCGGCCTGCTGGCATGTTGCTTCCCTCGGGAGCAGCCGACAAATCGGGGCAGCTGCCAGCCCCCCACCAACCAGGGGCTCCTGACAGAAGCTGGGGGAGTGCAGAGCTGGTGTGCAGGACTAGGAGTGAGAAGGGTGTGCTGGGCAGGCGTGGAGCCCAGGTGTGCAAGCTGGCTGTGTAAGGTAGGTGTGCAGGGCTCTTTATTCTGCCCGCAGCCCCACGTTCCTCTGTTGTCCCTCCCCCCGTGACTGCTGGCATCCTCATCTTTGCGCCCTCCCCCCCGTGACTCCTGCTTGCACCCTAGGCTTTGCTGTCCCCAGCCCCACTCTGAAGGACAGTTTGCATCCTAGGCCTTGCTGTGTGGACAGGCTGGAGCACTGAGCCTGGCTCTGCAGCTGTAATCGTTTCCAGGTTTGACAGTAACAGCTGTCTTTCTCTGGTTCCCCTGATCTCTCTGCTGAGCAAAAAACTGGGGGTGGGGGGAAGGGCCCGGGGCTCCTGATTGGTCAGCAGGGAGCCTCAGGATCCCACAGCTCCCCTAGGACGTCACTCCTTCCCGGTGTCCCTGCCCCTCGTCGCACCCACCCCTCACCCCTGCCTGCTCATCTCCAGGCCCCACCCCACTGCTCTCCCTCCCACCTGGCCTGCAGGCCTGAGCACATGCCTGGATGCCAGCAGTTACCCGCCCTGCTCTGCCTGCCGGGACGCCTGGACTGGCCAGGGAGGGGGGACAAGGGGAGGGGCAGGGCCTGGGCGACACTGCCCCCTCGCCTACTCAGTGCGCACCCTCGTGCAGTTGGAGCAGCTCTGGGGTCCCCAGGGACGTGTTACCTTGTGCAGGCCATGCAGGGCCAGGAGGCGAGGGCTGCTGGGCAGCTGTAGGGGCCGCCGCGTGTCTGTCCCTGCTTGAGCCTCTAGGGGGGCAACTCCCCCAGGAGCTGGGCAGGAAGGGCCCTGGACTACCAGTCGCCTGTGCTCTGTGGGCGGCTGGCACAGCTGGCTCCTGAGCCTGGCCGTGCTGAGCGTCTCGGTGACCTCTGGCCATGGGCAGGACAAGGACAGATGCTGAGACCTGAGCAACCTCTTGAAGCTTTCACTCTGGGCCTGTGAAGTGGGCAGGCTGGGCAACTCTGAGGCCAAGGGCTGGACCCTCACTCCCTGGCCCAGGTGGGCAGCCCAGGAGGCATGGTGGTCCTGTGCAGGGATGAGGGTGGGCAGCAGTGCCAGAGGGGTTCCTTTCGGAGGGCCAAGAGCCCTGGCTCCTTGCTGGCAGGTGCACCTGGGTCCTGCCCCAACCTCACTGGGTCTGGGGGTCCCTTGGGAGTGGGCTGGGAGCAGGCTGGCTTCCCCCAGTGAGGGTTCAGGAGCACGGTGGGCGGGGTCCTTCCTCTGCCTGGCCATGGCCTCCAGTGTCTGTCTCTAACCGGTGCTAATAGCCTAATGAGAGGAAAGCAGGCCTGCGTGCTGCCCACTGTGTTGGCCCTGGGCCCACTCCAGTCTCCACCCAGGGTGGCTCCTGGTGACCCACTGCGGCCCGGCTGCGGGTGGGTGGGAGGGGAGGGCAGCCCTGCTTTCTGCGGGAGCTCTCCCATCTTGTACCGTGTGCCTGGCTGGCGCCAGGCCTGGGCACCCAAGCTCCTGGCCCCTGGCCACTGGCTGTGGGTGACTCGGTGCTGGAACCTGCAGCCTACAGCTGGGCAGATGGTGAGAGGTGACCAGCTCCCTTCCTGAGCTCAGGTCTAGGATGCCAGGACTGTTCCTGTGCTCATGAAACCCACGCTCTAACAGGGGACCCCACACTCTGACCTGGGCAGGGGGCTATATTGCACCTGTAACGTGTAGGCCAATCTCCCCACACCTGCTGGGCTCACGGCTCACCTGCCTGCAAAAGAGCCAACTGTGCCATTGCGGGACCCCAATGTGCCAATCAGACCACCCCCACCTCCAGCAGGGACCTCTGGGACAGGCGCTGGCCTGTGATGGCATGGGTGCCCTGCCCTGGTCCCGAGGGGTGGGCAGACACAGCAGAAAGTTCCAGACCTTCCTGAAAGCGTGCAGGGCAGGGCCTGGCTCTGCCCCTCCTACCCTGGACCTCAGAGTGGCCCAAGCCAGCACCAACGGCTCGCCTGCGGCCCTCCTGCCCAAATGGCCGTAGCAGGAATGCCAAGGGCACCTCCTGGGCAGGCCTGGAGTGTCCAGGCAGAGGTCGGGGCCCAAAAGAGGACCCTCAGCCAAGCGGCTCTCTGGACCCACAGAGGCAGGCTGGGGTGGGTGGTTTAGAAGCCCCCTCCCCCTGACTGGAGGGGTCTGGCTGCAGGACTCGCCAGCCTGGGCTCAGGGCCTGGCTAGGGGCTGCTGGTATATCCTCAGGGGAACTTGCCAGGCTGGGCCACGGCCACAGAGGGAGAGCCGCAGAGGGGGCGCTGGGCCATCCTGGTAGAACCTCCCCAGGAATTGAGGGTGGGCGGCGCCTCACCCAGGATGAGTTCACGGGCTCTTGGATGCAGCTACAGGGCTGGGGCTGGGCTGCAGGTGAAGGACCCAGGTAGCATCCTGCAGGCGCTCCTGGGGTGGAGAGGACGGGCAGGCACGCAGCACCTTGCCGACATCAGGCATTGGCCATGAGTTAGTCCCGCCTGGCCCCGGGGGGGTCCTGACCTCCAGCAACACAGCCAGGCCCAAGCCCCAGCCCAGCCTGTACCCCAAGCAGCTCAGGAATTTGATGGACTCAGTATTCCCATCCATCAAATGGAGCAAGCACATGCTGGCCCCTCCTGCACGCTTTCAGCCCTGTGGTCCCCACCAGGGCCCACTCCAGCACCCCCAGGAGGCCTCCTGCTGCTCCAGACCACCGCCTGCCCACCTGGGCAGCAGCAGCATGGGCACATGGCGCCGTGTCTCCCTGGCATCTCTGCTATAATTCTGTTGTTCAAAGACCACCCCATCTGTGACCAGCCCCAGGGGAGGCCACACTGCCCATGGTGCGCAGAGCCCAGGTCCAGAGGACGCGGCAAGCGGCACGTGGGTGGCCACGTAGGGCTGACAAGTGGGTTGTCCCACAAGGCATGTCTGCAGGACCCTGCAGGGGCTCCCAGCCACCCGGCCCAAGCACAGGCTGTCCCTGCAGTGGGGACCCAGGCCACAGAGCCCTGGGTCGAGACCTCTCCTGCCCTGGTCAGCTCTGAGAGCCATCTCTGGAGAACGGGCGGGAGGCCAGGGCCGCTCTGCCACCTCAGGGACCTGAGTGCCAGGTGCGCATGGGGACTTCCTGTGTCCATCAGGAGGTCCCAGGCAGGCCCTGCTCTCTGGGTCTGGGGTGGTCCTGGCCCTGCCCTCACCTGCAACACACAAAACCCTGAGCAGCTGCGACTCCCAAGGACCCCCAGGTCAGGGATGGGGGTCCAGGGCCACAGCCCCTGGCCAAAGCAGTGAGCTCCCCAGGGCATGGGGTCCAGGGTCACAGCCAGCCCCAGCCAGGGCAGCCAGCTCTCCAGAGCCAGGAAGGGGACAGGGCCCAGGGTACATCTCCCCAGGACTCAGCTGGAATTGCATCAGGAAAGCCAAGAGCCACTACCCAGAAGGCCCCGGAGCAAGGCCCTAGGTGAGCTGAGTCCTCCCAGGAGAAGCAAGTCTTCCAGCTGTGCTGGCCCTCCAGGGGTCCTTGGTCCCCCTCGGGTGTTGTCTGACCCTCCTGAGATAGGACTGGTCCCACATGGGACACAAGCTTCCCCAGGTGGGTTCCTCCTAACGCATGTGCAGCCTGAGTGGGGGGCACGGTGACGGCCACAGGTCTGTCCTGTCAAGCTTGGATTTCCTGTTAAGAGTGTGGATCTCCTGTTAGGGCATGGGTCTCCTGTTACGGCGTGGGTCTCCTGGTAGGGTGTGGGTCTCCTATGTTAGGGCGTGGGTCTCCTCCAGCAGGGAAGAGCCTGGCCCTCCTGAGCTGCTCGCAGCCCTGGCCAGGTGCTGCCCCGTGCCTCGTGCCAGCTTCACCGAGCGCTGGCTGCCCCAGCCGGGGGCTGTCCAGGGAGGCAGATTCCTGGGAAATCTGCTGATCTTGGTGTTCAGGCGTGCTGGGGTGGGGTGATTAATGAGGGGCTGTGAGCTGGGAGGCTGGCGTCCGCGTCTGCCCCAGGCATTCCAGGGCAGGGCTCGGCCCTCTGTCCAGTGCAGCCCGGGTCTGGGCAGCATCACGCTGAGCCAGGCCTGCTAACAGGACAGGTGTGGCTGGGGAAGGCAGCAGCGAGGAGCCAACAGCATCTCAGGCCTCTGTGCGGGGCTGCTGTGCACGTGTCTCCGGCCAGAACCTGCTGGCTGGGACCAGGAGCAACAGCAAAGTCCCCTCAGAGCGGCACTGTCCATGGGACAGACGTCCAGGGACCAGGAACCATGGGTCCGGGGCCGCCCAGGCCATTCTTGCCCAGGGCTGCCCGGGCCACCCTGCCTTGGCAGTGGCAGTCAGCAGTGGTGCCCACAGGCCCAGGGAGCCCTGGGGTGGGGAGGCCTGGCCTGCATGCGGCCATTGACATTGACCGAGCCCCTCGGAGGGTCCCTGGCCTTCAGGTACTGTGGTGCTGAGCCCAGCCAGGCTTCCCCACGCGCCAGAGACACCAGCCTGTGTCACAGCTTCCTGGGGACAGCCTTGGCTACCGGGGCTGGCACTGCGGCTTCTGCCCCAGGAAGAGGAGAGGTCAGGCTTGGTCAGCAACTGCCAATTGTGGCAAGCCAGGCCAGTGGCTGCGTGCTGGCTGACACACCAGACGCTAGCCCCGCGGCCTGGCTCCGAGGGATGTGGTCACTCATTGCAGGGGCTTCCCTGCGGTGGACACTGAGCTCAGAGCAGGTGGGCGCTGCCCGAGGCTGACCCGTCTTCGAGGGCTCCCCACGGGCCAGCACAGGTCAGCGTCCTGTAGCACAGCCCAGGTCCACGGGGCCTGGCACAGGCAGGGGGCATCCTTGGGGTGACCTCTGCCCTCACATGGCTCTGGGAGGGGGGAGGGGAGAAGGTGGCGTGAGCTGAGCCCTGCGTGGTGTGTCACTGCGTGCCACCAGCCTACAGAGGGCCACTCATTCCCCCAAGGGAGGGCAGCTTCTCGGGGGCCCGGCTGCCGGGGCTTGCCCTGCTTCTCCCTTCTTGGAGTGCCACACACACCCCCTTCACAGCCCTTGTGCGCTGTTTGGGAGCCACAGGCTCCAGCATTCCTCGTCAGTGCTAGGGGGCTGTGCTGACATCCTTGGCAGACGTGGAAGGTGCCCAGGGATCTTGGCTCAGGTTCATGTGGGTTGGCGGAGACATGGGGGCGCTGTAGACCGGCAGGCCATGCAACTCCAAGCTTCCCCCTCTGCTGGCTGCACTCCAGCTGGCCAAGCTCTCTGGTTCAGTGCAAGGGCCACCTGCCAGGGCCCCTTCTGTAATCCATGGCCAGCTCTCCGCACCTGCTCACCTCCCAAACCCAGAGGTTGTCAGAAACCCGGTGTCTTGCCGGTGTTGGGGGCGGTAGGACTTGGTAGCCCGGCCCCTGAGGCCTGTGAGCTGTGGCCTCTGGGGCTGGTGGGATGCATGGCCAGCCTGGAGCAAGCAGGCAGCAAGCAGAGGAGCCCTGGGCTATCTGTGTGTGGCCTCGTGTTTCCATCGTAATTATGCGCAGCTCGGAAGACCCAGCCTGATGTGGCTGGGTTCCTGTGGTCACTCCAGGAAGGGTGGTATCCTGCTGCGTGGCCCGTGTGGACCAGGCTGTGTGGCCCGTGCGGATCAGGCTGCGTGGCCCATGTGGATCAGGCTGGGAGGCGTTTGGGGTGGAAAGAACCCTGTCGTCATAGAGGCTTCTATGGGGCCTTGGGGTCACCGTTTCAGCGCTGTACTGGAGCCTGAGCTGGGCAGGGCCTTAGGCGAGTCCTGCCCCAGGGAGTGAATGAATGTATGGGGGCTGGTGGCCAGGCTTGTCCCAAACCTGTGGCATCCCTGGTGCCCCCAGCTAGAGGTGACAGGCCTGGGGCTTCACCCAGATGTCCCCTGGAGGGAGGGGTGTCCCAGAACCCGCAGTTCCGCAGCTCTCTCCCTGCCCACATGGGGCAGGTGCAGGGCTGCTCAGGGTCCCTCCTGCCCCAGCTGCAGGCTTCCCCTGCTGGCCCCATCCACGGGTCCAGGATGGCGCACGGGCACCCCCTGGCGGCAGGACAGGAAAGCCACAGCCATGAGCTAGGAGCAGGAGCCAGCTGCAGGTGAACTCCAGCCTGGCACTGAGGCTGGGCCTGCTCTGGGTCCGCTGCGTCTCTGCCTCTTCCACTCCAGCATGATCTCAGCCTTGTCCAGCACAGGAGCGGGGGCCTGCATGGGGGAGAGAGGACTGGACTCAGGAGGGAGCTCCCAGGCCGGACAGAGGAACGGCTGGGGTACCCCATGCTGCCTTTTCCATACTGTTTGTTTGTCCACCCTCTGCTGGGCTCCAGCATGCCAGGTTTTGCCCTAGGGTCAGCCACCAAGGCCAGTGAGAGGCCAGGGGGTGGGGGGCTGCAGCAGGTGACTGAACCGGGCTGGGAGGGCGTCTCCCGGGGTCAGGTGGCCCAGAGCAGCGAGTCAGGGGTGATGTGGGGCCTGACACCTGCTTTGGGAACTCCCTCCAGATGCGGGGAGTGGAGGCAGGATTCCGGGGACTGGGCTATGCGGCTTCAGGGGGTGGTGGCTTGAGCTGGGGGCCCCGGGTGATGGGGGTCCAGGGATTGGGGTCGGGGGGGAGGGAACAGCCCCCTGTGTTGGCGTGGGGTGGGGGAGGTGCTCCGTTGGCCAGAGGCGTGAGTGTGTCCTGGGAGAAGTGAGCAGATAGCTGGCTGAGCCTGAGGGTGGGCCTGCAGCCCACACCCTGTCACAGAGACAGGGGGTCGGGTGGGAGTGAGGACGTGCCGGCTTGGCCCATCCAGCCCCTCCTGGCTGCACCGAGGCCATGGCAGAGAGCGGGGGCTGGCTGGGGGGACCTGAGGAATGTTCTTGGCTCCCGCTGGACCTGCTGCGCCAGACACAAACAGGAGGATTCCGACTCCCACGTCCATGCTGTCCAGTGTGTGCGGGGGACCAGACCTGGTGGAGCCCAGCCATGTACACTCTTCCACTGCTGTGGGTTAGCCCCTAGGGGCCTCTGCCCTGAGTCTCCCGTGGGGGTGGTGGCTGGTGGCGCTCCCCAGCCCCGGCCTGGGCTCCTACTTCCCTAGCTGTCTTCGCAGGTCCGCCCCAGGTTAACACCCCTCCCTGCAGTCAAGCCCGCTTCTTTCAGAGTTGCCCAGTGGTCCTTCCCCTCCTGGCACCGCCTGCCCAGGCCACAGGGGCTCTGGGGATTCAAAGCTGCTCCCGAGCTGGGGACCACCTCTGGGCTCATCCTGGGGGTGGCGGACCCTAGACCTGTGACTGGGGCAGGCGAGGGCAGGAGGGAGTGCTGGCCACTCATGGCTGATCTGAGGCCAAGGGCCACAGTGCTGGGAGCGCCTTTCCCAGGTGGGCCTGGCTTGCCCTGGGTACCACAGCTGGCAAGGGACTGTTTGCACCTGGAGAGGGGTCCCCCTAAAACCTGGGGTCTACCTGAGGTCCCCCTCAGCAAACAGGTCAGCCCTCTCAGGGGCAAGCAACAACTGGAATGGGGGGTTTAGGGCAGCCACTCCGCCTGGTGTGATGCCACGGGGTTGGCCACGTGTGATTGCTGTCTGGAGGTACAGGATGCTCCCGTCACGTGGCCTCCGCAGCAGCCTGTGGCCACATGTGGCTGCAGAGGATGCCCCGTCATGTGGCCTGCGGCAGCGGCCTGTGTCTCCCTGTGGCCACGTGTGGCTGCTGTCCCGAGGCACAGGGTGCCCCCGTAGCGTGGCCTCTGGAGGTGGCCTGTGTCTCCCTGTGGCCACACCACGGCCAGATGCTGATGTGGTGGAAGGAGACACCAGGGGGCGCTGTGTTCTGCTCAGCGTTTGCATAAACCCCACGCTGCCCTAAACTGAGCCCTCCCCTGCGAGACGAGCCCGGGGTTCCCACACACATGTGGCTGCACTGCCCCCCTCCCCAAAACCCCAGGGCTTCTCCTTGCATCCCCAAGGTGGGGCTGAGTGACTGAGACGTGGTCCTGCACGTGGCCCCGTGGCCCTCCCTGCCGTGGGTTTGCAGCTGGGATTGTTCCCAGTGCTTGCTGACTGACACTGAGTGGCCACAGGCTGAGATCCTCCATGGCCAGGCCCAGGCCAGCTGCACAGGCACTGTGCCCACCCCCATCCCAGCAGCAGGCAGGGGCTTGCCAGGGTGTCCTGGGGCTCTGCGGTTTGCTGGGGGACATGGTGGCCACATGGCAGGTTGCTGGGCAGCCGGGCTGCGGGTGTCCTTCTGAGGCCAGTCCCAGGCACTGGTGTGGCAGAGTCATTGTTGGCGGCGTGGCTTGGCCCTGCAGCTTGGGAGGAAAGCAAGAAGGCATGGAAGGGGTTGGTATAGGAGGCACGCGCCAGGCAGGGGTGTGGTGGGCGGCAGGGAGGAGGCAGAGGTGGGAGGGGGGAAGGGGGCCCTTCAGCCCCGGAGCCGCCCAGAGTGACAGGGACTGGCTGTGGTTGTGTGAGATGGAGAGATAGCTCCTGCTTGGGGATGCTGACCCTCCAGCATAGTCCTGGCTGAGCTGGCGCTGAGCAGGAAGGGGCCGGTCACCCTACAGAGGCGGTTGCCTGCACAGAGGGACCTCTAGGTGCCTGTGGATGGCCCAGGGCCTCTTGGAGCTTGCTGAGGTGGGGCAAGCCGCCCGAGAACGAGGCTTGGAATGTTCTGGCTGCTGGGCAGAGGTGGCCACCTATCAGGGGGCATGTGTAGGCAGTAGTGGGCACCCCTTCCGGGCAGGTGACGCTGCAACTGGCTGGGGCCATGCGCAGAGCTGGCAGGTGGACAGGGCTTCAGTTCTGGTCTCTGGGGGATGCTGGTCTGTCCCAGGCATTGCTAGCCTAGCAATTCACAACCTTGTGGGTCTGTCCCCTTGCCCTCTGGGCTGAATCAGGTGTGGCCTGGCCAGGTCCTCCTGGGGCCTCCAGGGGAGGCTCTGTCCATCTTTTTCGCAGCTTTTGGGTGGCTGACAGCCACTCGTTGTCAGCGTCCCACGTGCGGGACTGTGGTATCAGATCAAGGCTGTGTTGTGGATCTGAGGTCAGCCTTGATGCGCCCTGTGTGGGGCAGGTGGCGCAGAGATGGCTCTAGAGGTCAGGACGCTGTGTCTCTCGCACCTGCTACCCTACCCATGCGGTCACCAACTAAAGGCAGACTGGGAAAATGGGGCAAGGCAGGCCCAGTCTCCACCCCATCCCCAGGCTCCACCCCATCCCCAGGCTCCACCTCCATCCTCAGGCTCCACCCCATCCCCAGGCTCCACCCCATCCCCAGGCTCCACCCCATCCTCAGGCCCCACCCCATCCCCAGGCTCCACCCCATCCCCAGGGTCCACCTCCATCCCCAGGCTCCACCTCCATCCCCAGGCTCCACCTCCATCCCCAGGCTCCACCCCATCACCAGGCTCTACCTGCATCCCCAGGCTCCACCTCCATCCAAGGCTCCACCCCATTCAGAGGCTCCACCTCTATCCATCCCAGGCTCCACCTCCATCCTCAGGCTCCACCTTCATCCCCAGGCTCTACCTCCATCCCCAGGCTCTACCTCCATCCCCAGTCTCCACCCCATCCAAGGCTCCACCTCCATTCTCAGGCTCCACCCCATTCCCAGGCTCCACCCCCATCCCCAGGCTCCACCTCCAACCCCAGTCTCCACCCCATCCAAGGCTCCACCTCCATCCTCAGGCCCCACCCCCATCCCCAGGCTCCACCCCATCCCCAGGCTCCACCTCCATCCCCAGTCTCCACCCCATCACCAGGCTCCACCTCCATTCTCAGGCTCTACCCCATTCCCAGGCTCCACCCCCATCCCCAGGCTCCACCTCCAACCCCAGTCTCCACCCCATCCCCAGGCTCCACCTCCATCCTCAGGCCCCACCTCCATCCCCAGGCTCCACCCCATCCCCAGACTCCACCTCCATCCCCAGGCTCCACCCCATCCCCAGGCTCCACCTCCATCCTCAGGCCCCACCTCCATCCCCAGGCTCCACCCCATCCCCAGGCTCCACCTCCGTCCCCAGGCTCTACCTCCATCCCCAGGCTCCACCTCCAACCCCAGGCTCCACCCCATCCCCAGGTTCCACCTCTATCCATCCCAGGCTCCACCTCCATCCCCCGGCTCCACCCCATCCAAGGCTCCACCTCCAAACCCAGGCTCCACCCCCATTCCAGGCTCCACCCCATCCCCAGGCTCCACCTCCAACCCCAGTCTCCACCCCATCCCCAGTCTCCACCCCCAGCCCCAGTCTCCACCCCCAGCCCCAGGCTCCGCCCCATCCCCAGGCTCCACCTCTATCCATCCCAGGCTCCACCTCCATCCCCAGGCTCTACCCCATCCCAGGCTCCACCCCATCCCAGGCTCCACCTCATCTCCAGGCTCCACCCCATCCAAGGCTCCGCACTTTTTGGGTCTTGTGGTGATGTGCCCTGGCCACCTGTCACCCTGGGGTGATCTCTTCTGCCTTCTGAAGTGGCCACCCTGAACTCACATTTCCCAGCCTGGGGCGGCCCTCCTGCAGATGTTCCTAGAATGGACATACCACCTCCAGGACCTGCCCCCAAATGGCCTTGACAGCAGTGGCCGGGAAGCCCACTGTGGAATCCCCACCTCGCTCCGGCTGCAGGAGGAGGCAAGCCAACGCGTCTCATTCTTTGCACAGAGCAGTTCAAGACCTGCCCACTCCCTTGCCAGCTTTGTAACGCCAGCGTGACGCTTGTCCACCCTAGGGAGCTCAGGGGGCGGGCCCATTGGCCCAGGATCCTGGGTGCTGTTACAGTTGGGGTTCCCCTGTAAAGTCCTGGTGGGCGCTGGGGTCTTTTCACACGGACACTATGGCTTGGTGCCCAGGGCACGAGGTCACATCCCTTATGACAGGCACAGCCTGGCCATGGGCATCTAACTTGGAGAAGGGGCTCCACTGGGCTGGGCCTGCAGGAGGGTGGGCAGGGGCGGGCCCCGGGCAGCCTTCACCTGTCCTGGGGTGGAGAGTGCTGGCCCGGGTCCTGGAGACAATGTATTTCCCCAGCCAGGGGCAGGGGCGCGTCTGCCTGTGGTTGCCAGCTCTGTCCCACCCTTCTTGGCAGTTCCTTGCCTGGGAGCTCAGAAGCTCAGGGGAGCTTCTGGTACAAGCCAAGGCAGGGGCCGGGCCTGGCGGCGCAGGGTGGGAACCCGAAAAGGCGGGGAGAGCTCCCTGGGGCCCCTTGCAGCTGTGAACATCAGCCAGGGCTGTGGGCTCCTGCTCTGGAGGGCCTGGGCCAAGCCCGGGGGGCCCCGGTGCCTACACCTTCGTGTCTGCTGCACGGGGCCTGCCTGGATCTGCCTGGCGTCTCCACACCGCGTGTTCCTGTCCCATTGGAGCCCAGGGGGCTTGGGGATGGGGCCCTGTTTCCCCAGAGGCCCAGCCAGCCTGGAATCCATGTCCCAGGGACCCTGGCTTTTGGCTGAGCCCAAGCACAGGCAAGGAGGGAGGCTCCCCGGACCCTGTGGGCACCGCCTGCCCTCCCCCAGAAGGGCCAGAGCGCTTCTTCTGGAGCCTGGGCTGCTGGGGGCAGCTACAGCCAGAGCCCTGGGTGCAGCTTGGGGAATTCTGGGAGCCAGCTTTGCCACAGAAAAGGCCAGGGAGGGACAGGGTAGGGTGGTGCTGGCAGCTCTCCCCAGGGACTCCCCATTTGCCACCCACAGGGCCCTGTGCCCCCCAGCAGCCTGCAGCCCACGCTCCCCATGCGTGCAGTCCGCAGCCCCGCTGTGGGCTGGGCCTGGCGTCCCAGGCTCATGCTCCTGGGCAACGTATTTTGTTGCCCGGATAGGGAGCAGGGGCCGTGGGAAAGGCGCTGTGGGGATTTGCAGCTTCCAGTTGGTGGGCAGATACCACTGACCACACAGGCCCAGCTGACCACCTGGGAGCTGCCCCTCAAGATGCTCAGGTGCCACACGGACTCCAGCAGCTTCTCCGAGCAGATCAAATGGGCCCCACCCACGCTGGGCGCCCGTCCATAACTGTGCCAGCCGACGGATGGACACCTGGGGGAGGGTCTGCTGTGTGTCCCCGCCACCCTCGGGGAGACTGGGCACAGCTCTCTCTGCACTCTCGGGTAGGCAGCCAGCTTGGGGAGGCTGAGGCTTGACCCCCAAAGTCCATAGCTGGGGAGTCAACTGACAGCAGGGTGTCTGGGGTCCTTACCCAGGCAACAGAGTTCCAGGGCAGGGCGGGGCGAGGTGGGGCCCCTGAAGACAGCACCAGGCCTGGGCACCCTCTCCCTTCTGCTCCATGCCCTTGGAGGCCGGGGAGTAAGTTCCTTGCAAGTTCTCAGTCTGGGTTCTGATCCAGGTGAAATTGACGTCACATGAATTTCAGTGGCATCCAGCAGGTGCACACAGCCCACACACCCTCACAGGACCAGCACCTCGCTGCCCGCTCCTCGTCCCCCCCAGGATGACCAGCGTCCCCGGGATGGCCAGCGTCCTTCCTGCTCCCCCTTCTCCCCTGGGATGACCAGCGTCCCCGGGATGGCCAGTGTCCTGCCCGCTCCTCGTCCCCCCCAGGATGACCACCGTCCCTGGGATGGCCAGCGTCCTTCCTGCTCCCCATCCCCGCAGGGATGGCCGGCGTCCTTCCTGCTCCGCGTCCCCACAGGTATGGCCGGCGTCCTTCCTGCTCCCCGTCCCCACAGGGATGGCCGGCATCCTTCCCACCCCTGTGGATTTCTCTCTTCCATCATTAGCTTCAAGTTCTCCAGGCCTCCATGCAATGTCTGACATGCCCACTAGTGACCGTGCCTTAGTTCATCATGGTACCTGTGGGTGGACCCTCTGCTACCCAGTGCCCATGGGTGAATGTGTGGGTCAGTGGGCTGTTGCAGGCTGCGAGTGCAAGCGTCTGTGTGTTCTGGGTGGAACCTGCTAATGGGGTGGGAGGTTTTGCCCTCTGTGGAGGTGGGGGCAGGGTCGCCGGCCTTCCCCGCGACGCCCTGCTGTCTGCCGAGGTGGGAGCAGGGTCGCCGGCCTTCCCCGCGATGCCCTGGCGTCTCTCCTGTGGCTTCAGCCTCTTCCTGCAGCTGTGGAGAGAGCAGGGGTCCCTGGGGTGGGTGTTGGTGAGATGTGGCAGGGCAACCTTTGGAGGCTGGCACCTGCATGCCAGGCTCTTGAAGGCCTGACAGATGTATACCATGTACCACTGGGGATGTGGCTGCCCCTTCCTGTGCCCAACTATGCCCCTGGAGCCCCCTGATGGCTGCTCCCCGGGGCGTGGCCCAGCTGCCTGCTTTTAGCTCCTCCCTGGAGGCCCCTACAGGTGCCTGACATTTGGTTAACATTCCGTCAGGATGGCCTGGGACCCCCTGGGGTGCTGGCTGGGTGGGGGACCCTGAGATGAGAGGGGCCAGCCCTGAGGTGCGCATGGTCCACCATGGATGGGCCACCTGGTGCCGCCACGTGGGCTGTGGGCACCCAGGGAGGCCCAGCCCAGCAGTGGAGGGGGCACACAGCATGGGCAGTAGGAGGCCAAGGGGCCGCCATGCCTGGCTTAGCCCAGCAGCTTTCTCTGTGGTTGTGGGGAGTCCTAGAGGCCCAGACTGCGGTGGGCACCATCACCCACCTGCCCAGGAAGGTCTGGGCTGGACATTGTGGGGCTGCCCTGTTCTGGGCTGATGCCCAGCACTGCTAGATGCGGGTGGCCTCGTTAGCCTCCCTGGGCCCACGGGGAAGCTCGGGCACCCCCAGCTCTGAGCCAACCTCTGACACAGCCCTCAAGGGGGACCAAGCTGGCAGCTGCATCCCAGCCGTCCAGGGCAGCCGCTCTGCTGTTCTTGCACAACCTGTCTCAGAGGGCTGTGGCTCCTCCCACCGGGGAGGGCCTCCAGGGACAGCCCCCAAGAGGCGCAGTGAGAGACGCTACAACTGGGAGAGCTGTGGGCTGGCCCAGGCCTGGCGAGGTTGGTGCTGGGCTCTGCGGCCCCTGGGCAGCTGAGCAGGTGGGGCTTGTGTCCAAGGCAGGTTGGGGTCCCACTGGCTGTGAGCCTGCTCCAGGCTCTGTCCACTGACGGCTGGGTGGAGCTTTGGCCTTGTGCAGTTTGTGTGACCTGGGCCTCAGCCGGGCAGCTCTGCCTGGCATGGCCTCATCCTCCCTGGGCAGCCTCCATTTCTTGGTCTTCAACCAATGGGAGTGTGAGTAGGAAGACCAGAGGGCTGTGGCTGCCCAGGCAGGAGCCAGGTTGAGGGTCCTGCCAGCCCTGCCAGCCGCTTGCAGCACACCAAGGATTCCCTGGGGTCCCTGACCCAGAGGCTGGTGAGGGACCGGGTTCACTTTACCCAGATGTTGCATGATCCCCATGGGAGGGTTGGGGCCTGGGCAGCTGCGAGGCTGACCGCTTGGGAGGCTGGGCAGTCCTGGTTTTCCTGGGGGCACTGTGGGCTCTAGCAGTCAGTTAGCATGGAGCACAGTAGGGCCAAAGAAAGATACCCTCTGGGGGTGGTGGGGAGGTCCTGTCCGGCCGCCGGCTCCCCCACTGCTCCGTGTAGATGTGGATGAGAGCGCCGTGGACAGCGGGGGCTGCGAGGGCCGATGCTGCAGCTCCGTGGGTGGCTCCGCTGTGGCCTGGGCCGCCAGCTGCAGGGGGATGAAAGGACCTTCCGAGGTAGGCCGGGCCCCGCCCACCGCTGCCAGCCTGCCCCGGCTTGTCTGCGAGGAGCCGCGGGCAGCTCGGGGGGTCCCTGGGGCTCTCCTCGGCCTGCCTGCTCCCCATGCCCTCGTCTGGTTCCCACCGCTGACATTGCCTGGGAGGAGAGGGGTTGGAGGGAGGTGCCCAGGGTGCCTGGGGCTGTGGTCACACCTGGCTGCAGGGAGCTGAGGCTTGTGGGAGCCCATGTGTGGGGGGGCATGGGTGGGACTTGGTGGTCTGGGGCTGGAAGCAAAGTCAAGGACAGACAAAAGGAGCCCCCAGAAGGAGCTGGAGCCAGGAGGCACTGGGGGCCATGCCCTGCTCTGCCTGGGCAGCCGAGGCCCTGGGAGAGCCCTCGGGCCGGCGGGACCAGCCACCTGTGGCCTGCGCTCACAGAGCTCACAGACGGTCTCGTGGAGAGGCCTGAGCTGAGCCAGACAGCAGCTGTCAGCAGCCGCCCGCTGTCCAGCTGTGAGCTGTCTGTTAGGCCAGGGTCGGGAAGACGGGGAGGCTGCCCCGCCCGGATGGCCGGGGAACACGGCTCTCTCGCTTCTTGCCAGCGCGTTCCCATGGCCCGCAGGAGGCCTGGGGGTTCCCTGGACAGCTTGGGAACCAGGGGGACAGCTGCTCACCCCCACCCGGCGGCGCCACCCCGCTCCTCCGGCTCCAGGCCCCACCTCTGGGACTGGCTTCTCCTTGATTCCTCTGCTGGGTGACAAACTGCTGAGGCCTCCAGGGCAGGTCACCCGGGGTGGGAGAGGGTTGCCCGGCCTAGGGACTGGAGGGGCTACCAGCGCCTGCCCTCCCACCATACCTGCTGCCCTCTGTGACTCCAGGTATGGCCACCGTGGGCCGTATGACACCCCCAATACCCCCACGTGGCAGGAGTGAAGGGAGCCGCTGCAGGCCCTACCCAGTTAAACCACCTGATGGCCACCTGGACCCCCCCCCAGAGCAGGCTCCTGGCCATACGCCCTCCCTGGCCTTGGGCACTGGGCAGCAGGTCACGGCAGCAGGACTGGAGCTCGGGTGCCAAGAAGGCACCCCTGGGGCAGTACCCAAGGCTTCCCCTGGTTTATGGAGAGCGGCAGGTGGCTCCTGGCCAGCCATGGCATGGGGCACACCACAGCTTCACATAACTCCCTTGCAACGGGACCATGCCCACACTGGTAGGCCTGTGGGCCCCTTGGAGCTGCCCATCCATCCACTTCAGGGTCCTGTCCCCAAGGCCCAGACCCCCATCAGAACCTCAGCCCTGAGACCTCTGATGTTGGGGCAGGACGTAGGGTCCCTGACCACTGCCCTGCACTGGCCCTCAGGGCCTGCCCATTGTGCCTGCATGGTGTGGGGTCAGTCCTTTGGTCAGGGGCCTGGCCAGGCGTAGGGTACGGGCCCTATTCTGGAACACGAGTGGATCTTGGCAGGGGTCTGAGGTCCTGCTGAGGGGCCCTGGGAAGCCTCGAGCACAGCCCGGCTGCTCCTGATGGTCGCTGCAGGGCCTGGCCCACACTCCCTTCCCTGCTGTCTGGGCTGGGCAGCCTCGGGGCCCTGCAGCGGGGGGCTCTCGCGGGAGGAGCTGCAGGGCCCCAGCAGGCTGCCCCGTTGCAGCTCATGGAAAAGCCCTCCTGGTCTCTGTGCTGGGCCACACGGCGCACCTGTGCGTGCCTTCAGAGGGGCGAAGATACACTGCCACCACTGCCTTCGGCGAGATGGGGTTAGGGTTAAACCCATGACCCAGCCTGGCTGGAGAGGTCTGGGGCCCCAGAGGACAGGGCCGCCACTGCCACCCTCCAGGCCTGTTTTCCCAGTTCCTGCTTCCGGGAAGGCCGTGGCTCCGAGCTGCTCTCGGGTGGGCGGTGGCTGCCCTGGGCCCAGGGCTGGCATGGGAAGTCGGCCCTGCAGAGGGGCGCCGCCAAGCCCAGCACAGCACCAGGCAGCAGGTTGGGGCTGGCTTCCCTGTGCATTCCCCTCGGCTCCCCTAAGGAGACAGGCTGCAGGTCGGGGCAGGGAGGCCGCCCTGGCTGGGTGTGCCCCGGGTCCTGTGGCCTGACCCAGCTCTGTCTGTCCCTTCCCTGGCTTCACCACCCCCCCCAGGGAGTCTGCCGCCCCCAGCGCTGCGTGTTTGGGATGGCTGGGGCTGTGAGTCACGCGTGGCTGGGGGGGCTGTGCTGACAGCCAGGAGCCTGCTGTGTCCTCCGTCCTCAGCCAGAGAGCGAGCGCACGGGCCAGGGCTGCGGGGCTTGGAGGGGCCCAGGCGCCCAGGGCAAGAGCTGGAGACACTCCCCGGGGAAGGGGCAGGGTGGCGGGTGCCCCCCCATGGAGAGGCTCTGGGTGATGGGGTGGTGTACACAGCTCTAGGTGGGCTCCAGGGCTTGGCCTCCAGGTGGATGTGTGTGTCTTGTGCCCTGGAATACCTTCCAGTGCCTGGTGGAGTTCGCTTGGCCAAGCTGGGCAGGTGGAGCAGCTGCACTCCCGATGGGACCTGGTGCTTGCCGCTGCCAGCTGTGCCCCACGGCCACTGCAGGTGGGGAGCCTGTGGGCTGTCCCTGCAATGACCCTCCAGGGCCAGACCTGAGTCAGCCAGGATGGACTTGGTGTTTCTGCTGAGCTGAGCTCTGTGAGCACCTCAGCTGCCCGGTCTGTAAATGGACCTCAGTTGCCTGGTCTGTGAATGGGATGTGTGCTGCTGTCTCCCTCCAGGGACGTGGCCCAGCTTCTGCCAGCAGCAGCGTCCCCATGACGGGCCAATTGCCGGCTGGGGCCGGTCAGAGCTGTCTGACGCCTTGGCCCGCTGCACCCCCCCACTCGCCTCCTGTACCTGCTCGCTGCGAGGGTCTCAGGCCTGGTCAGCCCGGGGGACCATGGTGGGTGTCCGTAGCAGCCTCAGAACCTCCCCATTCCCAAAAGCACCCTGGGCTGTGCTGGCCCCATGTGGCCAGCAGACCCCCGTGATGTCATCATGGGGGACCTGTCCTCTCCCCTTTGGAGGGATGTGAGGCTGGGAGCTGGTGACCTCCCACCCCAGAGGCACAAACCCACCCAGCTGCCGCTGCTTCTTCTCGGAGACAAGGGGGGAGCCTGGGAAAGGGCCAGATGGCGGGCGGGGTTGGGAGGGCTTGGTCCCTGGGGCTGCCAGGGTGGGACAGGGGCCTTCACTGGGGGCACTGGGAGAAGCCTGGGCAGTTGCTGTGTGAGCTGAGCAGGCAAGACCCTCAGGAGCAGGGGGATCCGTGTGATGGGTCAGCCGCAGTCCACGGCCCTGCTGTTCCCAGGGAGCCTGGATGCCAAGGGCTGTGGCAGCCCTGGCTGTCACTCACCCGTGCTTGACCTCACTGTCTCGTGCACTGGCTGGTCTTGCTATCCACAGGGAGAGGCAGGAATGTGGAAGCGACGTAGCCGCTGACAGGTGCCTGATCCAGGCCAGCTGTGCTGGCTGTGTGGGGGAGGGCAGGGCAGCTGCTGCAGGCCCTGTGCCAGGGCAGGTGCCCCAAAGCCCTGGGCCATGCCTGCTCCCAGGAGCCATGCTGTAGGTCTCTCCCTATGCATCCTGGGACCCTGGCTCTGTCTGCAGGGCCTGGCGCTGCCACCTCTACTCCTAACCCCAGCCCCCATTTCCACAGCTTGAGGCCCAGTGTCCCTGGTGAGGTCCCAGTGACCATGGGTACCCCACACCTAGCTGTCTGGCCCTGTGTGGGAGAGGGTCTCCCTAGAGTGCCTCTGAGCGGAGGGAACTGAGGTGGGGGGAGACGAGGCCTGCCCAGCCCCAGAGCTGCAGAGCCACGCAGAGCCAGCATCCTGCCTCCCCAGCCAGCCTCCCTGGCTTCTTGTCCCCGGGCTGCCGGCCAGGAAGCTGGCCACACACCTGCGTGCCTCTGGCAGGCTGATGGGGCTCCAAGCATGCGTCCCAGGTGCCGAGAGCTGTCACCTCCTTGCTGCGGCTCAGGGTCACTCCTAGCAGGTTTGTTCTTGGTCACAGCCAAGCCATGGCCATCAGTGCTGGCCCAAGATGTGCGAGGTCCGCTGGCTGCCATGGACATCCAGGACGCTAGGGAGTTCCGCAGTGGACAGCCTGCAGCCTCCGTGTGGCTGCGTTCTGGGCATCTGTCTGTCCAGGTGCAGGTGGGGGGACGAGCTGGCCACTGGAGCCTGAGGGCAGGGCTTTGGACAGGCATAGCCCTCAGGGCTCAGGCCAAGGAAGTGGGTACTCCTGGGCAGTGAACCACTTCTCTAGCGGGGCAGGGCTGCCCTGGACTGGGAGGGGTGTCAGCTGGTGGCCGAGCTCTCGCTGCCAAACCAGGGTGTGCGAGGCAGGGAGGGCGGCCAGGGATCCTTGGTCAGCTTTCTCCCCTGTTCCTCCTGGGGTCCCGGTGGTCCCAACTGTACTTGTCTGAGTGTCCAGTAAGATGTGTTCCCCCCGTGCCTGCCTTCCCTGCCTGGTGTCTGCCTGAGGCCCCGCTCGGCCTGCTGGGGGCTGGCCCCTCAGAGCTCGTGTCGCCAAGGAGCAGGTTTCTGCTGGCCACCCCAGCCTCCCCACCTTCTCCCACCTCCCATCAAGCCCTGTCCACCACCCTGTCCCCCTGCTCTCAACGCGCTCCCCCATACCGCTGCTCTCAACACCCTGCCTGGCCTCTCCTGTAAGAGTTCCCGCCGCCACCTGGTGCCCCTGCACCCACAGCTTCTCTCTTGCTCATTCAGCTCCTGTGGTTTACCCGCAGTGGCCAACTTCCCTGCCACGCCCTGGCCTCCTTTGGGACACCCCCCAGGAGGATTCCCAACCGACACTGTGTCCCTGGCCCTCTCACCCTCCTGGCGTCTGGCCCTGCTGGGTCCTCAGCCACACACCCACAAAATCCTACCTTCGTTTCTGGCT
This sequence comes from Ochotona princeps, assembly GCF_030435755.1. NCBI lineage: Eukaryota > Metazoa > Chordata > Mammalia > Lagomorpha > Ochotonidae > Ochotona > Ochotona princeps. Next base: position 1,536,174 of record NC_080833.1, on the reverse strand, counting down.
TCTGGGGTTGAGAGGTGGGGGCTCCCTTTGCTGAAAGTGAAGTCCCCTTAAGGACCCTGCTGGAGGGTGGGCTGGGGGGGCGGGGAGGTGGAGCCCAGAGGTCTCCCCGTTGCTTCTCTGCGCTTCCCAGGGACGTAGCTGCCCATGCAGCTTGTGCTTTGGGGCCTGCTGGTGGCTAGGTGGGGGCTGGGGGTCCAAGGCAGTGTCAGGAACCTTGGAAGCAGGTGGGACCAAAGCTGGGCCCTGGCAGCTGCCACTCAGGTGCTGCTGGAGGCCCTGGGTGCTAGCCAGGCCGGGGCAGTGAGCTGGAGCTGGCCACCACCCCTCCGGTCTTGGCATCCTGCAGACAGGTTCAGCCTGGCCTTGGAGACCCATAGGAGGGTCCTACAGGTCAGGTGGGCTACTGGGTAACGTCCTGAGGATGGTTCCAGGCCTTGGCTTTGGGCATGGTATACAGTTCAGCCAGCCCTCGCATCCCCGCTGGTCACTGGGCTGTCCCGGTTCCCTCCACTGCCGTTCCTGGCTCCTGGCTCAGCAGACCCTGTGGCAGCCAGTGGCTGCTCCCTGGCAGCTCCAGTATGCCCAGTGAGAATCGGCTTAAGAGTGTGGTCAGCCTCACCTCATGGCAATCAGAGTGGAAGCTCCCTGGTCCCCCCAGGTCAGAGTCAGGAGGCCCTGGGGAGGCTGGGGACGCAGGTGCCCCCACAGTCAGTCCATCGAGCAGCCCCCCATGACCAGAGCTGTGCTGAGGGTCCCATGCCCTCAGGCCGCCTGCTGCCTGGTGTGCTATGAGCTGGGGCTGTGCCATGCTGCGTCCCCAGGGTCTGCGGCTGTGTGTGTACGGGCACGTGCCCTGGCTTGTGCAGCCCCTGCCGGCACGCTGCGGAAGGGGGAGCAATTGGTGAGGTTTGGATTTCCGTTTCTGGCTTGGGGCACGGGCGGGACTGGTAATGGATTTACCAGGAGTCGGATGCTGGAAGGGCTGGGGGTGCTCCCAGGCCGGGGGGGCCTGCACATTTGGCTTCTGAAGTAAGCCCTGGGAGAAGGCGCGGGAAGTAGATCCCGCTCTGAGCTGAGCTTTGGAGAGGTCCAGGTTGGGAACTGCTGGGCAGGTGTGTGCCCCCGACCCCCCGTGGGAAGGGGTGTGAGGGGGCGTGAGCTCCTGGCTCGGCTAGATGGAAGCCTAGGCCCGTGCAGCCGCCTTCCTGGCTCCCACGCTCCCCTCCCCACCTCCACCCCCAGCCCTGCCCACCCGTGCCCTCCACATGGCAGCACCCCCACCTTCCCTGCTCCCCCAGGATCCAGAGCTGGTTGGGCAGTGGTGGGGTCTACTGGCCACTTCACCCCGGTGCCCCCCATCCCTGCCCTGCTAGCCAATACACCTGGGGGTGTGGCCTGGTCCTGTGACCCTCGCTGTCTTGGGATGGGGACAGTGGCCTGCAGTGGCTTCTCTCCTACCCTCCCCCCGCAGGACTTTGCCAATCCCACTGCCTGTTGGGGTCAGAACAATGGCTCCTTCAGGGGCATGTGCTGAGCTCATGGGTGGTGTGCACAGGGGTCCCTCTGGCAGGTCCCCAGCCCGACCTTGACCCCGGGGCAGCGTTCGGCCTCAGACATCTCCCCTACTCCACTTGGGAGCTCACATCAGAGGACCGTCCTAGCCAGGGGCTCGGCCAGGGGGTTGTTCAGACTCCTGGCCCCTCCTAGTCTGCCCCCAGAGCCTGGCTCCATGGCTCACACTGACAAGATGGGCCCACACCGTGGGGACAGGAGTGGCATCTGGGGGTGGCACTGGCCCTTGCTCAGCCTGGGTCATGGCCAGGGAGCCTGGAACAGAGTTGGAGCCAGCGGGCGGGGGCGAGTCCTCCCTGCTGACAGGCAGACATTCCGTGGCAGGGACGCCCAGTGTGGTTCTGCATCAGGAAGGCATTTCCCAAACTGCTTCCAGACCCCCACCGCCGCCGTCTGTGTGTGCAGCCCTGGCCTCGGTCGCTGTGGGTGCCGTCTGGGCTGCCCGAGTGCCCGTGAGGCTGGGCCTCCAGAGGAGCCTGGAACCAGATGTGTGCCCTGGTCACATGTGGTCACTGCAGCGTGCCAAGGTTGGGTACCAGCACGGCGGGTACATGTGTGTGTCTCACGTGAGCTAACGAATGGATGAGCAGTGAGCAAAGGATGGGTTGAGTACAGGGGAGATGGGGTAGCCCCGCCGGGATCTACTGGGTGGTGGGAAGCGAGCAGAGCCCGTTGGGTCCTGTGGTGCAGGTTGCCCAGCAGGGCCTGTGGCTAGCAGAGCCTGGCTGGGTCCTGCAGTGCAGCCACCTCTGGCTCACTGTACCCTGGGTCACCCAGCTTCTCCGCTGCCCATGGCCCTTCCTGTGTGGTGGTGGTGGCCCTGGCTTGCGTGGCCTTGTGAGTGTACACACCTTGCAGCGTACAGCTCTGGGGTGGAGAGGGAGGGAGTTGGGGAACGTGACTACCACGGACAGGCTGGGATGTCTGGAAGATGCGCTGGGCAAGACTGGAGCCGGGGAGGGTCCTTGTGCCGCTGGCTGCGCCTGCTAGCGACAACCCCTGCTCGCCAGCCTAGGCCTGCCTGCCTGCTATGGGGGCACCGGGGGGCTCTGCTGACCCCAGTGCACTGGGGGTGGGACCTGGACACAGCCTGTGGTTGGGGCCTCTTCCCGCCCAGCGCGCCCACTTGACTGCTGTGGCAACAGTTGGCCTCCGGCTCGTTCTGGAGGCGTCCATCCGCGCCTAGCCAGGGTGGCTCTCTTCCCTGCCTTCCTGTGCCGGGAGCCTGAGCTTGCGCTGCCTCCGCGGGTGTCCCTGTGCGTGGGGCTATCTGGGCCCTGTGTGTGAGCAGCGCGCAGGAATGCACGGGGCGGGCGCGGGGGGCCCTGGGGGCTCCAGCGCGGGCTGGGGTGGAGGCAGCGCCCTTGGGGGCGACGGGGCGGAGCCGGGGCGGCCCGGATTTGGCTGTTACCTGCGGGGGGCGGAGGGAAAGCTGAGAACATAAAGCTGAGGGGCGGGGCGCGCCAGGCCGGAGCTGCTTGAGGCTGCGGCGGCGGCGGATCCGAGCGGCTGGACGAGCGGGGCCCCGCTCCTGGAGCGACCCGAGTGACCGGAGCAGAGCGCCCGGCCAGTGGGCCATGGAGGAGTCCCGGGGTCGCAGCAGGCTGGCCGCGCTCTGGTGTCTCGGGCTCCTGGGGGGCCTGGCGCGGGTCGGGGGCACGCACTACCGCTATCTCTGGAGGGGTTGCTACCCGTGCCAGCTGGGCCAGGCCGGCTACCCCGTGAGCGCCGGTGACCAGAGGCCAGGTGGGCGCCAGGCAAGCGGCGGAATCGGGGGGTGGGCCTGCCCGGGGTGCCTGCTTTGTGCGTACCCCTTTGTTTCCGCTGCTGAAAGTTGGCGCGGGCATGCTGAGCCCAGGTGCCCAGGGGGCGGGCGGGCGGGCCCTCAGCCCCTGCGAGGACAAGCCACCGCCTTTGTCCACTCGGGTGCCCCTTTGCACTCACAGCCCTGGGGGTTCGCAGGAGCGCACGCACCTAGAGTGCCTCTCTCTTCAGGACTCCTGGGGGGAGGTGAAGTGTGACAGGTGTCCACTCGATACCTGGTCCTTCCTCAGCTTTAGTGGCCTGCAGGTCACCTGAGAGGCCCTAGCGGCACCCTGACCTGGCCCTGCCCTGTCGTAGGAGTGGGGGAGGGCGATGTGGTGCCCGGCTCTCTGGGAACCGGCCCCCACCTCTCCTGCAGTTGCCCTGTCTCTAGTTCTGTCCCCAGACTGGCCCTGCTGGAGGCCCCTGTGCCACGAGTCCAGTGACCTCTCCAGCCAGGGCCAGGAGGCTATACAGCGCCAAAGGTGTTGGGCTGGGGTGTGTGGGCGGGACCTGGGGTGCTGCGTCCAGACTGGCTCTTGCTGTCTGGGGAGCGGAGCAAGTTGTACGGAGTCTGAACTTGATGACCGCCCCTGAGCCGGGTTGGCTGGCTGGGTGGGATTTCCCTCGAGTGGCTCACAGCAGTGTCAGCCCAGCCCTCTGATGCCCAGGCACCATGGGCAGCTGCAGGACGGGGGGCCTGGAAGCCCCTCCCTGGGTCTTCCTGGTGGGCTTGGCTGGAGCCAGACCAGGCTGTGGATCATGGAGTGAGCAGGTGTCGTGCCCAGTGGCTGGCCCTGGTGCCCAGGCCTGTGGGAGGAGGGAGCAGCTTGTGGAGGTGTCAGTGGCTGGCTAGCCGTGCGGTCCCCTGCGTTGGGGGGCACTGTGACCTGACCCTCACCCGCTGGCCCCAACGACTCCTCCCTGAGAGGGTGGGTGCCTCCTTGCCCCTGTCTGGCGTCGCTTTGCTGGGGCAGCTCCTGGGGAGGACGTTGGCATCTTTGGGGTACGCTGTTCAGCTGGTGTTACATGAAGAATGCGGAGCCATGGCTCCTTGGGCTGTGACCGTAGCCGCGGGTGTGTGGGGTGGAGTGCTTGAGCCACCCAGCACAGCACTGTGTGCCACAAGGCAGCATATGCACAGGGCACTGTCCCGGGGTGGAGGGTGTGGGGCTGGGGTTGGATTGCAGTCACTCCTGGGGAGGCACCACGGTGGCGAGGTACCGAGTCCCCTCTCAGCCCGACGGGACCAGCCTGTGTGTTTCCGGAGGGAGCGGGCTGGGAGAGGCTGGACTGGGGGGCCACTGGGGTTACAGCGTGTGTAACAGGAGGGCCAGCGTGCTGCTGCTGACACTCTGGCCCGCTCGTGTGAGGGACTGCACAGGCTCCTGGGCCAGCCTGTGGGCCAGCGGCGTCCCGAGGTGCCTGGCCTGTAGTGCCTGCCTCAGAGCAGCCTGCAAGCTGTGTGGGAGCCTTGGGAGTCCCCACTCCCAGGGCCGGGCCCCCAGCCTCCCTGTTAGCCGACAGCAGCGGGCAGGCGCTGGGGCTGGGTGTCACGGAGCCTTCAGCTGTCAGCGACACCTGCTCTGCTGGTGCTGTGTTCCATGCTCATGGGGGGTCTCAGAGCAAGGGACCAGAGCCCCCCTTGGATGGGGTGCTGCCCCTGGCCCTGCGCAGCTGGGTCCCGAGACCCTCACCTCACCCTGGGTCCCTGTGTCTTCCAGGTTCAGGAGACTGTTGGGAGCCTCTTCATTTTAACAGTAGAATCAAGACAGAGAGAGAGAGAATTTCCATTTGCTGGTCACTCCCCCAAAGAGCCACAACGGCCAGGGCTGGGCCGTGCTGAAGGAGCCTGGAAGTCCACGTGGGTCTCCCCTGTGGATGCGGGAGCCCAAGCACGTGGCTGCCCTCTGCTGCTGTCCCAGGCACATTAGCAGGGAGCTGAGTGGGAGGTGGAGCAGCTGGCGCCTGAGCTGGCGCCCACGCGTGGGAGGTGGAGCAGCTGGGGCCTGAGCTGGCACCCACGGGTGGGAGGTGGAGCGGTTGGGGCCTGAATTGGCACCTACGGGTGGGAGATGGAACAGCTGGGGCCTGAACTGGCGCCCATGGGTGGGAGTTGAAGCAGCTAGGGCCTGAGCTGGCGCCCATGAGGGATGCCAGTGCTGTAGGTGGTGGCTTAGACCCTCTGGCTGTTGGGCTGATCACGACCCTTGCTGCCAGTCAGCCCAGCCCCTGGCTGAGCCTGGTGATGGTGATGCTGTGGCTTCCTGGCACAGGTGGAGGTGTACCTGGCCTTGCTGAGTTTGGGGGTTAGGAGGGGCTCTGGGCTCTCCCCACCGTGGACGCAGCTCACACATGGAGCAAGGCCTCTGCCACTGGGGCTCATTCTGTGTCCTGTCTGAGAGCGTGGGCTGCTATGGGCTGTGCAGCCTGGTTGGTGGCACCCTCCATGGAGCAGACTGGGGCTGGTATGAGCAGCTTTTGCCCAGGGGCCACCGGTGTCCTCCAGCTGTGTGGCGAGGGAGTGGGCCTGGGGGTGGCCTGGTGGCCGTGGTGGCTGGTTAGTGGGCTTGCCCAGTAGAATCAGAGGAGCTTCAGCTTGGTGGATAGTCCTGGTTGCCTCACCACGCTGAGCGAGTTTCCCACGTGGCGGGCACTTGGCTCTGTGGCAGCTCTGAGCTCTGTGCCCCTGAACCGGGACCTAGCTGCTTTCCTTGGACTCCGGCAGCGAGGCTGGCCTGTATCCTGCAGTCCCTTCTCTCGTGGCCCAAAGGGCGGCCTTGCCAGCGTCCCAGCCTGCTGGATGTTGGGTCACCCCGACCTCACTGACTTGGAGCGGACTGGTGCTCAGGGGCCCCGGGCACAGCTGGCATCTCAGTGCCTGAGCTGGAAGTCTCCCCCGTGGGCGTCCCCGGGGCCACACAGCTCCCTTCATCCGCTCTGTGTGTTTCTTCTCTGGCTGGCTGCACCTGTAGGGGTCTCCAGCTGCGCGCTGGATTCCTGCAGAGGGCCTGCTGAGTCTGCAGCCCAGGCAGGGGTCCTGGGAGCTCTTCCAGGCCCTGCACCTTACATCCCGCATCTCCCCGGGGCTGCGCACCAGCCTCTTCCACTTCCGGTCAGCCGTGGCCTGGGGCAGAGGGACACAGTGGACCACGCAGGTGGCCGTGGGGTCAGGGGCGGGGGTTCGCCAAGTGGAGTCCTGGGCCCTGCCGTGGGTTCCTGCCCCCTCTGTGTGGTCTCCCTCACTCGGGAAGCGGGAGTGACGAGGGCCTTGGCAGTGTGGCCGTGGCCCCGGGCTGCTGTCCACTGCTCCGGCCAGCATCTCCTTTGTCTCCCATGGAGAGTGGAGGCACTGCCCGTCGGCCCCCAAGGAAGCCAGCCCGTCCCTTCTTCTGCTTCCTTGCCCCTGCCCGGTGTCTGGGGTGGCTCTGCCCGGGGGGACCTGCCGGCATGGTTGGGAAGCCACAGGAGGGACTGGTCCTGCTGGTGCCGGCTGCTAACCTCCCCTCCCCACTCCCCAGATGTGGATGAGTGCCAGGCACATAACGGCGGCTGCCAGCACAGGTGTGTGAACACCCCCGGCTCCTACCTCTGTGAGTGCAAGCCTGGCTTCCGGCTCCACAGCGACGGCAGGACCTGCCTGGGTGAGTCGCCTGGGCCCCGGTCACTCCTGCCCAGGCCGGGCAGGGACGAGTCCCTGTAGTTGGGGCTGAGGGGCCCGTCTGTCGCCATGAGACAGCACGGCACCGCCTGCACCTGAGGAAGCCGAAGGCAGGTTGGATAAGCAGAGGGCTGGGGCTATGTGCCTGGGTCAGTCTGCAGGGGCCCTGCCGCTGGTGCTGGCCCCAGGTCTTGAGGAGCTGGGCTCCTGGGGGAGGGGTAGCTGAGAACTTCAGCCCTGTGCCACCTCTGCAGGTCTGTGCCAGGGGGACGTGGGACTCAGACGGTGGCCTGCCCGGTGCTGGTGGGCTCTGGGCAGGGAGGTCAGGAGCAAGGCTGGGGGCAGGGCTGCAGCCCCCGCACGTGGAGGTGGGGAGCGGCTGTCCCATTTGCAGCGTCCCTGCCCCTGGCTGGCTCTGGACATGGGTGCCTGGGGCCAGGCTGAGCCCTGCCTTCTGGCCCGAGAGGCCTGTCGGTCCGTGCTCTGGGAGGCTGGGGGTGGGTCGACCCTTCTTTCCACTGCGGCGACTCGGCCAGTTCCGAGCGTCCTCCCTCCTGGTCCCCGCTGCCATGAGGCGGGCAGTCGGCCAGCCCACACTCACGTGTCCCTGCAGGCGGCTCACTCCCGGCTGGGGCCTAAGTAGGACCAGATGCCACTGGGTCGGGACATGGTCCTCAGGGCCACAGCCCAGCCTGTGCCTGAAGGGAGCGCCTGCGAGCCGGTGGGGGGCTCTTTACCGCAAGCTCCCTGAAAGGCAGCTGGTGGCCTGCCCCTCCTCCCGGCGCTCCCCCATGTCCTGCGAGGGGCTTTCCAGTCTCCATGGAAACCTGGTTGCCCTCTCACCCCATGGCTTGCCCTGGGTGGACCTGTGATGGTGTACGGACGGGAGGGGCTGCCGGGGCCACTCTGTGCTCTGGGGGTCTCAGCAGGCGGTGCTGGCTGGAGGGCAGGGCCTGTCATGTGGCTGTCTCCCTGCTGAGAGGCCTCTGGCACCCCATGCCTCCCCCCACCACCCTGGGTGTCCTCCCTCTGCTTGCCTGACTCCACTCCAGTGCTCCCGGGGTACTTTGTTCCTGCTGGGATCTGCCCTGCCATAGGGTCTACCATGGGCACTGCTCTGTGGGTCTGGGTCCCTGGCCTCTGGGGACCCTGAGCAGTGTCCTGTTGTTCGGGGGATCTCCCCAGGAAGGGCAGGTGTTTGCTCCAGAGTGGCCCCCCGCCTCTGTGTCCAGCCTAAAGGACGGCCCCTGGGCTGCGGGGGACTTGAGACCAGGGGCCTGAGGCAGGAAGAGGTGGCTCCCGGCTTCCCTGGGGCGAGTGGTGGTTGGTGCTGGGGTCCTAGCTTAGTAGCAGGGACCCCAGAGACCACTGCCTGGTCCATACCAGGACTCTGAGGGTGTGGGCCTGGATGCCCAGCCCCTGGGCAGCCCCTGTTCCTACCAGGTGCCACAGTGTATCTTGGCAGGTGCTCTCAGAGAACTGCCCAGGAGCCATGTCCCTGCCCTGCCCCGCCCAGCTAGAGCGACAATGCCCAGCTGTTGCCCTGTGTAATGCCCAGCTGTTGGGAACCTGCAGGCTCAAGAGCACCATGCGCTGATCTTCTGGGCCCTGAGCCACATGAGGACCCTAGAGGCTGGGTGGGGAAGGTGCCCAGGACCCAGGGCATTGGGGGGTGGTCCTGGCAGTGCCCGCTCAGGAGGTTGGGTGGGGCTGGGACATGCCCAGGACCCAGGGCATTGGGGGTGGTGGTCCTGGCAGTGCCCACTCAGGAGGCTGGGTGGGGCTGGGACACGCCCAGGACCCAGGTCATTGGGGAGTGGTCCTGGCAGTGCCCACTCAGGAGGCTGGGTGGGGCTGTGACACGCCCAGGACCCAGGGCATTGGGGGTGATGGTCCTGGCAGTGCCCGCTCAGGAGGCTGGGTGGGGCTGTGACACGCCCAGGACCCAGGGCCCTGGGGGTGGTGGTCCTGGCAGTGCCCGCTCAGGAGGCTGGGTGGGGCTGTGACACGCCCAGGACCCAGGGCATTGGGGGTGGTGGTCCTGGCAGTGCCCGCTCAGGAGGCTGGGTGGGGCTGTGACATGCCCAGGACCCAGGGCCCTGGGGTTGGTGGTCCTGGCAGTGCCTGCTCAGGAGGCTGGGTGGGGCTGTGACATGCCCAGGACCCAGGGCCCTGGGGTTGGTGGTCCTGGCAGTGCCTGCTCAGGAGGCTGGGTGGGGCTGTGACATGCCCAGGACCCAGGGCCCTGGGGGTGGTGGTCCTGGCAGTGCCCGCTCAGGAGGCTGGGTGGGGCAGGTATACTCACAGCCTGTGAGCATCCCTGTCTTTGGGAGAAATGCCCCATCCTTGAGAGAATTGTCAGGAAAGCTTTACGCTGTTGCCCCTGCACTGAGTGCCTCCCCACACCCCCAAGGCATCCTGGGGTGCTCCGTGGCCAGGGGTGCCTTCCTGGGAGTGTTCCTAGGCTGGGGCTGAGGGGGAGACTTAGGAGGGAGGTGCACAGCCCATGGCAGATCCCAGCCCCTCACTCACGGTGCCTGCACCGGCCATGGAAGGTGAGGTCTGGCCAGGGCCGCGCTTGGCCCAGGGTCCTGGAGTCTCTTCCCTTTCCGTGACATGCTGCAGACCCCATGCGGGAGCTGCCTACAGGCCCTCACTGAGGGAGTCTCTGCTTTGGAGGCCACAAGGCGTGTGAGCCCACTGCATAGGGGCTGGGGGTCCTGGAGGTTGACCCATCCGACCTGCACATTGGCCTGAGTGTCACGGGCTTAGCCTGCAGAGGGGCCCCCTGCCACCTCCCCATGAGATCCTGGGCCTGCCACCTGGTATAGATGCATATGGGACAGAGGAGGGGCTCTGCTGGCCCCCAGTGTCCGCTGGGCTCCACTGTGTGGGGCTGGAGGAGGCCTATCCCAGCCCATCTCCTGTAAGGGACTGCCTGGCTCTCCAGCTGCCCACTCAGCTCCCTGGGGAACCGCCTGCCCTGGAGGCAGCTGCTGGCAGTGTGCTGGGGCATGGGCCAAACCCAGAGGCGGCAGCAGCCAGCCGGCTGCCCGCCCGGCCCAGCCACAGAACCACTGGGACTGTCCTGACAATGTTTTCCACCCTGTGAAATCCGAAACAGGCGGCAGGCAGAAGCAGCCAGTGGTCTGGCTTCCAGGCTGGCCTCCAGGGGCTTCCAGGGGGCCAACGTGAGGTCTTGCTGCCCCACCAGCCCACCTTGGGTTTCTAGGACCCAGATATGCAGGCCCGGGTGGAGTAGGAGTGCCTGGATGCAAGGGGGCGTGGGAGCGGCCACAGCCTGACCTGCAGGGGCTGGGATGAGGTACAGGCCCTAGGCTGCGGGGAAGAACAGTACAGAAAGCTGGGCAGTTGCCTGGCCGGGGTGAGCCTTGGAGGCGAGGGTGAGAAAGTGGCCTGTGCTGTTCCAAGAGAGTAGCCCTCTGCCCCCCATAGACTGGCCTTACCACTCCCATGGCACCTGTGGGACTTGGGCTGGTCGACCAGCACCCCACCCCGCACACCAGCAGTGGCCTAAGCTGGTGGGCCTGGACCTGCTGGCCAGGCTACCCTTGACCACCTTACCTGGTGGCACCTGCCACCTAGCCCGGGGTTGGCCTTGGCTCAAGCCTGGACCCCTGGCGCAGAGCAGAGCGAGCTGGCACAGGGGCGTCCCCAGCTGCATCAGCGGCCTCTGCTGGCAGGAGGTAGAGTTGCAGCTGCGTGTGTCCTGGAGCATGCCAGAGCTGGTCTGTCGGGCTGACCCTGGGTGGTCAGCGATCCCAGCCTGCTGGGGCTGCCGTGATGGAGCACCCCGGACTGGGCAGCTTAGTCAGTCGGTCAATCCGTTACCCCCCAGGGCCGTGTGACTCATGGCTGGCGTGGCTCCTGGGGTGCCCAGCTTAGGGGCGGCTCAGTATCCCAGCTATGTGGCCAGAGCAGATGGCTTTGTAAAGTGTGCAGAACCCAAGCCCACCTCGGTGCCTTCCACCATGCCATCTGGGCACACCTTGGGGGTCCTGCCGTCTGAGGAGCCGACAGGGAGCCCCGCTGCCTCCCAGCTCTGGGGTGTCTGCCTCGCCGCTCCACAGCGCCGCGCTCTGCCTGCCCAGTGCTGCCAGAAGGGGCTTCCGGCTCCCATCATGTCCTGAGTCGGCTGTGGAGAGCACAGATCAACAGAGCCTCCAGGAATGCAGGGCTGCCAGCGGCCCCCGCAGGGAGGGCTGGCCTGAGCGGGGTGAAGTCGGCTGCCACCTGGCCTGGCCAGGGCCTCAGAGGCCGATGGGCTCCCCTCAGTCGTGCCCAGGCCAGCGTTGATATGGCATGTCGCTGCTGCAGTGCCCTGCTGGCTTACCCTCAGACTCCCCAGGAGGGCGGAGCTGGGCACAGCTGCCTTGATGAAGCCTGCCTTGGGCAGCTGTACAGTCATGTGCTCTGATGGCTGCTGCCAGAA